>NW_027203538.1:525000-1125000 GCF_024711535.1 Dipodomys merriami | reverse complement strand
ATAGGAAAGCGATGCCCATGGATGTGGTTCTCTGGATTTGGAAACTGTGATCATATATATATGATATGTATATATGTCATATATATATGAAATATCGTTTAATAATAGTGAATATGTAAAACTATAGCAACAGATAAGTAAGTGAACACCTATGTGCACACAATCTCAGTCACTTTCATGTATAAGAATTTCTTTTCTATGCTCCTATTCACCTACACAGAGAGTATATTAGTTGCCCTTGTATTGTCTTGGAAGTTCTTTATCGGGATACTGTAGCTTCACATCCTTTGTTCCCTAAGTACTCAGATGTTATGTATTCAATAACAAAACTGTTACAAGCAAAAGTAACCACCCTGACACACAGAGGAACCTGGATTTCAGAAATGCCACAAATAAGTGGAAGGTACAGCAGTACTTTTCAAAATTGAATATATTACATATTTATTAGAAAGCTGAGTGCTGCAATAGACAATAAATAAAAATATAAAAATTACATATGACATCAAATTATGAAGTTCCAGGGCATTTCCCTACTCTTGAGAACTAGAGTAATCCATATTAAAAATAAATAAATGAAAAGACGAATGTTTTATACCAAATTTCAAAACATACGATATGTTATACAAAGGAAATGCAATAAGCATGCATTTTTAATCTAGTAACATCATATGGTATGAAGAATCTGATTAACTGATTCATAGAAATCAACACAATGCAGATAAAACACCCGATATCTCAAGTGTCAACTTAGCAGAATACTTTCAATCTATGGTGTCTATTTTACATATTATCCAGCCCTATCCTTCCCACAATGGCAGAAGGCTCTTCCTAAGAAAGTCCAGAGACCCGTCTACTGTGAGTACTCAATGTAGACCTGTTCCCATTCTCTTTTATTTGGGCATGTGATAGTCTGACTATCTGTTAACTTGCCAAAGGCTTCCAGTAATGATATTTTAGCTCTCAGAAAAAAAGGGAAATTGAAGACAGAGGGAAAATCTACCAGATCACTGAAAGATTTCTATCATTGTGCTAAACCTGTAGCTTTCTACTAACACTTGAATAAACTGCAGTAATTGCCACTCCAACGACATGTCCCAAAAGTGGCTTTCCAAATATTGGTCTATTTTCACTTTGGTAAATCAAGACACACTGTACACACTATTTTGGCCCCGTTTTACTTAAACTTTTAGCTATGGTTGGCCCAAGGGATAGTTGACCTTACCAATTTCATAAATTTTTGGTCATCACACAATCACTTCATAGTCCTTAAACAATAAAAATAGCTACCAATATAAGTCTGCATTACATACTTATTACTGTTTTTCTTCATTTGTCATGTTTTACATATTTGTGTATCCCAGGGATTAGCTCTGTATTATTCCTTCTCATGGTTGTTACCACTGAGTACAGTAATTATTTCTCTATTTTTCTCCAGCTCTGTTTTCTTTAATTCAAGTCCTTAATAGCATCCTGTCTACTGCCAACTACTAGCTACTGATTTTAGCAAACTCAAAAGATACCAAAGTGAGCTTTGATCTCTATCTACAAACCAATCCTTCATTACTATTTGATTAAGTGATAACTCTTCCAGCTCTCTTGTCAAAATAACTTGGAGATATTTCAGACTTCCATACATTTTGACACTTCATATTTAATCTATGACCAGGTTTCGACCAATTAACTCACTGTATATTTTAGTAACCATATATATATATATATATATATATATATATATGGTATATGAGTGCTAGTACTATGAATTAAACTTGGGAACTAGGTTCTTTTATTTTTCTTTTTATGGGGGGGGGTGTCCGGTCATGGGGCCTCAACTCTGGGCATGGGTGCTGTTCTTCAGCTCTTCAGCTCAAGACTAGTACTCTACCACTTGAGCCACAGCACCACTTCCAACTATTTTTTTCTTTTTGCTTATGTGTTGCTGAGGAATTGAACCCAGGACTTCATGCATTCAAAGCAAGCGCTCTACCACTGAGCCACCTTTCATCTCCTTACTTTACTTTTTTGCTCAGGCTTTATTTGGTATAAAGATAACCTACAATGTCATTACCCACACCTTTTTCATTTAAAAGATATGTATATATATATATATATATATATATATATATATATATATATATATATATATATGAAGCAATGTTATTGCCATTATAACCATAATTAGGAAGATAATATGGGTTCATCTGCTCCATACATTTTGAAAGGTAATGAATGTGAAACTTACAGAATATCCTGAGATATGCCTGGTGGAAACCTGGATTTGAATTATGGGTCTACAGTTGATCAGTATTAGGTACTTGGGAAATTTGTTTGGCCTTGTTGCCTACTTCTGTTTTTAATAAAACACTTAATTCATTTCCTAACTTGAAGAACTATCATGAGCACTAAAATTACCCTAATGCAGGTGCAGTGCTTGGAATGGGGTCTGCACATTTTGTAGTACGTCCCAAAGAAGTCAGCTTCCATCAACATAGTCACAGCATCCTACCTGAAATCCTTAAGAAATGTATACCCAACTGATGTTAATATCTGTGAAAATTTGTCTTTCCAAAAAAAAGGTATTTTCTTCATATGAAACAATTAAAGTAATTTTGGGCTGTCCTGTGCCTTTTACTGTGAAGGAGTTTTGCCTAAATTTTATTCTTACCCTATTAGTGGTAGCAGTAGCATTCTTTAGTGCTACACTTCATGTTTCTAGCTCTGTGTTCCATTTGGAATACTATTGTAACTTAGTTTATCATCTTTGTTATCAGAATAAATAAACTACAACTGCTGAAGTTTTAAATAAAGAGACAATTTTAGGTGTGCATTACATTTTATGTGCTTCATACTTTCCTGAAATTATTCCTTTTAGGTTATATATCACTAACATACTATTTTTTTTAAGATTTCTTATATGATTTATAGATTTATTATATGATTCTTATATGATTTCTTAGAGATCCATAAATAAAACATCTCAGAACAGGAAAAGAGTAGGTAAGAAATCATAAAAACATTATTATGGTGTCTTAATGGCTAAGTGTAAAGAACATGTAACAAAACAGTTGGAAGATTCATTTGCTCTTTTTGCTATTCTCTCACCCTTCATTGTAGAAACCTTCTCACTATGAAGTGCCAAGTGGTCGGGAACTTTCAAGCCTCATCTCAGTGACAGAAGTGATAGGATTAGGAGATGACTTGCTTTTAAGAAGTTCACAATATAGCAATACCAGTACATATAAAGAAACTTTTGTGAGTGATGTGTATTGACTTCCTCAATTGCCAAAATTAAATTCATATGTCAAAACATCAAATTACTTACATTATAATATATGCAATTCAACTGGCATCACTAACACATCTACAAATCAAATGCAAACTAAAAGCTCTATATCAAAAACCAACATCTAAGGCAATGTTGGAAATAAAAGATTATACACAATAAATCTAATGGAGTGAGATCTTTACACTGGCAATAAACAATGATGGCTGAATTTTTAACCAAGCTTGGAAAGTTCAGGTGTCCACTAACTATGTGATTAGAGTTGCAGAGTTGACCTTGGTATCAAGATTGGAGGTAAATTTCAAAGGCAGCTAAGGTTGCTGCTGTATTGTAGCTCAATACAGTGTGACCCTGCCTGACAATGGTAAAGCACAGAGTAGAAGCTAAGCCAGTAAAATGTATAGGAAGGATTTTCCACTGAGAATAATTGCAGGGGGTGATCATCACTTTTGCGTTGAAAATATACAGCCCATCATTCTACTTTAAACTCTAGAGTATTTTGATCTGAAGACAATTATAACAAACCAATGTGCTGTGATTGCTGAAAAGCTTAGGTGTGTATTACTGTAATATATGTAAACTCTTCTCTTTAGAGGTATGGAATGGCCTGACCCTCACACTTCATTCTGTGTTGTTTTCATGGAGAAATGTTCATAATTATGTAATTCACACTCATCTAAGTCTGAATCAGGCACCTGAGATAAGACATTAAGATCATCACTCCAGTGACGAGGTTTGTGACCTATGAAATGAATAACATTATTTCATAATGTATATGCATTTCTGAAAATTTATGCAATACCAAATACCAAATGTACAAAAGGGACAATTGTCCATCGCTTATATTATCAGAAGTTAAGATACTCCTGAATTATACTTTCTTGCTAGAGGATCACAGGGTGACTGCTGATATTGGTATCTTTTCAGGTGCTCGTATACATTTGTGAATTTTCTTTGAGGAAGTGTTTTTCCATAGTTTGTTTTGAGGTGTTCAAAATATCAGTACTGTCACTAACCACAACCATGGAACAACAAAGATGACGGGATACCTGGCCAAAGAACTGAAAAATCACAGGAAGTGATAGGAAAGAAGACACCAGAGGAACCAAAGCCTCATTGCCAGGTTCCAGAACCCCAAATCCCGCTTAACATGCTTTATATTCATTCTACTACAGGGGTCGGGGAGTGAGCAGCTACAGGTACGTCCACAAACTAAGGTATCAATCTAGCTTGTGGTTACAACTATTAACCGAGGTATTGTTTGTATACATAGTGATAATTGAATCCCTTATTGTTAGGGAGCAGGAGGGAGCAATTGTCATTACAACCATAGCACAGACATCCATCTTGTCTCCAAAGTCTTAAACTTGTAGTGTCCAACAGCTCTAACTTAAATACTTTTGAGGTAATAACCAATACCCCTGTCTTCCCTTAACTGTTTGATCTTTCCAGAGCACAGCTCTCAGCCTTTTGATTGCTGTTTGAGATGGCTTCCCAATATAGCCCTTTCCAGGTATAACCGTTTGACTCTAGAATCCCTCACAAGTACTGTTACAGATGGGTTATTTTGAGAAGGATATTTTTTTCTAGGGAAGGTTCACTTTTTTAAAATTTTATTTTATTTAAATGTACTGTAGAGTGGTTACAGTTAGATGAGTAAGGTACATTCTTTGTTGAATATTCTTACTCACTACATTGTTGTTCTCCTATCTTTTCCCATCCCCAACCCCTACCCCCCCACCCCAAAGTTGTAAAGTTCATTACCAGTATAGTGTCTTGTGAATATCATTGTTGCAATGGGTCACTTCTTTCATCATTATGTTATTTCCCTTTCCTTCTCCAAATCAAATAATGTATATACAAGATGGAAGGTACCAGAATCAAGATAGATTTCTAGGGATAAATCAAAGACAAATGAAATAAAATAAGATCTAGATACACCACCTTACCGACATCAAAGTTGATATCTGCAAAAAAATGATTTGTTGTTTCCAAGTCTTGGAGTTCATTTCGATTATAATTTTGTATGGTCAAATGCACATAGCTCTGGAGCCAGCAATCCCATTCATGGGCATTTGTCGAAATTATCTCTAGGTTGCTAATGGATGAAGAATGGAATTAAATATATTAGAGGAAAACAAATCAACATGCGGGTATTATGATTTTATAATTCTAATATGAAAGAACTGAAGCTCTGAAGAAGAAAGTTTAGCCTGTAATTTCAATGTAAGGCATCAGTTGTAATGACTCTGAAGTCTTTTCCTCCAAGATATTCAAGAGTACAATACTCATTCTCTAAAGAGTAAATAAGTAATTATTTTAATTAGCTTTGCTTAATATTAATTTACTTGTAGAAAATAAGTTAAAATATCTTCTCTCGGGCTGGGAAGGTGGCTCAGTGGTAGTGTTTGCTTTGCATGCAAGAGGCCCTGGGTTCGATTATTAAGTAAAAAGAATTCTTTAGCCAAAAGGAAAAAGCCGGAAGTGGCGCTGTGGCTCAAGTGGTAGAGCTCTAAACTTGAGCTAACAAGCTGAGGGACAGCGCCCATGCCCAGAGTTCAGGCCCCACGACCGGAATCCAAAAAATAAAACACTGAAAATACCAGGACAAGTATGTTTTTTGCAGCATTATTATCATATCTAAGATATGGAACCAATCCAGATGCCCCTCAATAGATGAATGGATCAGGAAAATGTCATATATATACACAATGGAATTTCATGCTTCTATCAAAAAGAATGACACAGCCCCTCTCTTAAGAAAATGGAAAGATTTGGAAAAAAAATAATTATGTGAAGGAAGCCAGACTCAAAGAAACATAGGCTCTATGGTTTTCCTCATTTTTATTAATTAATATATGCTTAGTATAGTCTTGGCAGATAGGTTCATTTTTTTACACTCTTAATATTCGCTTTTTTCTCTCCATCTTCCTCTCCCATTCCGTGTGTGTGTGTGTGTGTGTGTGTGTGTGTGTGTGTGTGTGTGTGTGTGTGTGCGTGCGTGCAGTAATTAAACTTGACTCGGAGCCTCAAAATCCTGCTTGATTTTTTCACACATGACTGACTGAACCTGTACTATTTTAACCAAGGTTTCACTCTGTGTTTGATTGAACAATTGAACATAAATATCTCGTGGACTGCTACCCCAGCCATCTGTGAACCATGATCTTGCTATATCAGCCTCATGAGATGAGATACTGGCATCTAGCTCTATTGCCAAGTGTCATTTGCTTTGTTTTGTTGTTTTTGTACAAAATCTGTATGGAAAACAAATCATTTATATTCAGGACTATTCACATAAAAAGTTTGTTGTTTAAAGATTACCTTAATAATGTAATCCTTTTGCATCCAATTATGTGATTTGATTTTTTTTTTTTTTTTTTTTTTTTTTTTTTTTTTGTCGGTCGTGGGGCTTGAACTCTGGGCCTGGGCGCTGTCCCTCAGCTCTTCAGCTCAAGGCGAGCGCTCTACCACTTGAGCTACAGCGCCACTTCCGGTTTTCTGGTGGTTTATTGGAGATAGGAGTCTCACGGTCTCTCCTGCCCGGGCTGGCTTTGAACCGCGATCCTCAGATCTCAGCCTCCTGAGTAGCTAGGATTATAGGCGTGAGCCACCAGCGCCCGGCGTGTGATTTGATTTTTTGAACTCTGTTTTTGCAGTCAAGTCACTTATATATAATTTGAATCTTCTTGTCGTGGTTTTATAGGGTGTTAGGTGTTTAAAAACAGAATTTATCAAGGTTTAACTCTGCACTACTGAAGCAAGACCTTTATAATTATTCAATGTCCTGTAAATCATAAGTTTATCACTTCTTGATGCACCATATGAGCACAAATAGTTTCCTATAATATCTCCTCATATTTTAGACCTCAATGCCATGCACAATTCTGCCAAATATGCAAGGCCATTCTTTGTAACTCTCAATTGATTTTCACTGTTCTTCTCTCTACTCTCCAGTGCTAAGTCCTGTGATGGTCATGTTAATTTTCTCCCCTGTTAGATTCATCATTGCATCTTGGGAACTACTGTTATGCACTATTGTACTTCTGTCCATTCTCCTTGTGCTTCGACTTGTACCCCTCTCACCTAGAAGGGCTAAAAATTGGGGATATTTGCTTTACTCTTTATCTCAGACATCTATCTTTACTTTCTCGAAATACATTCACTGAATTCCTTCTGTAAAGTCTAATGCCTTGAAAATTATTACTGCATTTTCATGGCTTTGTTATTTGGCATAAGGGAAGAACATAGATCATTACTGTAACTTAGGTAAAAGATTATTGCAATCATGCTTCAATAGATGTTGTTCATTGGATAATGTTTACTTCAAGGTCTGCCTGCCTGCTTCCTTTTCACTGTTTTGTTTATTTTTCAATGTAGTCTTTTCTTCTGGAAAATATTTATGGGCCTAGAGAAGATCAATTCCTACTGTAATTAGTCATTAATTTTATTCCAACCTCATTTCACGGATCCTTCTGAGTTTCTTCAGGGCCTGTTTAGTGCTTCACATTTTTAGATAAGTTTTAACATCGATGCATCCAATGATGAAGACACATTCTTGAAGTCACCATTTTGATGACTGAAAAGAAACCATGCTGCAATATCACTATATGGCAATTTTCTGGCTTTAAATTCTTTTAGATTAAAATTGATGCTGGACAACAAATTCTGTGTATAATTTTATATTTTCCTAATTATTGTAGTATACTTCCCAACATTGTATAAAGTTAAAACACTATCACTTACTTAGTTTTAGGATTTCTACATCGGTCAGAGTAAAAGTTCTACTCATTCACAATTTTAAGATAATAGAGTTCCCATTATGACCAAGTGAGATATTTTAAATTTTTTATTTGTAGTCCTTAAAGGTTGTGCTGGGGAATCAAGTCCAGTGCTTCATGTGTCTTAGTCTACTGTGGGCCTCTGAGCCTGATTTGACCTGTGGTTTTATTTTCACTCAACTGGAATAAAGAAAAATTTCACTAGGAAGAAGTTATTACTTGCTTGCTTTCTCCAATATCTCTTGCATACATAAAAGTAATATAATTCTACACTGACTGAAAATGGTGTTCCTATCAGAGTAATTGTTTATTTTTTGTAGCCCCACTCTTCACTAAGTCTTGCCCCTTTCCTATCCTCCCCTTCCCATAAAACTTTACTGGACCCACTGGAAACCCACTTCCAGTCAGCCTCGTCTAAAAAAGTCCAACCTTAACGAACCTACCCCCTGGTAGTCCTGCTATAAACTTTCAAGGCCCTGACTGCAACCAGAATCCTTCCTGAAAGCCCTCCTCTGCTACAGGGAAAGCCTTCTTCCACTCAACCCCTTCCTGGAATCCCTTCTCTGCACCAATAGAAACCAGGCCACATCCATATCTCCTCCTATGATCTGCCTTGCTTCACCAAGAACCCCTCCTACATTGGGCTCCTCCCTCTAATCCTAACTTCATCCATCAGATACCCCGTCCCTAACTATTATATTCCCTCATAGTCCCATTGCTCCCATATTCTATTACCTCCAAGTTCTTCCCTTTCCTTTCATACCCCACTCCAAACCAGACTTCTCCCTCGACCCCTCCTGGTTTCATCAGAAACTCCATCCATACTAGTCTACTTCTAAGTGGCCTAACGTCTCAAACCCATCCCTGAACCTACCTCTTCCCACAAAGCCCTTCATGCTACACTAAAAGACCTCTATCTCTCTATTACTGCCCTTGTAGCCCCGCCTTGGTTGACCAGAAGCTTCTCACAGAGCCCATCTCCTGCCTGGAAAGCCAGCCCTGCTCCACCACAGGCCTCTCTACCTCCCATATCTACTCTCTCAATGGCTGCATTGTTCCCGAGATGAATCCTCTCCTTATTGGATCCTCCCAGAGATCCACACCCTACTCAACCAGATACCCTGCCCATAATTACCCTACACCTTTGTAGACCTTCCACTCCTTCTCAAAGTCCCTCTTCCAATTAACCCCATGGCTCCAAGCCTGACCTGCTCTAGAAAACCCCCACTAGGTAACCCCCACCACACTATCCCATCTCTCGACTCCCACGTTGCGCCACTGGAAAACACTGCATCAGCTGGCCTCCCATTGAAAGTCTCACCAGGCTCAATTATAAATCCCTGTCCCTTCATAGTCCCTTTTTGAAGGTTGCCTTTCCCTACTGGAAACCATGTCCAAAGTCTAATGCCCTGCCTTGCAACACTGAAATCCCCACCCAGCCTTACTGCTCTTTTCGAAGTGGTGACTTGCTACACCAGAAACCCTGTCTTAACTAGTCTAGTCCACTGGATCCTATCCCTGCTCTCACAAAGCTCTGGTCCTGAAAATTTCCTCCATACATTGTTACTACATTCTGCTCTGCCAGAAACCCCACCTCCACCCTAACAGACTTCCCAAAGGCCTGCCATTCTCCACCAGAAACCCCGCCCCTTACTACTCTGCCCTCTCACAGACCCTGAAAAGCCTCTCCCTCATAGCTCTGCATTCCTGCACCAGAATCCCCACCTTCTGTCAGTCTCTTGCCTTCATTCTCTTCCCTGCCTTATGGGAAACCTCACCCTACATATCCCACAAGGGCTCACAGTGCTACTCCACAACTCCTCCTCTAAGTAACCTCCTCTTTTGTAGCCTTGTTCTTCCTTTTCAAAGCTCTGCCCCAAACAGCCTCTTCCTCAGTGACCCCACCATCTTCCACTGAAAAACCATCCACCTGCCAGTCTCCATCCTAAATTCCCACCGACTCCACAAGAGACCCTGCTCCTAACAAGTCTAGTCTTTCCTGTCCCATCCCTGCTGTCTAAAAGCTCTACACAGTCTGGCCTTCACCCTCAAAGCCCCGCCCTGCTCCACCACAGAGGCTGTGCCAATATCAATTCCTCCCTTGAACCAGACAGGGCTCCACAAGAAACCCCACACCACCTCATCCTTGAAGTTCCCACCTAGGAACTTTTATTAAAATGTGATTTTATGATAGTCACAGAATTCATACTAATCAATATGATAAGAAAGCAGTATTGTCAAAAGACATCAAAAATTAGATAGTTATTAGATGCCTTAGTCTAGGTTGGAGTTCACATGTTGTGAAAAAGTGTGAAGATGATTCCTCTAACTGGAAAGCATTCTTTGAAGTATCAGTAAGGTTTCATGAGTGATCATTTTATTTCTAGAAAGTTCATGCCCATTTGTGTCCATTAACTTGGGGGGGGGCCCGGTAGTGGGGCCTGAACTCTGGGCCTGGGTGCTGTCCCTCAGCTCTTCAGCTCAAGGCTAGCACTCTACCCCTTGAGCCACAGCGCCACTTCCGGCTTTTTTCTTTTGCTTATGTGGTGCTGAGGAATCAAACCCAGGGCCTCATGCATGCAAGGCAAGCGCTCTACCACTGAGCCACCTTCCCAGCCCAGTTATTTTAAATCCTCTAGTTTGGTTGAGGAAAGATTATTGAGATGTAAAAAGATGACTTTCAGCTCATCTCTCCAGTGAATAAATTTAGACTTGCTTACATTACTATGTACCAGAGTTTTTAGTAACAGAAATTCTCTACCAGAATCCACTTTGAATTTCCTCCTTCCACTAAAGTGCCCTTTGGAAAAGATTGAAGTGAGATTATACAGGTAGAATGCCATAAATAAAAACATATTTGAGATCTTAACAAAATCATGATGTGCTTTAAATTTTCTAATAAAAGGAACTTAAGCATATTTAACTGCAGACTTTTTGAAGACTAGAAAACAAAAACATGAGAAATGCCCTCTTATACCATGGTTCTGAAAACAAAACAAAACCAAGGAAAGACAACATAAACAGACAGAAACTTGTACATGTGACATAGAATGTAAAAATACACTGAATCAGGTAAAAATAATTTTGGTCACCATGCCTGGTTGTTCAATATATTTCATTGTATATATTGTTCTTTGTTAAACTGTAACTTAATATAGGTCTCAGCAGGGATCTGCCAAGGTAGTTGTGTAATTAGTCAATTTCATCATTGCAAGATCATCAGGATGATAAACTCCCACACACCTTAACATACCTGCAACAGCACTAGACACACACTCCTATTAGTCCAACAGTGTAAGGCAGACCTGTATTTTACCCAAGCTTTGTAGTGGTATGCTATGGTTTTTTCAGGCTTCATACAAAATGACTCTGCCCAGAATTAAATGAAGGCATTTATAGCTAAAATGATTTAGGGTCATTGTTAACATGTAACACATGCTGAGGTTTTTATTTATACTTTTCTTTTCCCCTTTCTTTCTTTTCTTTTCTTTCTTTTCTTTCTTTCTTTCTTTTTTCTTTCTTTCTTTCTATCTTTCTTCCTTCATTTCTTTCTTTCTTTCTTCCCTTTTACTTTCCTCTTTTAGGAAATGAGTATACTTGTTTGCTGAACAAGTATTGTACCATTAGAATAATCTTTTTTCGATTTACTTACTTTGCTCATGAGTTATCCCTTTTGCTTAGGGCCGAACATAGGCTAAGTTCCTCACCTCTGTCTTCCAAGTAGCGGGGATCAGAAATGCATTCCAACTTTCAAACCTTTAGGATGATATGAAACTCTTATTACTTTCCTTGAACACTGGTTCTGATCTGTGAACCTCTCAAATTCTAACTCTTCAATTAGGGATGTGAGTTCCAGTAGCCTGCCCTCAGTATAGATCGTCTAAATGAATTATTGAAGGCAATTTCACTTTAATCTCTTTTTTGCCATTCTAGGAGCTGTTATAGTTTTATTTCTAGACAAATTTTGTGTCTATACGCACATTAGCTTTAAAATATTACTTTTCCCCCTTTTTTTCCTTTTTAATTTTCTTGGTCAAGGGGCTTGAATTCAGGGTCTGGGCACTGTCCTTGGGCTCTTCAGATCAAGGCTAGCAGGTTACAACTTGAGCCACAGTGCCACTTCTGGTTTGCTGGTGGTTAATTGGAAGTAAGTGTGTCATGTATTTCCTGCCAGGTATAGCTTTGAAATACTATCCTCAAATCCCAGCTCCTGAGTAGATAAGATTACAGGCATGAGCCACTGGAACCCAGCTAAAAATGTTACTTATTTTAAGTTCTGTGATTTAAGTTGAGGGAGTAACATGAGTGTTTAGAAAGGTTACTTTCAAGTTACCTCTCTAAATAATTTCAGAGTTTCATTTTCATATTTATTGCAGTTATTAATAACAGAAACTCCCAAAGTAACAGAATAATCCTTCATTTTCTCCTTCCCATAGGTACTATTGGAAGAGAATGAGTGCGATCCAAGATAATATGTACTTGAAATTATAAAAAAAATTATTTTGATGATACATAAAGAGCCAGATAACACAATGTGTTTTTTCATTTTGTAAAGAAAGGAATGTCATGAAAGTATATTTATTGGCAGGCTTTTCACCTGAAAAACAAAGAAAAAACAATATCATAAAAAAGCTGAAGGGGATCAGCAAACATGTAATGTGATATAGCATTGGAGACTTTAAGACATGAAGTGGTTCAGGTAAAGTAATATTTTGGAAAAGTTATCTGATCACTAAATTTATTCATTATACATTTTTCATTTTTATTTATATGTCACTTAATATATAAATACATACATGTGTGTGCAATATATATATGTATGTATGTATGTATGTATAGGTAATTTCATCATGTCAAGTTCATGGAGTTCAATAAACCTTAACAACCCAACAGCAGCACTGCACATGCAAACTGAATTGTTCACCATTGTAAGCTAGACCCGTGTTTTACCAAAGCTTTATATATAGGGTGTCATTTTTGCATTTAGTCTTGCCACAAAATGTGTGTGCTCCTAGAAATGATGGTATGTATAACTACAATAATTTAGTGTAAATATTTACACTGAACACATGCTCAGTATGAGTTGTTCTTTTTTTTTCTTTTCTTATTTTATCTTTAGGAAGTTGATTTGAGTTTTGATGTTGTGTTTGCCAGATAAGTATTCCAACACTGGAGTCACTCCACCAATCCTTTCTTGTTTAAGTTACTTTACTCATAGAGTAGCAATTTTTACAACCAGCCCAAAAAACAAGGATCATGATTGCATTCCAATATCCCTACCTAGTAGGTTATATGGGTGATACTTTCCTTCCTAGACTGATTTAGAACTGTGATCCTCTCAAATTCTACCACTTTATTTAATTGTATGAGCTCCAGTTCTCCCTACTTCTAGAAGATAGGACAGACATAAATGATTACAGGTAATTTGAGTGAATCATTGGCTAATATAGGTGATTTGATATTAAAGTGTAGGTTAAGTTTGAAAGTATAAACACAGTAGTCAGATATTTTGCTAAGTAATTTTGTTTCACATTAATAACACATCTTGACCAGAATTAAGGACTTACTTTTGCTGTCTGTCAACTTGTATGTCATTTGGTAAAGTAAAATTCATGTCTTCCATGTGGTATAAAGAACTTTGAATGGTCTGATGTGCTGGTTCACATCTATAATCATGGTTAGCAATCAGAAATAAATAGATCACAATTTGAACATAGCCTAACCAAAAATTTAAGAGTCCCAATCTCAACAAACTAGTGGATCATGTTGAATTATGCCATTAATCTCAGAACCACAAAAGGCTAAGTCTCTGCCTAGTACTTGTGTCACTTGGGTAACTGAGACTTTTGGAGGCAGTCACCTCTACTGATGCAGAAACTGGGCTGAGATTTAGCAAGAGGAGGGAGGAGTTTGCCCCACCTTCCTAGGGTGGACCTCACAGAATGCAGTGAGCATGCTTGCTTTCCTCCTCTAAATGGCTTAAGATGCCATGCTGCTGAGTATTCATTATTTGATTCCAGTGACCTGTGGTAGAGGTGTAAGGAAACATTTACTAAATTTCACATATGCCAATTAAGCTGCTTTCCCAGCCTATGAATTCAACTCAGTAAGTGTTCATTATCTGAGAGTTGAGAATACTGAGGTAGGGGAGAGAGGGAGGGTGAGTGAAAGAGGGGAGAGAGAGACAGAGAGAGAGCTGGGCACTGGTGGCTCACACCTGTAATCCTAGCTACTCAGAAGGCTGAGATCTGAGGATTGCGGTTCAAAGCCAGCCTGGGCAGGAAAGTCCGTGAAACCCTTATCTCCAATAAACCACTCAATAACAAGAAGTGGTGCTGTGGCTCAAGAAGTAGAGTGCTCGCCTTGAGCTCAAGAGCTGAGGGACGGTGCTCAAGCCCAGAGTTCAAACCCCATGACCAACCAAAAAAATAAAAGTGAGAGAGGGGAAGGTAGAAAAGAAAGGAAGGAAAGAAGGAAGGAAGGAAGGAATGAGAAAGGAAGAAAGAAAGTAAGGAAGAAAGAACAAAAGAAAGAAAGAACGAAAGAAAGAAAGAAAGAAAGAAAGAAAGAAAGAAAGAAAGAAAGAAAGAAAGAAAGAAAGAAAGAAAGGAAGGAAGGAAAGAAGGAAGGAAGGAAGAAAGAAAGAAAGAAAGAAAGAAAGAAAGAAAGGAAGGAAGGAAGGAAGGAAGAAAGAAAGAAAGAAAGAAAGAAAGAAAGAAAGAAAGAAAGAAAGAAAGAAAGGAAGGAAGGAAGCAAGGAAGGAAGGAATGAGAAAGGAAGAAAGAAAGAAAGAATGAAAAAAGGAAAGAAAGAAAGAAAGAAAATGATTGAGAATGAATTGTTTTGAGTCAAGAGTCATATGTCATAAATATTACCTGTATTTGGTGTTAGGTCTGCCCCAGGTCATGCAGACCCTATGCAATCACCTTCCCACTTCTTGGCTAAGTTTCAATCCTTCATGTGTTGTCTAGTATCTGGCACACCTGGAGGCAGCCACCTCCCCATCCTGTTAAGTCACAACCTGGTCAGCCTCTGGTCACACTTTCCATCTGACCAGAGGTGAGTCCCAGAACTTGAAGTCACATCTAGATCCAGTGTGACCAGAGTTTCCCTCAAACGGCCACACCTCATCTGGTCCTTCACATAGGTACTTCCTTGGCTGAGGTTAGGTCGCCCCATTTTTTTTTTTTTACATAGCTTTCCACCATGTATGGCATGGGCAGCAGTTCAGTAAATAAACTACTTTACCTGACTGAATACCATGTGGTGTTCTCTTCATTGGCTACCTAATGAAACTCACCTAATTAATATACTTTACACTTAAGAGTTTCTAGTTATGAATCCATGGGTATTTTTGTGACACATGTGAGATCAGTATCTATAAAACATATTTACTAACTCATCATTTAACAGTATAGTTCTGCCTAGAATCTTTAATAGCAGCTTAATTAACCATAAAGTCCATTTTGTTTGCTTTGCTTTGCTTTGTTTTGCTTAAAGTAATAGAAGAGTTGGTAAGAAAATCTATGTGAAGCCTCAGGGTCTGTGTTGGAGGGGCAGAATGATGCAGGCTCTGGCCTCAGGATTATCTGAGGACTGTGTTTGTGTATGTGGAAAGCTCTTGGCATGCCAGGCTAGAGAGGGAACATGTTCTCTGTCCCTATCTCAAAGCTCATGTCAGACTCCTGGGAGCTGAGGAAGTAGCTCTTCTGCTTACTTAAGCATAGACGAACAGCTAGTCAAGCATTTTCCTGAGTACGGGGAAGTGGTTTGACTTTGCTCAAAATAGTTCAGATAAAAATATACAAAGACATTGTCTCATACTTTAAGCAAAATTGTATCTGTTGAAATTCTTTGTGTGAATATCTCCTGACTAAATCTTGGCAAAGATAATACTTGCTTGTTTTAAATACCCACTAACAATTGCTGTTTGCACTCTGCATCCCCTGTGTCCTGGCGATTTTTGACCCTTTCCCAGGGACCCCAATGCCTTAGACATTGACAACTGGCACCCAAACAGGGACATGGCAATGTTGAATTCAGGAAGGAATATTCAGGTAAGTACTTTTAATTACAGGGTGATGGAACAAGTTAAGTCTACTCCGTACTTACATATGCTAAAACATTTACTTGCTGCTTATGGTGTAACTATTTCTTCTGTTGACATAGAAATGTGTATTAATGTAGTTAGGGAATGGAATCCTTGGTTCCCCGTTGAAGGGACGTTAGATGTTGATAATTGGAAATGAGTAAATATAATGTAGAACGAGCTGTTAGAGAAGGGGAAAGGATTCCTGTTAGATTTTGGTCCATTTGGGCTATTTTACATACCCTTTTTAAAGCTTTAAATGAGAAAAGAGGCCACCCCTTCTATTGTAGATTTACAATTGGACTCTGAGGTTAAGGACCCAATAGATAAGGATGCATCACAGTTAACGGAGAAAAAACAAGAAGTAAAGAAGCCTGAAAAGGAACAACCTGAAAGCGTAAATAGAATGTCTGAGCAAATGGAATTGATTTTATCAAGATTACAACGTATGGAGTTAGAAATTAGGATAGTGAAAGAGAATCTGAGAAAGTGAAAGTAAAACAGCCTTCTGCTCCTCGGCTTGCCCAAACAATTTTTACCGTGTCACTCCCTCACAAAACAGAAGGCTCAGAAAGTGAGTTTGATGATGAAATTCATATTTTTTCTTATCCTGTAATTTCACCACCCCCTATGAATGGTTTAGCTCAACCAGCCAGATATGAGGATGTTGCTGTCAATGATATTGGTAAACTTAAGAAGGCAGTGATGTTGTATGGTCCTCAGTCTCATTATGTTAAGTAATTGCTTAATGGGCTTGCCCGACATCACAATAATTTTGCTCTCGAGGATTGGAAGATGCTTTGTAGAGCCTAATTAAGGATCCTGAATACCTGCAATGGCAAATGTGGTTTACTGAGTTATGTCCAGAAAGGACTAGACAAAGTGCACAGAGCAATATTCCATGCCTGTTGGTCATAACCTTTCCCATGTTGAGTTGAACAGAACAATATGCAGTTGCTCATATGCAAGTGCACTCTCCTGAAGAGATCCATGAGTAGTTACGAGACATACGTATTGAGGCATGGGAGAGGATTCGGCTGGTAGGAGAGCATTATGGCTCCTGGACTAAAGTAATTAAAAAACCTAATAAACCCTATGTTGAATTTTTATCATGACTGAAACTGACCTTGGAAAGTACTGTTGTGGGAGAGGCTGCACAGCAACAACTGCTGGGCATGTTGGCTTATGAGAATCTTAATGAGGACTGTAGACGGACCCTATTGCCTATTAAAGAATCTGGGGATGTAAATACATATTTAAGGGCATGTAAAGACATTACATCTGAATCCCTGCTTATTCAGTTGTTTGCTGAAACTAGGCCCACTACTTGGCATGCTTTACAAACCAAACCCTCTAATCTAAAATGTTTTGGATGTGGTCAAATGGGACATATAAAGAGGAATTGTAAAAAGGCTACTGATATTAACAAGAGAGGAACAGGAATTTGCCCTAAATGTAAAATGGAAAGCACTGGGCAAGAGTGTGTAGTTCAAAAATAGACAATAAAGGAATTACTATAAAAATGCTTACCTTATGCAGGGAAACTCTCCGTCTGGCCAGCCCCGGGTCCCAGGATTAATAACCCAGGGCAGCCAACCATTTTTCTTCCTCGTCCCTGCCACAGCCCACAGCGCCGCAATGGACATGCCGATTCATTCATCTTCTGAGAGGCATGGTTTAAAACATGCTTGCATGTAAGTATCAATTATGTTCATTCAAAAATGACAGATGTCACCTCCCCAGACATACTAAAATCATGATTTCTAAGTAAGATAGGATTTTATGGTGGTACAAGTGTTGAAATATCTGGATGAGTCTAATGTGTATCTTGCACTTAATTAGGCAGGAAGATATCCAAAATCATATGGAATAAAAATGCTAGTGAGAAGATATTCCCTTGAGAAAGATATAGGAGGCTGCCAGAAGTATGGAGAAATCAGATAATTTTGAAGGATTTAGAAATGCAAGCTCAAGTATGTCTCTTTAAGTGGAAGGGCAAAAGAAGGGGAAGAGAAGAAAGCAGATCATTGTCCCAACTTAGAGTACAATATAACTTCCAAGTTAAAGGAGACCAATATAATATGTCCCACTTAATTTAGATACATGCAAAATATTTACTTGGCTTTTTCCCACTTTAATGCTCCAAAATAAATGAAGACTTATAAGAAACTTTATGTGATTGTTGTTACTTCAACCTGAGCACTAATTGTGATGAGTCATCTTTTTCTCAGTATGCTCTTGGAAAATACTCCCTAAATTAATGATGTTGTGACTGATTAGAGAGTCAGCGTAACAGGTTTCTACTTGTATGATAATCCCAGAATAGTTTAATGCAGTTTTTTTCTCAAGGTATCCAAGTATATTGTCTGATGCTGTATTTTGAACACACCCTCACATCTGAGCACATTATTTGAAATTGTACATCAGCATTTCCTTGGCACATTCTACTTTGTATCTTTGTCTTTTTGCCTGTTCCTTTTGATTTCACAGTTTCTCTATTTCCATTTCTTCTGTACAAACTGCTAAGAACATTGTTCAACTACCACTTTTTGTTTGCAAACACCCAGTCTATGTATGAAGGTACTTTGTCCATGTTAACAATAGGGTAGTTCTCACTCTCTGAGGAGAAAAGTTCCACAGTATAAATCTATGCTCATGTTAGAGGGTGTAGAATTTAAGGCATTTTGAGACAAACAGTGATATCTGAATTGAAAGGCTCCTTAGGGATACTTTTTTTGGAGTTCATTAGTTTACCCAGGAGAAATATAAATATCCACACACTTTTGAGCTAATTAGTAAGTAACTGAATTAATACTAGATCCTAGATGTTGTGTTATTACAAGTCACCATTGTATTATTGTTACATCAGAATCCTTCCCTAAATGCATATGTGTATCAGAAAATGAAAGAAAGGCGTTAAAACAAAATGTCTTATCTTTTCAGGCATTTACTCCTTGTGGGGAGGGTAATGACTGAACTCTTCCATTCAATAAAAACTTGGAGTTTATAAGAGCATTTCCTACATATAAGAACTTGTGGCAGGTTCATTGAGAGGGTTATTTCAGCATGGAGATATCCCTAACAAGAATTATATTTAAATAGAGTATATGACCGTTATGATATATCAATGGCTATTGAGGCATTTTCTATTCTAAAGAAGAATCAATTTGTGGAGTCTTCAGTAACATCAGTAAAACTGTATGTTCAACCTTTACTCTTGGTGTTACTTGTCCTAGGTTTATCATGAATAACCTGAGAAGATAAAACCAAACATATCTAACGATATTTCAATAAAATTCCAAACTGATGTAGATACATGGATCACTCATTGGAACTGTAGGGCAAATTAGGCTTGTCTGTGCTATAGTTCAATCCATAATCTCCTGGTTAAACAGTCTTCAAAAATATTTACAAAATATATCTAAGTAAAGGTCATGACAGTTACATCTGTATAATACTTCTAAGGTCGGGATAAAAGCATTTGTTCCCAACATTTAAAATCCACAGGATCTGTTGAATTCATAGATCTAGAATTTTATGGCTTCATATTCATATCTTAAAATTTCATCAATATGACTTACATCTCTACCAGTTCACCAAAACACTGTTCTTATTGAAATTGTCTATCATGCTAGGAAGTTGGCTCAGTGGTAGAGTGCTTGTCTTGCATGCTTGAGGCCCTGGGTTCGATTCCTCAGTACCACAGAAGCAAAAAAGAAAAAAACCCAGAAGTGGTGCTGTGACTGAAGTGGTAGAACGCTAGCCTTGAACTGAAGAGCTGAGGAACAGTGCCCAGGCCCAGAGTTCAGGTCCTATGACCGGACCCCCTCCCCCTAAAAAACAAAAAACAAAACAAAAAAAAAAAAACTTGTCTATGTCCTTTTAGTTTTCAAATCCAAATAGCATATGTCCTTCAATGTCTCTGTAACAGTTTTGACCTTTTCAACCTGCAATTTTTTTCCTTTCTTCACTTCTGTAAATCTGTTTTTATTACTTTCTTGTTTCCTTATCTTTCTTCCTATCTTGTCCACACTGATGCTCACATTGCTACACTTATATCATAACTTCACTTTTCCTCTTCCCTTTAATAATGCCCCCAATTTTATCATTCTTTTTCATATTCATGGTCATGGATATTTTGATGATGTCTAAACAGATCTATTTTTGCATCTGTTTAATATAAACTTTAAAACTCTCAGAGGGTTTTTTTCCCCTAAATCCATCATTTTCACCTGTAATCCTTATCACCAAGAATATCACTAACACATTTGCCTGGCCATAGATGTAGAACCCTTTAGATTTCTTCTTACCCTTCTACTCTCACCCATTATATAAGATGAACGATCAAGATTTTCTCAGTTTCTGTTACTAATTTGATTTCTTTTTTTTTTGTTTTTGTTGGTCGTGGGGCTGAAACTCTGGGCCTGTGTACTGTCCCTGTGCTTTTCAGCTCATGGTGAGCACTCTACCACTTGAGCTACAGCACCAATTTTGGGTTTTCTAGTGGTTTTCATTGGAGATCAGAGTCTCATGGACTTTTCTGCCCAGGCTGGCTTTGAACCATGATCCTCATATCTCAGCCTCTTGAGTAGATAGGGTTACAAGCATGAGCCACTGGCGCACAGTACTAATATGATTTCTATGTATCCGTTTTTATGCCCCTGACACAAGTCTGTTTCATGTACTCATCACTGGTCACCTAGTCTTAAACAACTTTTACAAAGTATGTTTTTCCCCATAGTCTTTTGATATTGGTCTGCTCATCAACAAATTACTGCTCCTTGTAAGTATGCAGAGGGAAGAGATAAGACACAAATTCTAGTATCATTATTTACTCAGTACATTGAATGTTGGCCTTACATTTGCTTACTCCTAGAGCAAGAAAAAAGAAAAGTGAAGAGTCCTTACATTTTCCACCTTAGCTTACAAATAAGGAAAGAGTCAAATTCAGTTTGTTGGTATAAATCACAAATTGTTTCATGCAGAAATAAAAATAAATTTTACCTCCTGGCTCTAAGGGCTGTGTCCTTTTAAGGCAACTACAGATATGTAAATGGTATTATGTAAATAGGGTCATGTGTCTACAGTTGCATTGAAGAACATACTCAACGTATCAGTGGAAAACATTCGTTATTGAATAGTATCTATATGAGAAATTTACTTGAACTAATCACACTAGGTTGAAAACTAATCTAAGTCCATCAAAATTTTCTTATTGCTTTATGTGTTGCCAAGTGTTCCTCATAAATTTATACATAGATTTTCTTCAGTGAGGTGGATAGAAACTAAAACTGAACAAGGATTTCTGCCTAATGAGTAAAGCATGCTTGAGGTATGTGTTGTTACCTTCTAAGGATATATAATTAAGCCACTGGCTATTTGGGTGGTGAAAAGCTTTCTCGTAAGTTCCCAAGGCTAGAAAAAACAAGATCATTTGATAACAAAGCACTCAGCTTATTATATTTTATCTATGTGGGATAATAAACATGTGGAAATAAATGATTTTATTTATAAGCAAACAATACCACCAAGAAAAGTGAGTATATATTAGAGAGACTGCAAGAACAACATTAGGGATTTACTGTCTCACCTGATTATATGATTGTATTTCTTGATATTGAAACTCTCCTCTTGTTATTCTTAATGTATATAATCCAACACTGTTTATTATTATGTATTCAATGTGGGAAATCTAGCTTCAAAGATATCTAAAATTTTTTCCTTTTCAATCATAACATTGTCATTATCAGGGTCACTCTGGACACCATCATCTTCAACAAAATTATTATTAGCATAATAAGTGCTAATCATTGAAAGCCTGGAATGTGTCTATGATTTTGTATTATTTGTATTTTGATTAATAATTTTAATATTACGACTGTGCATGCATCCACGTTAAATTTTTGAATAAATAAAGAAACAAAAACTCTAAACCATAACAGGTAGCTTGACTATGTGATTATAAGAAATTATTGAACAGATTTTTGAACCATTGCACATTCCTAACCAGTACGAATTAATTTCCTCTCTCCCTGTCATTACACACAAATATGTAAGGGTTTGAACAGAATTTTTTCAAGTAATATACTATAAATATTACTACAAGTTCATGTGTATATCTAAAATTACCTTGAAATAATATATTCTACTTTCTATTGAAATATTAGTCATTTTCCTCTAGGAAAATTTTGGAAAAATATACTATATATCTTTGAAATGAAAAGGGAATAAAAATAGTAGCGTAAAAGTTTTTGAGGGAGTGTATATATTCAGAAATATGTGTGTGTGTGTGTGTGTGTGTGTGTGTGTGTGTGTATAAATATTATGTGTAGAAATTCAAACATTTTTAGAGGGAATATGTCATCATATATATATTTATATTTATATTTATATATGTATAGAATTGTGTGCATTACAGTGAAACAAACATCTTAAAACATAATTAAAATTTTAAAAAATCATCAAACCAAGTGCCAGTAACTCACACCTATAATTCTAGCTCCTCTGGCTGGTGAGATCTAACAGTTGTTTTCACATCTAGCCCCGACAGAGAAGTTCATGACAGATTCTTATCTCTAATTAACCACTCAAAAACAGCAAGTAGTGCAGTGCTGGCCTTGAGCACAAAAAGGCTTAGGGACAATGTCCAGGCCTTGCAAACAACAACAACAGCATGCATCACATTAATTTCACAAAAGCATTTTTAACTGCTGTGAACATTTCTTAGAAACATGAATATATTATCTGACCTTTTCTACTTGACTTATACATATACTAGATATTGCATATAAGGGAAACCATGGGACCTATGTTTCTTTGGGCTTGGCTTACTTCACTTATTATAATTTTTTCGAAGCCTTTCCATTTCCTTACAAATGGGGGAATATCATTCTTTCTAATGGAGGCATAGAATTCCATTGTGTATATATACCACATTTTCTTGATCCATTCATCTACTGAGGGGCATCTGGGTTGGTTCCATATCTTAGCTATGGTAAATAATGCTGCAATAAACATAGTTGTGCTAGTAGCTTTGGTGTGATGCAAAGAAAATGAACCCTTAGATATGTATTTAATTTTTTTTTCTTTCATGCATTTGTTTCTAACGCATTTATAAGATTATTTCTTTGTTGCTTTATATGTCCCTCCCCCACAGTATAACCCCTGCTTTCACTATATTTGATGTCGGTATAATTTGTGGAGGAGATGGGGAAAAACAAGTCGTTTAAGACTACAGGTGGGCCCGTTGCAACAATGAGAAGTACAAGTTGTCATGTCGAAAACGAACTTTACAAGTTTGGTGGGGGTGGAGGGAGAATTGGGTGGGGGCACTGGGGGAGGCTGGAAAGGATGTGAAGGGTAAACAAAGGAGGAGGCTGCAATGCTTGGTAAGAAATGTACTCATTATTTTGCCAATGTAATTGTAACCCCTTTGTACAGTATGCTCGCAAAAAATAAAAATAAAAAAATAAAATAAAATAAAATAAAAAGAAACATGAATATATACCCCTAGAAAATGATAAGTAAAAAGGGTAGAATATTTATGTCTACGATAAAGACATGACTATTTAGATTTTTTAAGATATTTAGGTAATGTATAGGAATTAATAGTAATGATAGGTAGGTAATACCTGGGACTGGTATTTTATTCTGTTTTATGATAGTGATAAAATTATACTTGTAATGATTATATAAAATTACTCTTTATTGGTATTTGAATTAAATTGAGGGATAAACATTTTTTGAAGTTTTTTTATTGTGAAAATAACGTTCCAAGGGTTTACAATTACATGGGCAAGGCATTGAGTAAATTTTTTGAAGCATTGTTGCCTCCTCCTTTGTTTCCCCTTCAAATTCCTTTCATCTCCCCCTACACTGATCCCCATTCCCTCCCTCCCCTATTCCCAGGCCAAAGTTATAAAGTTCGTTTTTCGACATAGCAAAAAATAACTCCAGATTTCACTGTATTTGATGTTGGTATAATTTGTACAGGGGAAGGGAAAAAAACTAATCGTTTAAATAAGAATACAGGTGGAACCATTGCAACAATGAAATGTACAAGTCGTTATGCTGAAAAATGAACTTTACAACTTTGGTGGGGGGGAGGGGATTGGGTAAGGGGGGTATGGGAAGGGATGGGAAGGGGAAACAAAGGAAGAGGCAACAATGCTTGATAAGTAATGTACTCATTATCTTGTCCATTTAATTTTAAACCATCTGTACGGCATTTTCAAAATTAAAAATTACTTCTCAGTCCTATCTCTCAACATTACAGGATTTAACTCTCCAATTAAGCGACATAGACTGTCTAGTTGGATTAAAAAGCAAAATCCTTCTATCTGCTGCCTTCAGGAGTCACACCTTGCCCATAAAAACAAACACATTTTGAAAGAGAAAGACTGGAACAAAATCTACCAAACAAATGTCCCCCATAAACAGGTGGGAGTTGCAATCCTAATATCAGATAAAATAGGCTTCAAATTAAAATTAGTGAGAAGAGAAAAAGAAGGTCGCTACATATTAATTAAGGGAATGCTCCTTCAGGAGGATATTACAATTCTAAATATCTATTCCCCAAACAACGGAGCACACAAATTTATCCAAGAAACAATACTTCCCTTAAAGCTCACAAAGATCCAAAGACATTAATTGTTGGGGACTTTAACACACCACTATCCCCAGTACATAGATCAACTTGGCCAAAACTCAATAAACTGCAGATCAAAACAACTGCAAGGATCAACTAGATTTAACAGACATCTAACGAATATTTCACCCAGCAGTATCAGAATACTCCTTTGTCTCAGCAGCACATAGAATATTTTCAAAAACTGACCACATTTGAGGTCACAAAACAAAAGTCCAAATTCAGAAACATTGAAACTATACCTTGCATTCTCTCAGACCACAAGAAATAAAATTAAAATTCAATGCCAAAACCACCAAAAAAGTCCTGTAACACATGAATGCTGAGCAACATACTGTTGATTCATGAGTAAGTCGCATAAGAGATTACAAAGGAAATTCAACTGTTCATGATATTCAACAAAACGAACACAAATTACCAGCTCCTCTGGGACACCGAAAAGGCAGTACTCACAGGCAAGTTGGAGAGATATGAAGCCAACAATTTAAGGACACATCTGAACCTCCCTGAAAAAGAGCAGCAAGATAAACACCAACCCAGTAGATGGAAAGAAATAATTAAAATTAAGTCATAATTAAATTAATTAGAACCAAAAAATAGAATCAACAAAACAAAGAGTTGGTTCTTTGAAAAAATTAACAAAATTACAGATCCTTAACAAATCTTATCAGAAAAAGAAGAAAACTCACCCAAATAAATAAACTCAGAGATGAGAATGGAAACATCACCAGAGAAACAACCAAGATTCAGAAAATTAAAAGGGAATACTTCTCAAAACTATGCTAGTAAGTTTGAGAACGTGGCAGAAATGGACCTTTTCATAGCAAATATTGACATACTGAAACTAAGGCAAGACGATTGAAACCATTTTAACAGGCCATATCAAACATTGAGATAGAAACAGCAATAAGAGAAGTCCATCTAAAAAAAGCCCAAGACCAGACAGATTTACATCAGAATTCTACAAGGCCTTGAAAACAGAGCTCACACCAATACTATTCCAACTCTTCAATGAAATTGAAAGAGAAAGTTCATTACAGAACTTATTCAATGAGGCCATCAAAACACTCATCCCCAAACCAGGCAGGTACTCATCAAAAAAGAGAACTTTAAACATATTTCTTTGATAAACATTGATGCAAAACTTCTCAACCAAATTTTGGTCAATCGACTTCAAGAATTCATCCAAAAAATAATACACCACAGTCAAACAGGATTCATTTCAAGGATGCAAAGTTGGGTCAATATACGCAAATCAATTAATATATTACATCACAACAACAAGAACAAGGATGAGAACCACATTGTTATATGAATTGTTTGAGAAAAAGCATTTGACAACATCCAACAAACCCTTTATGATGATGGTTCTGGAAAAATTAGGAATCCAGGGAACATTTCTCAATAGAATAAAGGCTGTATATGACAAGCCTACAAACAGCATTATACTTAATGGTGAAAACCTAAAGCCATTTCCTCTTAAATCAAGAAGGGGACAACGGATTGCTGGGTCATAGGGGAGCTCTATGTGGAGTCTTTTGAGGAAATTCCATACTACTTTCCAAAGTGGTTGAAAAAGTTTATACTCCCACCAACAATGCAGTAAGACTCCCTTCTGTCCACATCCCCTCCAGCATTTGTTGTTATTAGAGTTCTTGATTTTAGGCATTCTAACTCGAGTGAGGTGGTATCTCAATGTTGTTTTGATTTGCATTTTTTATGGTTAGGGAGGCTGAGCGTTTCTTCATGTGTCTATTGGCCATCCTTCTTTCCTCTTCAGAGAAGTCTCTCTTTAAGTCTTTAGCCCACTTATTTATTGGGCAGTTGTTTCTTCGAGGATTTGTTGTTGGGAGATTTAATTTTTTGGAGTTCCAGGTATATTTTAGATATGAGACCCTTGTCCATTGTATGGATAGTGAAGATCATCTCCAAATCCGTGGGCTTTCTATTGATCTTGCTAGCTATGATCTTTGCCATGCAGAAGCTCTGCAATTTCATGCAATCCCATTTATCCAACCTTTCTTTTATCTGTTGTCTTTCTGGGTCTCTATTAAGAAAATTACGGCCTGTGCGTCATTTAACCAAATGTTCACAAACAAGTCCACACTAAAGCTACCATCACGACTATGTTTATTGCAGCATTATTTACTACAGGTAAGATAAGGAACCAAGCCAGATGCCTTTCAGTAGATGAATGGATCAAGAAAATGTGGTATATACACACAATGGAATTCTATGCCTCCATCAAAAAGAATGACATTGCCCCATTTGTTAGGAAATGGAAAGCCTTGGGAAAAAAATTACATTAAATGAGTAAGCCAGGCCCAAAGAAACATAGGTCCTATGGTTTCCCTTATTAGCAATATCTAGTGTATGTCTGAGTCAAGCAGAAAAGGTCAGATAAGTTGATGTTAGGGAAATAAACCCTAAGATATGTATTCAAGTGGTTTTTTTTTCTTTCATGTGATTGTTTCTAACACATTTGTAATATTATTTCTTGGTTGCTTTGTGTGTCCCTCCCCCACAGTATAACCACTGATTTCACTGTATTTGATGTTGTTATAATTAGTGGAGAGGAAGGGAAAAAACAAATAATTTAAATAAGGATACAGGTGGACCCATTGCATTGCGACAATGAGATGTACAAGTCGTTATGTCAAAATCGAACTTTAAAACTTTGGTGCGAGGGGGGGGGGAGGATTGGGTGGACACGGGGGGAGGATGGGAAGAGATGGAAAGGGGAAACAAAGGAGGATGCTACAATGCTTGATAAGAAATGTATTCATTATTTTGCCCATGTAATTGTAACCCCTCTGTAGGGTATTTTCACAATAAAAAAAGAAGAAGACAAGGATGTCCACTCTCTCCACTTTTTTTTTTCAATTTAGTATTAGAATGCCAAGCTACAACAATAAGACAAGATGCAAACATAAAATGGATCCAAATAGGGAAAGATGAAGTAAAACTCTCCCTCTTTGCAGATGACATGATCTTGTATTTAAAGAATCCCATGGACTCCACTCCCAAATTACTCATAATGATTCAAAACTTTGGCAAAGTAGCCAGGTAAAAAATTAACCCTCAAAGACAATGGCTTTTCTCTAATCCAACAATAAGAAAAGTATGGCTGAAACAAGGAAAACAACTCTATCTGTCATAACCTCCCCCCAATAAAACGCCTAGGAATTAACCAAAAAGTGAAGGATCTTTATGATGAAACATTTTTCTTTTTTGTCAGTTATGGGTCTTGAACTGTGGGCCTGGGTGCTGTCCGACAGCTCTTCAGCTCAAAGCGAGCACTCTATCACTTGAGGCACAGCACCACTTCAGGTTTTCTAGTGGTTTATTGGAGATAAGGGTCTCATGAACTTTCCTGCCCTGGCGAGCTTTGAACCATGATCCTCCGATCACAGCCTCTTGAGTAGCTAGGATTACAGGCACGAACCATCAGTGCCTGGCTGATGAAAACTTTAAAAACCTGAGAAAGGAAATCAAAACAGAAATTAGAAAGTGGAAAAACCTCCCATGCTCCTGGATTGGAAGGATCCACATCGTGAAAATACTTGCAAAGGCTATCTACAAATTCAATGCGACACCTATCAATATTCCAACCTCATTCTTGAAGGAAGTGGAAGAGGCAATCCAAAAATTCATATGTAACAATAAAATACCCCAAATAGCAAAAATCATCAAAAGTAGAAAGAAAAGTGCTGGATGAAAATCATTACCAAATTTCAAACAGCTTGATACTGACACAACAACAGACTTCAAGAACAATGGAATATAATTGAAAATCCATAAATGAACCTAAACACCTATAGCGATCTGATCTGTCATAAGGGAGCTAAAAAATTTAAATGGAAGAAAGACAGCCTCTTCAGTAAATGGTGCTGGCAAAATTGGTTAACTACTTGTAGAAAACTAAAGCTAGATCCTTATATATCACCCTGCACCAGAATCACCTCCAAATGGATCAAAGACCTGGAGTCCAAGCAGACATTCTGAAAACATTACAGGATAGAATTGGAGAAACTCTATGTCTCCTTGGCACAGGTCAAAATTTTTTTAAAAGAGACCCAGAAACAAAACAAATCAAAGAAAGGTTGGACAAATGGGATTGCATGAAATTGCAGAGTTTCTGCATGGCAAAGGATGAAGCTAGCAAGATGAATAGAAAGCCCAAGGATTAGGAGAAGATCTTCACTAGCCATACAACGGACAAGGGTCTCATATCTAAAATATACCTGGAACTCAAAAAATTAAATCCCCTAACAACAAATCTTCACAGAAACAACTGCTCAATAAGTAAGTGGGCTAAAGACTTAAGGAAAAACTTCTGTGACGAGGAAAGAAGGATGGCCAATAGATACATAAAGTAATGCTCAACATCCCTAGCTATAAAAGAAATGCAAATCAAAACAACATTCAGATTCCACCTCACCCCAGTTAGTAGGGCTATAATCAAGAACTCTAACACCAGATTCTGTAAGGTATGTGGACAGAAGGGAACCCTAGTTTATTGTTTGTGGGAGTGTAAAACCACTTTGGAAATTAGTATGGAGATTCCTCAAAAGACTCCACATAGAGCTCCCTTATTTCCCAGCAATCCCACTTTTGAGCATTTACCTAATGATACAAACATGATTATTTTAAAGCTACCAGCACGACTATGTTTATTGCAGTATTATTTAACATGGGTAAGATATGGAAGCAACCCAGATGCCCCTCAGTATATGAATGGATGAAGAAACTGTGGTATATATACACAATGGAATTCTATGTCTCTATCAGAAAGAATGACATTGCCCCATTTATTAGGAAATGGAAATATTTGGAAAAAATTTATTTAAGTGAAGTAAGTCAGGCCCAATGAAACATAGGTCCCATGGTTTCCCTTATTTGCAATAAGGTATATTTGGGAGACAAGCAGAAACGGTCAGATAAGTTGATGTTAGGTGAAATGAACCCCAATATAAGTATTCAAATGGTTTTTCTTTCTTTCTTGTGATTGTTTCTAACATTCATAAGATGATTTCTTTGTTGGTTTGTATGTCCCTCCCCCAGAATATAACCCCTGTTTTTACTCTATTTGACGTTGGTATAATTTGTGGAGGGGAAGGGAAAAAACTAATGGTTTAAATAGGGATACAGATGGACCCATCGCAACAATGAGCTATACAAGTCGTTATGTTGAAAAGTGAACTTTACAACTTTGGCCTGAGGGGAACATAGGGGGACACGTGGTGGGGGGATGAGAATGGTTGTGAAAGGGAGAGAGAGGAGGAGGCAACAATGCTTGATAAAAAATGTACCCATTACTTTGCTCATGTAATTGTAAGCTCTCTGTACAGTATTTTCACAATTAAACAAAAAGAAATAAACTATTCAGAAATATATAGAATTAGGAGCTGGGAAGGTGGCTCAGTGGTAGAGTGCTTGCCTTGCATGCTTGAGGCCCTGAGTTGAATTCTTCAGCACCACATAAGCGAAAAGAAAAAAAAAAATCCACAAGTGGCGCTGTGGCTCAAGTGGTAGAGCACTAGCCTTGAGCTGAAGAGCTGATGGATAGCGCCCAGGCCCAGAGTTCAAGCCCCATGATCGGACCCCAAAAAATATATATGGAGAGAGAAGTATAAGATATAAAAATACTTAAGACTGAGGATCATTGTAGCATTAACAAATATGTGCCCTGTATCTGTTGGATATATTTTCACTTCTGTTATAGTATCCTTTGAATTATGAAAGATTATCATCTGATGTTATCTAGTTTATTCTCACTTTTCTTTAGCCATTAATGAGCGTCCTGAACATTTAGGATTACAAGCATGACATATTGGTACATGTTTTTCTTTCAATATTTTAAGGGTTTTCCTCTTTCCTTTGAATTCAAACATTGTCCTGTCAGTAATTCTGCACATTCTCAGACTGTTGTTCTCAAAGATGATAAGCAACTGTTTGATGGGTAATTGTCCTGTTATTGTGTTTGACATAGTTTTCATTGTTGCTATTGATTTGCCCTTCTTAATTATTTCATATGATGATTAGAATATTTAATATGTAGACTTCAATTTTACTTCTTTGTAGATTGTAGAAGTCATGTCAAAAGAATGTTTTAAAAGATTCTTATAGAGACAGCATTGTGAACTTTATACATAAAAACGAAAAAAAATTTAGTTGGTCTTTGTTCCTATAAAGAAATTTTAAAACTAGGATTTAAATTATATGGTGATATATTTTTAAATGCCATATGAAAAAAAATATGATAATCAGCAAAATTTTCCCTAGGTAACTGTCCCATTTATTCCCCCACCCCACTTTTCCCTGTTAGGGAGCCTAGAAAGGAAAAGGAAAATTTATGTTCATTCTTAAACATTGTGAAATTCTCAAACTAGCTTTTTAGAATCTCTAGAGTGTTGGGATGTACAACTATGTTAGTGATCAAGCCTAGCATATGCAAGGCTCTGCGCTGGAACTTCAGCACGAAGAAAAAGAAGGAAGAAGAAGAAGAAGAAGAAGAAGAAGAAGAAGAAGAAGAAGAAGAAGAAGAAGAAGAAGAAGAAGAAGAAGAAGAAGAAGAAGAAGAAGAAGAAGAAGAAGAAGAAGAAGAAGAAAGAGGAAGAGGAGGAGGAGGAGGAGGAGGAGGAGGAGGAGGAGGAGGAGGAGGAGGAGGAGGAGGAGGAGGAGGAGGAGGAGGAGGAAAAGGTACAGAATTATATTTATGCACATTTTATTTAATGAATAATTATGGCAAAATAAGAGTTTCAAGTTTAATTTTGATCTTTACAGTAGTTCCTGTTTAGCCTCTTTATATACATTTCATGTTCATACCTAAAATCAATGAAGTACTTTGTAGAGTTAACCCTCAGTATCTAGAATTTCCACATCTAGGTGTTCAATCAACCAGAAATTTAAAATATTCTGGAAAAAATGTGTTCCCCAAACATTCATTAGAGCAACTATTTGCATACTGTTACATGTATGTTGGTAATATATATAACCTTGATGTGATTTAAAGTGTAACATACTTTGTATGATATACTATGCTATTTTCTATATGGGACTAGAGCCTATGCTGATTTTAGTATACTCAATCAGTTCTGGGAGCAACACTGTAAATACCAAGATGACCATTTTATGCTTTTACCCAGACAAATATAGCTACAATAAAGCTTCACTTATAAATTGGGTACAGTAAGACAATAATAACAGTAAATAATAAAAGTAGAAAAATTGTAACAATATACTGTAAAAAAAATCTAGCAATGTGAAATGGATGTGGAAGTGCATACCTGTAATTCCAGGAAACAGAAGCCTAGGCAGGAAAGCAATCAAAGAGATATACAGTGAAATTTTACCTCCAAAAGAACCCCCCAAAAAACAAAAAAAAAAGGTATTATGTGAAAGTGGTTTCTTTCAAAATATGAGATGTTTTTCAATGTAATCTTTTCAGAGCACAGTTCAGCACATGTAACTAACTACAGAAGGGGAAATTACAGTGAAAGGGACTACTGTATAGTTCTTTTGTGAAGAGAAAAACGTATCTTATTTAAAGGTTTTTTTCTGAGAAGAAAAACCATGCACAATTCTTTTGGCTTTTCTGAAACTCTAAGACATTTCTCCCCTCCCAACTAACTATCTTCCCACCTGGGTGCTGGAAAGGACAAGCACTCCCAAATTAGCTTAGCTGTGCCATCAAGTCTTTCCATGGCAACAATGCTTGATAAGAAATATACTAATTACCTTGCTAAGGTAATTGTAACCTCTCTGTACGGTATTTTCACAATTAAAAAGAAAAAGCAGAAGTACAAACATGATTTGTTCCTGAACAATCAAGCTTCCTTTAGCCTGTTTCATTCTTCCTATTTTGCTGCCAGATGCCCAGAAGACACTGGTTTAAATACACAGTCTGTATTGTCAGGTGTGTGAGATAAATGACGAAGAAAATGTGAATTTGAAGATTGAAATTGAGAAGGGATATCAAACTCCTCCATCTTTTTTACTAAGGACCAGAAAACAATGATAATGTGCTTACATGCTGAGAGTAAGCACCTTTTGCCACCTGTGGTAATGAATTTAATTTTGACGCTGTTGTGAAATGTGTCTGACATGTGTCCTAAACCCTAATTCCTTATTTTCTGAGAGCACAACCTCTTCAGAAATTCTGATTTGTACTGTGAATATTTACTTCCTGTAAAATGTAGTTGCTTGGATATTTTGATTTTATGAAAGCTTGTTAGTTTGATATTGTACTCTCAGTTAAATTATAAGCAAGTAAAAATGAATTGAACTTGATTAAGTGAAGTTCTTTCTGCCCATTTACTCTGGTACAGATTTCTCTGATTTAGGAAATCTACATTTTAAGTCATTCTGGATGCCTAACTAGGTGTGTGTATGTGGATGAGTCAATAAGAATTGCAGACTTTGCCACATTGATTTTGGAGCAAAAACTTATAGCTGGTAACTGGGCAATGATTCAAAAGACAACTGAGGCTGAAGTCATGAGCACTCCTGCCTGTGTTCAGCTCCCAATCTGTTTTAAAACTCCCCTCACTTCCCATGCAGTGGTTTCTTTTTCAATCCAAAAGGTTTCTGGAGCTTCATCTTATGCTGGCCTCCTAGTATGCCAACATGAGGGAAGTCAAAGCAAGCAAGGCAGATGTGGCAGAGGGCTTTTTTTGGTCGGTTGTGGGGCCTGAACTCTGGGCCTGGGCACTGTTCCTCAGCTCTTCAGCTCAAGTCTAAAACCGCTGATCTCAACAACAGCATATATCAACTAGATTTAATAGACACCTATTGAATATTTCACCCAGCAGCATCAGAATACACGTTTTTCTCTGCAAAACATAGAACATTTTCCAAAATAGACCACATTTTAGGTCACAAAGCAATCTTGTCCAAATTCAGAAACATTGAAATTATACCTTACATTGGCTCACATCACAAGGGAATAAAATTATACCTCAACACCAAAAACAACCAAAGAAAGTCCTGTAACATATGGAGGCTGAACAACACACTGTTGAATCACCAGTGAGTCAGGGAAGAGATTAGAAAGGAAACTAAAATGTTCACGATATTCAACAAAAATGAGCACACAAATTACCAGTTCTTCTGGAACAGAGCAAAGGCAGTAGGCAGAGGCGAGTTTATAGCTTTGAGTACCTAAATCAACTAATTGGAGAGATCTAAAACCAACAATTTAATGAGACATCTGAACCTCCTTGAAAAAGAGCAGCAAGATAAACCCTAATCCACGAGATGGAAAGAAATAATTAAAATTAAATCAGAATTAAGTGAATTAGGATCTAAGAGAAACATAGAGAGCATCAACAAAACAAAGAGTTAGTTCTTAGAAAAAAAATTAACAAAATTGACAGACTCTTAGCAAATCTTATCAGAAAAAGAAGAAAACTCACCCAAATAAATAAACTCAGAGATGAGAATGGAAACATCACCAGAGCAATAACCAAGATTAAGAAAAGTAAAAGGGAATACTTAACAAAACTATGCTAATATGTTTGAGTACTTGCCAGAAATGGACCTTTTCATAGCAAATATCGACATGCCGAAACTAAAACAAGATGAGTTAAAACATTTTAACAGGACCATATCAAAAATTGAGATAGAAACAGCAATAAGAGAAGTCCCAACTAAGAAAAGCCCAGTACCAGAAAGGTTTACAGCAGAATTCTACAAGGCCTTCCAAGCAGAACTCTCACCAATAGCCCTTCAATGAAATTGAAAGAGAAAGTGTACTACCGAACTCATTCTAGGAAGACATCCTAACCCTTATCCCAAAACCAGGCAGGGACTCATCAAAGAAAGAGAGCTATAGACCCATTTTTTTGATGAACATTGATTCAAAATTCTTAACAAAATTTTGGCCAATCGACTTCAACAATTCATCCAAAAAATCATACACCACGATCGAACAGGATTCATTTCAGGGATGCAATGCTGGGTCAATATATGCAAATCAATTAATATAATTCATCACATCAACAAGAGCAAGGATAACAACACACATGGTTGTCTCAAGAGATGCAGAAAAAGCATTTGACAACATTCAACACCCATTGATAATAAAAACTCTGGAAAAAATTAGGAATCCAGGGAACATTTCCTCAATAGAATAAAGGCTGTATATGACAACCCTACAGCCAGCACTGTACTTAATGGTGAAAAACTGAAGCCATTTCCTCTTAAATCAGGAATGAGACAAGGACGTCCATTCTCGCCACTTCTCTTCAATCTAGTATTAGAATGCCTAGATACAGCAATAAGACAAGATGCAAACATAAAATGGATCCAAATAGGGCAAGATGATGAAAAACTCTCCCTCTTTGCATATGGCATGATATTGTATTTAAAGAATCCCACTGACTACACTCCCAAATTATTCAAGCTTATTCGAAACTTGGGCAAAGTAGCAGGGCATAAATTTAGCCCTGAAAATCAATGGCTTTTCTGTATGCCAACAATAAGAAAAGTGTGGCTGAAATCAGGAAAGCAACTCCATTCATAATAGCTCCACACACAAAAAAAATAAAATATATAGGAATTAACTTAACCAAAGAAGAGGAGGACCTCTATGATGAACACTTTACAAATCTGAAAAAGGAAATCAAAACAGAACTTCGAAAATGGCAAAAACTCCCATGCTCCTGGATTGGAAGGATCAACAACATGAAAATGGCAATACTTCCCCAGGCTATCTACAAATTCAATGCAATACCTAACAATATCCCAAATTCATTCTTCAAGGAATAGAAGAGACAATCCAAAATTTCATAGGGAACAACAAAAGACACTGAATAGCATAAAAGATCATTAAGAGAAAGAAAAGTGGAGGAATATAAATACAAAACTTCAAACTCTGCTAGTAATCAAAACAACTTAGTAATGGCACAAGATCCGACCTCAGGACCAATGGAAGAGAATTGAACCTACAGATATATAGCCATCTAATCTTCTATGAGGAAGCTAAATAATTAGAATGGAAGAAAGACAGTCTCTTCAGTAAATGGTGCTGGCAAAATTGGTTAATCAATTGTAGAAAACTAAAGCTAGATCCTTATATATCACACTGCACCAGAAACCAATCCAAATTGATCAAGTCAAAGCAGACACAGTGAAAACATTACAGGATGGAATAGGAGAAAACCTAGAACTCCTTGGCACAGGCCAAAATTTTCTTAATAGAGACCCAGAAACACAAATCAAAGAAAGGTTGGACAAATGGGATTGCATGAAATTGCAGAGCTTCTGCAAGGCAAAGAACATAGCTAGCAAGATTGATAGAAAGCCCATGGATTGGGAGAAGATCTTAACTAGCCTTACAACGGACATGGGTCTCATATCTAAAATATACCTGGAACTCAAAAAATTAGATGTCCCAACAACAAATCCTCAGAGAAACAACTGACCAATAAATAAGTGGGCTAAAACTTAAAGGGAAACTTCTCTGAAGAGGAAAGAAGGATGGCCAATAGACATATGAAGAAATGCTCAACCTCTCTAGCTATAAAAGAAATTCAAGTCAACCCAACATTGAGGTACAACCTCAGCCCAGTTAGAATGTCTATAATCAAGAACTCTAATAACAACAGATACTGGAAGACATGGGGAGAGAAGGGAATCTTACTGCATTGATGGTGGGCGTGTAAACTTGTTCAACCACTTTGGAAAGTATTATGGAGTTTCCTCAAAAGACTCCACATAGAGCTCCCCTATTTCCCAGCAATCCAACTTTTGGGCATTTTCCCAAATGATCACAAACAAGACCATACTAAAGTTACCAGCACAACTATGTTTATTGCAACATTATTTATCATAGGTACGATATGGAACCAACTCAGATGCCCCTCATTAGATGAATGGATATAAAAAATGTGGTAGATACACACAATGGAATTCTATGCCTCTATCAGAAAGAATGATATTACCCCATTTGTTAGGAAGTAGAAAGACTTGGAAAAAATTAAGTGAATTAAGCCAGGTCCAAAAATATAGGTCCCATGGTTTCCTTTATTTGCAATAACTAGTATAATTTTGAGACAAACAGAAAAGGTAACTTAAGCTCATGTTAGGTGAAATGAACCCCAAGATAAATATTGAAATGTTTTTTTTTTCTTTCTTCCAATTGTTTCTAACATATTTATAAGATTATTTCTTTGTTGCTTTATATGTCCCTCCCCCATGGTATAACCCCTGATTCCATTTTATTTGATGTTGGTATAATTTGTGGAGGGTATGGGCAAAAACAAACCTTTAAATAGGGATACATTGGACCCATTGCAACAATGAGCTATATAAATCATTTTGTCCAATAAGAAACTTAACTTTTGCCAGGGGCAGGGTGTTGCAGGGATGGAGAGGGGAGATGGGAAGGGATGAGAAGGGGAAACAGGAGGAGGCAACAATGCTTGATAAGAAATGTACTCATTACATTGCCCATGTAATTGTAATCACTCTGTATGGTATTTTGCAAAAAAAAAAAAATTTAAAAATGTTTGTCAGAATAATGTCAAAAAGTTTTTGACAGAATAATCATTAGTGTATTACCTAGAATCTGGATATGGTTAATAACTCTAGAGGATTTTCTCATACTTTCCGAATTTTCATAAACATATATAATAAGTCAAATGAGGTGGTTTATACCTATAATCCTAGCTACTCTGAAAATGGAAATGTCGATAGTTGCAGTTCCGTTCAAGGTCAAGCTGGAAAACATACAAGAGACCTCCATCTCAATCAATAAAAGCTGGGTATGCCAATGTGTGGCTGTCATCCTACCTATTTTGAACAAAAAACTAGGAAGTTAACTATCCATGTAGCCTAGGAATAAACAAATACAAGATTCTTTCTCAAAAACAATCAAAGCAAAAATTGCTGGATGTGGCATGGTTCAAGTGGTCAGATGCCTGCCTGGCAAATGCAAGGCTCTGAATTTGAATCCAAGTACTTACCTCAAAAATTAAAAGTAAACCATATGAATTAATTCTCTAAATTACTTCGCAGTGCAATTATCTTTTGTTTTCTTCAAATAATCTGGTAGTGAAGGCAGAGAATTGATTAAACCAGATCAATATAATAGGTGAAATGAACCCCAAGATAAGTATTTAAATGCTTCTTTTCTGTCTTGCAATTGTTTCCAACATATTTATAAGATTATTTCTTTGTACTGGGAACACCTAGCTTCTCCATGGCTCACAGGCTGGTGTGTTCATGTGGACTCATTCACCTATTTGGCCTGCTAGGCCCTGAGTTCAGATCCCAGACCCGCCAAATGATTCATCTTGATGTCAGAAGCAAATCATTGCCCTGTTTTCCTTTCCTGTGCAAATCTTGGGTCTCAGCTAGGATGGAGAATGCATGGGCCACCCTGTGGTCATGGGAATAAGTTGTTATACATGTCAGCCGAGTTATACCTGTCATCATATACTCAAGAAAATACACAAAATATCCATGAATAGCATACAAACTAAAGACAATAACTTCACTTAATGTACGATGCAGTACACACACTGATGCGAATTTACATCCCATGTTTCAATGATGCGTTGAGGACTATTTTGGCCTCCCTGGGGCTCGATCTCAGTTCCCGGGAACAGCCCAGCTGCTTCCTGGCTCACTGTCTGGTGTGATCACATGGACCCATTGGGCAGTTGGGCCTCCTAGGCCTTGAGTTCGAATCCCAACACTGCCAAAAATTCACCCTGATGTGAAAAGCCAGTCATTGCACCTGTTTTCATGTGCTGTGCAAATTCTGGGTCTCAGCTAGGATAGAGAAGCTGTAGGCAACTCTATACTTATCGGAATAGGTTGTCATCCAGTTCACTACAGTTATATGTGTCAACCTATACTCCAGAAAATACACAATACATCAATAAATAAGACACAAAATAAAGAGGGTATGACTACACCAAACGCAAGATGTTGCCCACCCCTGTTTGGAAATATAGATCCTTTGTATAATTATGAATTTATGACAATATTGGCCCCCACAAGGACTCCATCTCAGGTCCCAGGAACGGCCTACCTCCTTAGTGGCTCACAGGCTGGTGTGCTCACCATGACCCATTCACCAATTGGGCCTGCTAGGTCTTGAGTTCAAATTCCAGCACTGCCAAAAGATTCATTCTTATGTGAAAAGCCTAGGGTTGGACATGTTTTCCTGTTCCGTGAATGTCCTGGGTCTCATTGAGGATGGAAAATGCTATATAAGCAATTCTATAGCCATGGGAATAGATTGTCATCCATATCAGCACAGTTATATCTGTCACCATACACAATAAAATACACAATACATCCATGAATAAGACAAATAATAAAAAGAATAACTACACTGAATGCAAGATGCATACCACACCTGTAGGTAAAGAGAGGTCCTATGTTTAAAAAAGGTGGGCTTGCTATTTTGTCGAGTGCTGGGGTTTAAAATCAGGCCCTGGACCAGGCCTGATATTCTAGTCTTCAACGATGGTGAGCTTCCCCTTCTCCCTCAGTGCAAAGAGCTATCTAAACCTGAGTTCAAATCCTAGCACTAACAAAAGATTCATCCTGATGTCAGAAGACAGTTGTTGCACACAGTTTCCTCTCCTGTGAAAGTCCTGAGTATCAACTAGGAAGGGGAATTCATAGGCAACCCTATAACCATGGGAACAGGTTGTCATCAATGTCATCCTGTAAACATACTTAGTAAAATACACAATACCTCCATGAAGTACATGCAAAATAAGGAGAAGAAGTTCACCGAACACAAGATGCTATACACACATATATGTCAATATAGATCGTATGGTTAAATTATGAACTTATGATGATAGTGGACCACCCTAGCGATGAATGTCAGATCCTGGGAATGGCCTAGCTCATTAGTTGCTCACAGGATAGTGTGATCACCTTGACTTATTGGCCAATTGGTCCTACTAATCCCTGAGTTAAGATCCCAGCACTACCAACAAACTTGTTTTCCGTTTCTCTGAATATCCTTGCGGACCCTTAGAATCCTGGTATGATGGAGAACATTTCTATAAATCTAGATGCTCTGTGATAAGATGTCATCAATGTACACAGTACAATCAATGATAAATAAATGAATAAAACAAAAAATACAAGAACAACCACACAAAACATGTATGGACTGAACATCTATAGCTAAGTATAAATCCTATCTTTACAATGTATCTAAATAGTATGTTTCCAGGGCTGGAGCTTGAATTCAGGACTAGTGAACAGGCATGAGTTTCTTATCTTCAAGTACGGTGATCTTCCCCTTCATCCACATTGCTCCAGATTTACCCAGATCCTGAGTTCAAATCCAAAGCCTCGAAGAATAAACAGCGTGAATTGCAAGCCAGGGAGCTAAATGTTTATATTTTCTTTTTCTCAATATGGCGCTTGACGTCTGGTCGTGGCAACTCTGCCTCAGGTTTGATCACCCTACCCTGGGGTGCAGCCACTAGACCTACAGCTCCTCCTGGGTCCCTAGACCCCCAGGCCTTGCAGGGAAAGCAATGCACAGAAAAAATATGGCCTTTTTCTGTTTTCTACCTTTGCATGGTGACCCTCATGGGTCTGAATGACACTGTTGCAAAGGGTAATTCACCTTTCATTGCTACGTGGCAACATAGGCCCTGATTTCGAATCCCCGTCCTGACACCAACCCATGGCAGGAGATACTAAGAAAATGGTTCCCATCCATAGCATTAACAATGGAATGTTGTCAATTTCATGGTTGAATGAATTGATGATAAATGATGCTCCTATAAAATTAGACAGCTTCATTTCAGGAGGCTGACTGATTTTATTTAATATTTATTAAGCATTGAAAGAATATTATTACTTAAAGGGACACAATAATATCAGAGCACTGATTTCATTAATAATTTAAGAATGAATACAATTAATTAATTACATTACATTAATTACATGGACGGAGTATTAATACCCAGGAATTGGTAAGAATGTAGTCTATATAACTGAATAATGTATAGGCATCTCTGACACTTTATAAAGATATATATTTATTAGAGTACTTCCATCTGCATGTCAATCTTTTCTTATTTTGGTAACCCTTGGTGATTGATCTGAGGTCTGGGAACAGCCTGTCAGCTCAATTTGCCCAGGATGGCATGCTAACACTCACCCATTCATGAATTGGGCCTTGTAGGCTTGTATGCCTTGAGTTCAGACGCCAGCACTCCCAAAAATGAATCGTGGAGTAAGAAGATGATGGTGACACATGGGTTCCTTTTCTGTGAAATTCCTGGGTGTCAGGTATGAAGTGGAATACATATGCAGACATACATCCTGTGTAATCAATGTAATCAATGTTTTATGTTCCATAATAGTCAATAAAATAGCAGGTTAATACATGAATAAAACAAAAAAAATAAAATAACTACACTGAATGCAATATGGAGTCAAAATATATATATGTATATATATATATATATATATATATATAAATCATATATGTAAATTGTACATGAATAGGATGTTTTCTAATGGTGGGGATCTAATTCAGGCCCAAGGAGCAGACCTGAATTTCTTGACTTCAAGGAGGCCAGCTTCCCATTCCCACACAGTGCAACAGAGTTACCAAGACATGAGTTCCAATCCCAGTCCTGGCAGAAAAATGGCACCTTTGCAGTATGTGAGGCCCAATTCTTAGATATTTCATTATGCCTCCATTTTATGAATGTGACTTTTAAATGCTTAATAAAGAATTAACTAAAATCAATCAGTGTCCTATAATATAATTGTGTATAATTTTATCCTAGAATCATTCAAGAACTGCCCATTCAATCAAAACATACATGACATTCCATTAGTATTCATATGGATAGGAATGAGTTCCTTAGGATCTCCTGCCATTTGGAGGTGGCAGGACCAGGATTCCAACTGTGGGCTCCAGCTCATGCCACTTCAACCTTGGGATAGGGTACTTACCAGTCTGTCCAAGAATATCAACAAGACAAATGATTAGGCAGGCAGCAGTGGCTCTCAGCAGTCCTCCTTGATACTTACAAGGCTGTGATGGGAGGATCATGGTCAAACTCATCCTAGGCAGGAATGTCCTTGAGTCGCCTGTCCAACTTCAGTGTCAACAAAGCCAGAAGCCCTGGGTTCCAGTGTGGAGGGCGAGCCTTGAGCAAAAGCAGCTCACAGACTGTGCCCAGATCCTGAGTTCAAGGTCCAGGTCTGGCAACAAACAGACAGACACAACAATCTGTGCAGCCATCCAGCTAAATGAGATCACCCTCTTGTCTCAAACTGAATTGGACATTGGTCCCTAGGAAAAGGGCTGGGGGAGCTGCTGTCTTTGTGACTCCGCCCATTCTGTTTTCATCACAGGATTCTGGCCACACCCCCATTCTTTCATGGTTCTTTCTGACCAATGGGATACAAGAATGGTGGCCACGCCCACATTTCATGCTGCCCAGTAGCACCCGGATTCCCTCTATTAGTTTACAACACTACCAGCAGTTGAGGAAGGGAGAGGTGGCTGAGTGGTGAGGAAGAGACTCAAGCGACTTTGGAGTATAGTAGGAAATTGAGATGCCTGCCTACACCCCGGCTTCCTTCCCCCTTCTGAAGGTGTGGGATTTCAAACCTCAGCCAATGGTGCACTGCCAGCCCACCTAAAGCCCTGACCTGGTCCCTGGCCCTGGTTCTCTACTCTTGGCCCATGTGTTTGCAATGCCGATGCCATTGCTGCTTGCCCCAACTGGAGCAGCCTTCAGCAGCTTCTCCCAGCAGCAAAGGTGAGTGGCTGCCCCCAAATCACCACTACCCGGGGTCAGACACCCCTCTGGGGGCACCATGCCCACCTGCTTGTTTCCTCTCCCTGGCTCTGAGGAGCCACCTTTCTGTCTTGGGCATTTCTGAAACAGAGACTCAATATATGCTCTGGCTGGACTGGATCGAGGTCCTCCTATCTGGGACAGGTATGCTCCACCAGGCCTGGTCCTCTGTAGATGCGATGGTAGACATGTAGTGCCACGCTCAGTTATCGATTTAGATGGATTATCCCAAACTTTTAGTCCACAGCAGCTGATTCTTGACCAGAGGTGAAGCTCTGCGTAGGGCCGAAACCATCAGACCTCATTCTCCTCATAGGATAGTTTTGAGGAAACAAGGGATTTATACAGAGGGATCCCTGGAGCATGGTTTGGCACAGAGGGAGTGGCCTTCAGAGAAGGTTCTCAGCAATTCTGTGAGCAAATGATAGGAAGATACCCGGAAAGGGTTCAGGTGGGGCCAGTTATTAATTGTGCAACAGGTGGGGATTATGAAACAAAACATTTCTCTCTTTCATCATTACCCTATCCCCATGAGGAAGGGGATTCTTCACTGTGTTGAGTTTGCAGCTGGGGAAGCCGAGGCACAGAGAAGCCAGGGGAACTACTTATGACTTCAACTTCACTACCATGCTCCCTAGGATAATGGGTACTATTCAGTCCACTTCTTGTGGTAGGTAGTCCACTTCTTGTCAGTTGTGTGGCTTGAAGCCTAGGCATGGGCGCTGTTCCTGAGCTCCTCAGGAAAAGGCTAGTGCTCTACCACTTGAGCCCACAGCACCACTTCTGGTTTTCTGATGGTTCTTTGGAAATAAGAGTCTCATACACGTTCCTGCCGGGGCTGGCTATGAACCATGATCCTCATATCTCAGCCTCTGTGTAGTTACGATTAGAGTTTTGAGCCACCGGCACCCGACTTAATTGTAATTCTGACTTTTCTCTCTCTCTTTCACAAGAACTAGTTGAATGGGTGCTGGAGAAGGGGGCCTAGCATCACCATGTGGCTGGAATCCAAGGTGACCCTCTCATTCTGGAGGTGGGCTGTGTGTCAGGAGCTATTTTGCTAAAACTTTTGAAACAGCTCCCTGAGGTAAGCCCCACTGTGCCCTGGCTAAACCATGAAATTCATTGTCCATCCAGCCTACTGGGCTTATTGTATTGTATTGCTTTCTACATCATTTTCCAGCACCTGGCTAACCTTATGATACATAGTTATGGAATGAAAATGTAATGCCTTCTTAAGAAAGTCATTTAGGGCTCTGGGAATGTGGCTTCATGGTACAGTGATTTCCTAGCATGCATGAAACCCTGGGTTCAATTTCTCAGTAGCTCATTAAAAGAAAAACACTGGAAGGAATGCTGTGCCTCAAGTGGTAGAGTGCTAGCCTTGAGAAAAAAAAAGTAGCTCAGGAATAATTACTTACCCTTGAGTTCAAGCCCCTGGACTGGCAAAAAAAATTATTAAATGGAAAATAAAGAATGCATACTTGAAATTTATAATTGCTCCTTCCATACTGACACCTGAAAATAGTCCCTAATTCATGTACTATACTTATTTTATGATACTGTGTTGAAAAAAGTTTTGTTCATTAAGTCATAGCAATTAATGGCAGGAATGTGCTTAGATGTCAACTGAAGATTAATTCTGGAAATTCAAGGATTCCAGGATTTTGTGTCATCACTGCTAATCACAAAGTGAAAAGTAGTCTAAGTGTGATTTTGAAATCTTTTTGTTCAGTTTTCGCAAAAAAAAGGCAGAGGCTAATTAATAGTTGTGAAAGAAAATAAGGAATAACTCCAGATGGAAGGAATAAACGATAGTAACTAATGCATACCAGAAACTGGTCTAGAGAACCATTTTTGGTTATTGAAGAACTAGTTGTCAACTAGGCTTTTCCTCATTGCCTTTAGCATTCTAAATCTCTTAGGCTAGTTCTTAATCTCTGTGTGATAAATGTATCTCCATCTATGCTGTTCTTACACACCTTATCTCCTTTGTTTTCTAAAAATCTCAGTCTTTCTATATTTCTCTATGAACATTTCCTGATAATATATAAACCTATACAGATGTCACAGGGTGCTAATGTAAGTATCCCAGAGCTCATGACTCATTAATGTAACAAAATGGAAAAGGAGGACATATTTACTGCTACCTCAATTTTTCTGAAAAGCTGCAATGTCATCATTTGGTTAATATTTTCATTCTTTGTCTACACAGTGTCACTCAATGCACATAAATGCAAATATGAAATGGGTCCTGGTGGTTTACACCTGTAATCATAGTTACTCAGGAGGTTGAGACCAGAGGATTGTGGTTCAAACCCAGCCTTGTCAGGAAAATCCATGAGACCCTAATCTTAAATTAACCACCAGAAAATCGTAAGTGGTGCTGTAGCTAAAGTGGTAGTGTGCTCAACTTTATGTGAAGACCTGAGGGACAGTGCCCAGGTTCAGACTTCAAGCCCCACAACCAACAAAAACGTGAAATATGACTTTAAGTTTCCCCAAAAGGAACTACAAGATGAATAATCTTCCCAAGAAGACAAAATTAATTCCAAAATGATTCAATGCACCTACTTTTGCAGAGTTATGTTATGGATTCTTTGCTGGACATATTCTCTAAAAACAAATCGTTTAACTAGGGTTACAGGTGGACCTATTGCAACAATGAGATGTGCAAATCGTTATGTCGAAAAACGAAATTTACAACTTTGGTGTGGGAGGACAATGGGGAGGGGGAAAAGGGGAGTATGGGGAGAGATGGGAAAGGGAAACAAAGAAGAGGCAACAATGCTTAATAAGAAATGTACTCGTTATCTTGCCGGAGTAATTGTATCTCCTCCCGTACGGTATTCTCACAATAAAATAAAAAGAAAAAAATTCAAATATTAGCTTTTTAGCTTTACAATAAACTTCATGTAATATTTCTTGTTTGAAAAGAGACGTCTATACAATTGTTGTCACTTGGCTTTCTTACTATCTTAGTTAAAAGCCAACCCCGTCAGGAGAGTCTTTCAAACTCTTATCTGTAATTACACAGCAAAAAAGCCACAAATGGAGTTTTGGTTCAAGCAGTAGAGTACTAGCTTTGGGGGCAGGTGAGCAGGAAAGAAAAATGTTCAGGGACAGGATCCAGCCTATGGGTTCAAGCCCCATAACCAACACAAACTAAAAAAAAAAAAAAAAAAAAAAAAAACAAGCAAAAAAACCCCAGATATTTCATTGTGACCCTCTTTAAAGGAGTACTGGTCTGAGAAGAGGCTCCTTTTGCTGATCATACTCACTGGATGCTTTTTTGGAATCCTTATTGCTCTGGAGAATTTAGGACTAAACTATAGGAATTGATAATTGACTCCTGCAACAAGAGAATCATCTCAGGGGTGAAATATCCATCATAAGACACTTTAAAACCTCCATGTCTTTGTTTATTTGCAGTAGAATGTTTTTTTATGCAGGGGGGGGCAGTCGTGGTCCTGAACTCTAGGCCTGGGCGCTGTCCCTCAGCTCTTCAACTCTACAACTTGAGCCACAGCACCATTTCTGGCTTACTTTTTGCTTATGTGGTGCTGAGGAGTCGAACCTGGGCCTCATGCATGCAAGGCAAGCTCTCTACCACTAAGCCACCTTCCCAGTCCCTGCAGCAGAACATGTTTAAATCAACGTTATTTCCTTTTGTTCTATGCTAGCCTTCAAATGGCAGTTTATTTCTCTTTGTAATACTCTCAACTAGACGTTTACAGAAAAGTTATACATGAGTAAAAACACACACGAAAAAGTCAGGGACAGAGTTCCCTTCAAGCCTTGGGATTCTTTTTGCAAGTAAAAAGGAAAGCACAAGTTAACTTAAACTTTGTCAATCCTCTATGTTCCATTCCTCTCCTGGGATCAGTTTCCACATCCAGTAACAATTACTTACAAAAACAATCTATGGTGCTGCCTGAGGTCTAATGAATGTTTCTTGCCTCACCGAAATAACACAAGGACACCATCACCTGAGGTAACAGGTGTTTCAGAGACAACTTAGTAAAGAGAAAATATGAAATTATATTGCTTATAAATACATTATCCATGAGTATATTGAGTTCAAACTTTGGAAGTTCTCTATAAATTAAGGTGAATTTTAAATACGAAGAAGTTTCTCAGATCATTTTTTTGTGAGTGTCTGTGCTGCATATTATTTTCCAAGTGTACATGAGTTAACAGTAAGGAAACAATAGCAATAATAGGAGAAAGAGAAGTTTTGTGTTTAAGTGTAAGGGTTCAATACACTATAGAAGATTCTACAAATAAGACAACATTGAAACAATAAAGCCAAGTCCAGTATGTAGATTTATGAGAGTTTTATAGAGAAAGCATTACTCCTACATGGAACACGAAGTATGAGGCCACTCCCCTTCGAAATCACGCTTGCTAATCACGCAACTTTGTAGAGAGTAGAATGGAAGCATAATTAAGTTTCCAATGCAAATCAGATATAAGAGCATGAAATTAATTAGAAAAAATCCATCCTGAGAGAGCAGGGATTATACTAATCATGAACTGTTAGATAAGATCACATTTTTTTCTTTCCTTTACATATATATATATATATATTTTTTTTTTTTTTTATTTTTTTTTTTGGTGGTGGTCTTGGCACTTGAACTCTGGACCTGGGAGCTGTCCCTCTGCTATTCAGCTCAAGGCTAATGCTCTATCACTTGAGCCACAGTGCCACTTTCAGTTTTCTTGTAGTTAATTGGAAAAAGAGTCTCTGGGACTTTCCTGCCAAACTGGTTTGAACCCTATCCGAAGAACTCACCACCATCCAGCTTAAGATCACATTTCTAACAATGTACACTCAGCATATGTAATGTGCATGTTCATCTATCTTTATATGAATTCTTGAGTTAAAAATTTATGCTACAGCTTAGGCTTTACACTCACAAAATGTTTTGTAAGTTGACACTACTGGAGAAATAAAACTTAAGAATGTAAAGGAGTCTGGGAAGTACAGTTTTCATCCAGCCTGGGCAGAACAGTCTTTGAGAAACTATCTATAATTAACCACCCAAAAGCTGGATTGGAAGAATAGCTCCAGTATTGGAATACCAGTCATGAGCAAGATTACTGAATAAGAGCTTGAGGCCTTTGCATACATACATTCAGACATACACATACATAGAAGCACTTATATTTGCACACACAAATACACAAATGAAGCAAATCTCAGAATATGTAGAAAAGTTAGAAAACAATAGAAAATATGTCCTGAGTAAGACTACAATCAAGTGATCATTTTTAATGTTAGAAAGTCCTCAAGTGAATTTCTTCAAAAAAGTTTAAGAATATTACATAGATAGGGACCAGAGATAGTAAGGGAGTCAAGTAATCATTATTACAGGGATCGGATCCATGGAGGAATGAATCAGAGAACACTGCAGGTGCATCTGAAAATGTTCATATCCTGTGTCAAATGTTTGACCATCTTTCAAAAGAGTACATGAACACTCTGAGTTGTCTAGTGGTTAATATTACTGGAGATGTTCAGAATTGCTATTCTGTATCTAGATTAAATAAAACAAGAAATTATGGAGGAGCAATGTGATACAAGGCTAGAATTCTAACACTCAGACTAAGACAGGAGATTAGATAGTTTAATTACACAGTTATACCTTCCCTGGACCAGATAGTATAATTTTGTATTAAGAAAACAAACCAAACAAGAAAGGAATACAAAGTTGGAAATTTGGGCTAATTTTGTCATTATGTTTTGAGAAGTCAAGTTTGCTATTGAAATGCAACTCATGTATAATCTTCAGTTGTATTTTAAATGCTCTCATTACAGAACATTCTTAGATGCAAAATGGCTCATGATTCCCATCCAAAATTTGAAAAAGTAAGTAATCATCATTGTTGTAGATTCCAAGGAAAGGATGAAGGATTACAAAAGCTTAAGCCTGGAGAAAAAGCAAAGTTATTCTAATGTAGGACTTTGTAGATCTTGCTAAATTAGAGTTTAGATTTAAAATAAATATTTTGGTTTTGTTTGTAATTTCGTATTCTAAAGGATACTACAAAATTATTTTTAAGTAGAGAGTTTAATGGACAAATTTACAAATGTTTCTTGCATTCTATTTGCCTAGAATATTCTTTCATGAGAGTTATAATTAGAACTCAGTTAATAGATAATCCAACAGTTCATGTATAAAATGATAATGTGAATAATGTAGACAGAGTTGCCAACAAATGGATGAAATTAATTTATAAATTTAGAAAAAGGGAAATATTTTGTGGCTTTGGTATAACATGGTATGAAGAGAATAATTGTGTGACATCTTCTTTCTTCCACCTGTATGTAACACAGGAAGCAATTTCCTTAATTACGTGCCTCTGTATACAATGAGAAAAATGCTAGATTTGGGATTTGTTTTATTTTTGTTTTTGTTTTATTGGTTTGTCCTAGGGCTTGAACCCTGGGACTGGACACTGTCTCTGAGCCTGTTTATTCTCAAGGCTCCTGCCCTACCACTTCAACCACAGCTCACTTTTGTCTGGCTTTTGCTGAGAAATTTATTGGAGAAAAGAATCTAGGGAACCTTCCTGCCTGGGTGGTGTAGTAGGAAGACCCCTACTCAGGCAGACAAGCCCACCTAGTCATCCGGAGTGACAGAGCCCACGGCAACAAAGTTGTTATTAAAGAAGCAACTTTATTGAGAAGGTTCCTACACTGACCGGCAAGGGCCACACCACAGGCTGGGGAGCTGATACTGCGACCCCCAGTGGCCCACGTGCTTTGGATTTTAAAGGTAAAAATCACAAGGTGAAGCCTGGTCACGTAGGCTTCCAATGAGATTTTCCCGCACCCAAAAGATTGCAGTCATACCAGACCACACGTAGGTCGCCAATGAGATTACACTTTGTCATATAATGGCTGCTTAAGCCAGCCTATCACTTTTGGTTTTAGTGACTCACAAATTCAATGGTAAAGTGGAGCTTAAGGTAAACATACACAAAAGAGTTTAGTGGAGTTTAACGTAAGCATGTGAAAAAAGGCAGAGTTTATAGTAAACTTGGGATGTTGCCACCATGCTAGCATGAGCTGGATTACTGGCTATCTGTTTAATCAGTCAGTCCTTAACCGAAAAAAGGTGGGTGAAGTTGTTAAGGGGAGGGGGACCTAGAGGCATTCTTTTCATTCCAAGAACTGGGCTGGTTGGAGCCAAGGATTTTGTTTTTTTTCTATAATCCCTAAAACAAAAACAAAACCTGTAAAGAAGCTGTCCCAGCTGGAGTCTCCTCTCAGGGCCTAGTTCAGTGGGCTTTGAAATGTAATCTTCGAACCTTAGTATCCTGATTAAGTATAATTGTTACAAAAGTATAAATATAAATAATATTTGCAAGAATACCAGTGGAGGAAAAATGATGCAACCCAGTTTATTGTGGTGTTCTTTCCAGAACACGGAGGGCATCACATTAGCAGAGTTGCAGTGTATTTTCACAATGGAGATTAGCTATTGTTAATGTGAATTAAGGGAATTTTGAGGTGCACCCTATAAGTTGGAAACTGTTGGTGTAGGATGACTTTATGGCATAAATCTTGTGATTGATGGTCATAGAAATAATAGCTTAATCTGAGAAACAACTGCTACTCTTGAAGAATTAATTATAACATACTTCATAGTTTTATCCTATACTAGAATGTGGCTCTTTTTTTGTTCACTTCTCAGTCTGTAACACCCCATTGGAAAATGCATCTATTGCAGAATTACATAACATGCAAACAGGTATATTTTGAATCTCTCAGGTATGGAATGTTCAGAATTTGAAAATGAGTAGTTATTAATCATAGGAATTTTGAAGAACACATATATTCTATCATCTTAACAACTTATTTACTTTTAAAAGTTATGGGTTTCCATAGAATTAAACTGTTTTCTGTTTTAGTATAAGAAAGTACTAAATTTATTCTATTTTCAAAATATTGGCAAGTATATTGTGAAAAAATTGTCTAGTTGGATATCATTCAAGTTGATTACCCTCTGATAAAGAAGAGGTAAATAATTCAAATTAGATGCCAAATAATACTGATTTTTAAAAAAGTTACTACATAAAGAATAATATTTACAATACCAAAACAGTACAATTTTATTTCATCAGCTTATTTTTAAAATTTAATTTTAATGTGAAAATGATGTGAAGTGGGGTTACAGCTATTGTAAGGTAGTGAATACATAACTTTTCAAACTTGTTTTCCCCTCTCTAATTTTTCTCACAATTTTTCCTTCACCCCAATATCTCTCACAAGTTGTAATGTACATTTCCAACTTATTGTCTTGTGAGTATTGCTATTGCATTGGTTTGCCCTTTGTAATTTGTCTCGCCATTTTGTTGCTCCTGTTCCTTTCCCTAATTAATGTAAATGTATACACAATACACAGGGTACCAAAATCAAACACAGCAGGGGATAAACCATAGGGGAAAATCTCAAAGAAAATAGAAATCACATAGGACATCAAAAACAACCACAAATAAATATCTCTCCATATCTTGGAGTTCATTTTGCTCAGCATCAGCTTATATGGTCATATATACGCATAACAAATCCACTGGAAAATAATAGTTTCATGGACACTATATGATGAAAACACATGTTAACTGTTTTTGATCGTAAAGGTGGAATTAGGATTAGTGAATTCACGATACAGATAAAGGAATTTCAAAAGAGTTTTAAATTTTATGACAGGTAAATTTTAATTGTTCAAACTTTTTAACAACTTAGCCTATCAAGATAATTTAAAATTGCCTGAGAAAATGGGCTTTCATGCAAAGAAATCCATGGAGACCTAGCTGAGAGGGAGCAATGTGGGTGAATATGGCTCATTTTCACACTAAACAAACAAACATCACAAACCTTGAAGTAAATCATTTACGTTCCATTGAGAATTGTCCTTACCCAGGAAATGTACTCTCACTGTGTGAAACAAGGTTGCAGTGGAATTTAAATTCAAAGTTCTTTAAAAAAAAGACATCAAAATTTGTGAATTGACATTTAATTACCAAACAATAATTCTCTGAAAAAGAAGGAAAGATATAATTCAAAATCACTTGACTTTATTAAAATATGAGAAAAGAGTAGTTAAGAGAGATGAGAGAAACCATAGAGGACTGTTTTCTCTCCAGTGGTGTAATGGGTTCTTGATCTTGTTTCTTCCATTCTATCTTCACAAGCTTTCAAGTGTGGCTGAGGAGTGGAGTAACCAGTTCAGACAAAGAATACTCACAGAAGAAAATATTTGCAGTACATGTAGATGATTTATAACCTTTGACAGTCTATTTATATCTGTTCAAAATTCTCCCCTACCCCAAACTGCATTCTTTGAACAGCTTTGTTTGCTTTTCCAAAGACTGCCCTTCATTAACTGCTTAAAATTTTGTGAGGTCATACATATACACTATAGATATTGCTGTTTGGTTGTGATTTTGTGTGTTTTTGTTTTTTAGTTGTGTTTTTAACTGAATTTTAAAAGGTTGTGCAAGTGTGTAACAATTAAATATGTCCATCTAATTGTCAAATGCTCCTGGATCAGAGTCTCTCCTTCTATCAATCTGAACCAACCCTTTCTCCAAAATTTATTTCAGATTTACCACTTCCTTTATTACATGTGTACATTGAGTATTCTAGCTGTACTTGCCCCTTTTCCATTTTTCGTTCATTTTATGTCTTTATTATTATTCTTTTCTGCTTTCGACTTCCTGATAGTCATTCTGTTAAACTGTCTGTTAATAATTTGAAAGGTTTATATAGATTCCATGGAGTTTCAATCCTGCATATACTTGAAATGCAATAACAATTTGCAAGACTGGAGACGTGAAGCACCTAGACATGGTTTTATTCTCATCTTTTTAGAAGATTAATCTTCAACAAGAAAGTTTAAAAATCGCTTAGAATTTATACCTAACTACCAGTTTTTATGAATGGCTTTGTACAATGGTGTGTGATTATTTTATTTTACATGGGATGATATTTTCTACTACCTATAAGTTTTGGAAAAAGAAGAAAATTAATATTTACTACTGTAGAGGAATATGATAGAAATAGAAGACAGATTTTATGTTTGTCACATCTCGAATGAGTACCCATATGCAAGACTTAAAGTCATATTCCTTACTATGTTAGACAGATAGGGAAAACTTATGATAAGGCAACACATGATAAGGCAACTATTAGTGACTTTAAAATGTACCTTCCTATGTGATGAAATTTAATTTATTAGCTAATATTTGGATTTGAATCATGGAAGGCTGGTCTATTTAACACATTTCTGGAAGGCACCTACTGAACAACGCAAATGGTGGGAGATACTATTTCTACATTTTAATCAATGGTTGAACTTCCTTGGCATTTATGCTGGGTAAATAAATCATCTCTATTGTAACTTGATTCCTACACTTGAAAAAATTTAAAGTCACTATTATCTACTTGTCAAGTGTTATTTTGGTGAATAAGATTTTTAAAAGTTTGTTTGAAAAGGAATATACTTTCAGAAGATTAAATGTAGGTTATCATTGGTTTGAGAATGACAACATTTTTATACTACAGAACTAAGTTTTACTGAAGTACCAGTGTTTTGAAGCACTAAGGATCTTCTCAATTAATGGTTTTCTAAATTATTTTTGACTTCTAAGTCAAGTTTTCCTAGCCTTGGTAGAACAATTATGGATCTATCATTCCAAGAATTATTTTTGGCCTACTTATGCTGGACTGAAATCTTTCATTTATCATTAGGAGAGGGGTATAAAAATAATTTGTGACATTTGTGATTTTGTTTACTCATATAGGCTGGTCATCTGGTCATCTGTAAATTGAAAGTTTGAACTATAGTACTTTCTCTCATATTTTGTGATCTCATCTTTCGTTTTAAGTTGCCTTACATTTCACAATTGCTTACTACTAATTCCTACAAGGAATTAGGGCCCTGAAATATTGTAGGAAATTAGAAATTGAGATGGGTCTTTTCAATTACTTTCCGTTAGCATGTTGAATGGGCCAAGGTCAGAAGTCTTGCCCTTGTTATCTGATGATGCAGATAACTGGGACCTGGTATCCTCAGACCCGTGGGTAATACAGAAGAATAATAGCTTTTACACATCATATCAGCAAAATTTGGGTATAATCAGTAAGAATGCTTCAGAAATATGGAGAAAAACACTTTGGGTCCAGCGAGTTAACACAATAAACACAGCAGCAGTGTAAAATATCTTATAGATTAAAGAAAACAATACTGTTTTTTTTTACTATGTGAATTCAGAAGACCTAGAACACGTAAAGGTATCACAAGTTTATAACTAAGACATTGCTTTGATACTTTTTATATTCTAATATATATTCTAAACCTAATTATTTATATTCCAATTTATTTATGGGAATAAATTTCAATTTATTTGTCAAATTATCAATTAATTCTCGTAATTCTAGAAATTTAAGATCAGCAGGTAGAAATATAAAATATATAAGTATTTATAATATAGGAAATTGTTATGCATTGTTCTGTTGTGGTTAGGGTATCAAATGCAACTCTGTTTTAAAGTAATATTACATTATCTCTACCTCAGTTTTTGGTAGAGTTAGACCTAAAACTTTACCATTTGTAAACCTGGAGGCAAGAGGAAACACTGTGATTAAAACATTATTAATTTAAGGACTAATATCGAGGAGAAACCTATGGACTTCTCCAGGAGCTATGGAAATATTTGGTGATAGAAAGTCAGTACTGTAAGTTCCTGCCTGTTTGGATGGTAGACAGACCAGGATATTAGGTAATCATGCATATGAATAATTTTTTCATCTTCCTGACTTTAGCTACTTTGAAATGATAGGTATAATAAACAATTATATTTTGATAAAAATACCTTCTATTCTGAACATTTCAGTCTGAACTGTTAATCTCTCTATGAACCCTTGTAACTAAGATTAGTTTTGTCCAGTCAGACAATCTATGCTGTCAGGGTAAGATATTCTCGTTGGTCTGTTCCTACATGGAAGAAGGGTAAAGGGTCAGGAAGACATTTGTATCAGTGAGACTTCTTTGCGAAATTTTAAGCTGCAGAAGTTTAGAAGTAGCTCTTAAGCAAGGCTTACTTTGAATCCATTAGCTCCACAAAGGTAACTCAGTTGATAAATAAGTACTTGAAATGCCATCACCTTTGGACTTAGCTATAAAGGCTTCAAAATATGATCAAATTAAAAATGAAAACGACAAAATAGTCATTGACAAAAATTGCAAATGTGAGCAATCAACCAAACAATATAAGTTTTTGCCACTATACACAGAAATTTAGAGAAATAAGATCAATAACATTTTAGGAACAATAAGGATTCCTGTTTACAAATAGGCAACCAAGGATATATGCTTGTATAAAGGTTGCATCATTAACTACTTAAATTTAAAGGATACTACATGCTTCAGCAGCAGGTCTACCCAAGTGACAAAAATACAGAGATTAGCATGGCATTTGCAGAAGGATGATACAAAAATTCGTGAAATATTCCATATTTTTCATTCTTCAAATGCAAGAAATGAAAGTTATGAAAAAGTTTATTACAAAAATACAAGTGTAACAATACATGTAATTCATAGAATTAAAGGTTAGTTTGACATGAGTGTATTAAATCTTCACTTTAGAAAGGCCCTTACATAGCATAACCTTTACAAAACTTGAAATTAGATAACATTATCATCTTATTCCAAAGAAATAAAATCCTGTAAGGACCTAGGAAAAAAGGAATCTTAACTTTTTCTATATGGAATGTAATCTGAAAGGACACATTTATTAATGAACCTATATATTATAAAAAATGTAGACTTCAAAGTATTATATCTAGAAAATAATGAAATAGATTATGGACTTTATACAAACCTAGATATACTTTTTTTCAGACAAGCACCAGGAATAACTTTAGTTTCTATACTATTCATTTCAACAGATAAGTTAAAATAAAAAAAAAAAACCACAAACTCTTCAGAAATCATTATAGATGCATACAAACAACACTTGAATACATTTTGACATCAAAGTGAGGCAATTCACATGGAAGAATACCATGGAATCCATGAATTTTTAAATTAAGATATTGCTGTTGCTTTTTATTCTGAAAATATTTGTAGGGACACAAAGGATGGAATGGCACTTTTGAAATTTAAGAAACTTAACCAAACCATTACTACGTAGGAGAATAATTTGTACAGCCTTCCACAACTTCAAAGAGGTAGTGATACATACTTATCCTTTACCAATATCAAATGCAGTTTCTTCCAAGTTATTCTTCAGACCCGGTTTGAAAAAATGGTTCAAAAGAAGAAGATACAGCATATCTTTGCTATTTCTGTTCCCAGCAGCAAGATGCAAGGGGATCAAGAGGCCTTTAGTTTGGGGATTGGTATCTGCATCATGATGAAGTAAGAAAAAATCCATTCTGGTATTAATCCACATAAAAGTACTATGCAGGGGTGCCAAGCCATTCACAGTTATTGCATGAATATCTGCCTTGAGCTGCCAACTCATGGACAATGTCTACATGTCCACTCTAGGCTTCCCGATGAAGAGGAGTATACTTATCCTCATCCCTGGTATTCATATGAGAGGCCTTTTTGAAAAGGAATCTCCGCACTGCAGTAAGCCCAAAGAAGAAATTTGCTTGCATTCTTCTCCATTATTTTCTTGCAATTGATACCATTCCTCACGTTTTCATCTAGTTGATTGTCTTCATCAGAATTGCCTAACCAGAGACTTCGAGTACCAGTGGGAATGAGGTGTCCATGTATTTCCCCAATAGTTCACATTGGTTGAACTGGTCAGAAAAATCTGGTGAATTTCCTACATGTTTTTTCACCATGATTTATTTTCTCTTTTTTGATTTTTACTATTTTAAATTATTCTAACTGGAGAGTAGGTAATTGATAGAGAGCAGAGGAAAGACTTTCCTTTGTATTCAAATGCACAGACTGAAAATTAGGACCAGTGATGTCTTCATGTGCAGATTATTCTAGGAATGAGAAAATAGGAAACTACGTAATATGATTTGAGAAATACAATGATATAGTGTAAGAGAAGTCATTATTCTATATATGAGCTTTAAGAGATTTCTAATACATCCATTATTTATTGGTACTCAACATTAGAAAAAAATGTATAATGCAGTAGTAAAATAGAAGTCCTTTGCTTGACTACTTAAATACCTTGTTTTTTTGTTTTGTTTTTTGTTTTTTGTTTTTTTATTGTGAAAATACTGTACAGAGGGGTTAAAATTACATGGGCAAGATAGTGAGTACATTTCTTATCAAGCATTTTAGCCTCCTCCTTTGTTTACCTTTCCCATCCCTTCCCAGCCTCACCTAGACCCCCACCGAATCCTCCCCCCTCCGCACCAAAGTTGTAAAGTTCATTTTCGACGTGACAACATGTACTTATCATTTTGGCAACGGGTCCACTTGTATCCTTATTTAAATGACTTGTTTTTCCCCTCCCCCTCCACAAATTATACCAACATCAAAAACAGTGAAAGCAGGGGTTATCCTATGGGGGAGGGACATACAAAGCAACAAAGAGATAATCTTATAAATACGTAGGAAACAAATGCATGAAAGAAAAAAAAATTAAATACGTATCTTAGGGTTCATTTACCTAACTTCACCTGATCTGACCTTTTCTGTTGACTCATACATATACTAGATATTGCAAATAAGAGAAACCATGGAACCTATGGGAAACTATGTTTCTTTGGGCTTGGATTACTTCACTTAATATAATTTTTTCCAAGCCTTTCCATTTCCTAACAAATGGGGCAATGTCATTCTTTCTGACGGAGGCATAGAATTCCATTGTGTATATATATCACATTTTCTTGATCCATTCATCTCCTGAGGGGCATCTGGGTTGGTTCCATATCTTAGCTATGGTAAATAATGCTGCAATAAACATAGTTGTGCTGGTAGCTTTAGTTTGGTCTTGTTTGTAAACATTTGGGTAAATGCCCAAAAGTGGGATTGCTGGGTCATAAGGGAGCTCTATGTGGAGTCTTTTCAGGAACCTCCATACTACTTTCGAAAGTGGTTGAACAAGTTTACACTCCCACAAACAATTAAGTATGGTTCCCTTCTGTCCACACCCCCTACAGCATCTGTTGTTATTTGAGTTCTTGATTTTTGCCATTCTAACTGGGGTGAGGTGGTATCACAATGTCGTTTTGATTTCCATTTCTTTTATTGCTAGGGAGGTTGAGCATTTCTTCATGTGTCTATTGGCTATCCATCTTTCTTCTTCAGAGAAGTTTCTCTTTAAGTCTTTATCCCACTTATATATTGGGCAGTTGTTTCTTTGAGGATTTGCTGTTGAGGGATTTAATTTTTTGAGTTCCAAGTATATTTTAGATAGGAGACCCTTGTCCGTTGTATAGATAGTAAAGATCTTCTCCCAATCCCTAGGCTTTCTATTGATCTTGCTAGCTATGTCCTTTGACATGCAGAAGCTCTGCAACGTCATGTAATCCCATTTCTTCAATCTTTCTTTGATTTCTTGTGTTTCTGGGTCTCTATTAAGAAAATGTTGGCCTGCACCAAAGAGACCTAGGGTTTCTCATATTCCATCCTGTAATGTTTTCAGAGTGTCTGCTTTGAATCCGAGGTCTTTGATCCATTTGGAGTTGATTCTGGTGCAGGGTGATAGATAAGGATCTAGCATTAGTTTCTACAAGTAGTTAACCAATTTTGCAAGCTCCATTTAGTGAAGAGGCTATCTTTCCTCTATTCTAATTTTTTAGCTCCCTTTTGAAAAATTAGATGGCTATAGGTGGGTAGGTTCTTTTCTGGGATTTCAATTCTATTCCATTGGTCCTGAGGTCTGTTCTTGTGCCAGAACCAAGCTGTTTTGATTACTATAGCTTTATAGTAGAGTTTGAAATTTGGTATTGATATTTCTCCAGTACTCTTCTTTCTGTTGAGGAGGGTTTTTGCTATTCGGTGTCTTTTGTTGTTCCATATGAATTTTTGGATTGCCTCTTCTATTTCCTTGAAGAATGAGGTTGCAATTTTGATAGGTATCGCATTGAATTTGTAGATAGCCTTGGGAATTATTGCCATTTTCACGATGTTAATCTTTCCAATCCAGGAGCATGGAAGGTTTGACCATTTTCAAAGTTCTGGTTTGATTTCCTTTTTCAAGCTTTTAAAGTTTTCATCATAGAGGTCCTTCACTTCTTTGGTTAAGTTAATTGCTAGGTGTTTTATTTTTTCTGGGGCTATTACAAATGGAGTTACTTTCCTAATTTCAGCCACACTTTTCTCATTGTTGGCATACAGAAAAGCCATTGATTTTGGGGGTTGAATTTTATTTCCTGCTACTTTGCCAAAGTTTTGAATCAGCTTGAGTAAATTGAGAATGGAGTCTGTGGGATTCTTTAAATACAAGATCATATCATCTGCAAAGTGGGAGAGGTTTATTTCTTCTTTAACTATTTGGATCACCTTTGTGTCTGTATCTTTCCTTATTGCTGTAGCTAGGCATTCTAATAATATGTTGAAAAGAAGTAGAGAGAGTGGACATCCTTGTATACTTGTATTGTTCCTGAGTTAAGAGGAAATGGCTTTAGTTTTTAAATATTAAGTATAATGCTGGCTGTAGGTTTGTCATATACAGCCTTTATTGTATTAAGGAATGTTCCATGGATTCCCAATTTTTCCAGAACCTTCATCTTAAAGGGATGTTTCATCTTGACGAATGCTTTTTCTGCATCTATTGAGATAGCCATGTGGTTCTTATCTTTGCTGCTGTTGATGTGATGAATAATATTAATTGATTGGCATATTTTGAACCAGCTTTGCATTCCTGAAATGAATCCTGTCTGAACATGGTGTATGGTTTTTTGCATGAATTGTTGAAGTCGATTGGCCAAAATTTTGTTGAGAAGTTTTTCATCAATGTTCATCAAAGATATGGGTCTATAGTACTCTTTCTTTGATGAGTCCTTGCCTGGTTTGGGGTTGAGGGTTATGATGGCTTCATAGAATGTGTTTGGTAGTGAACTTTATCTTTCAATTTTATTGAAGAGTTGGAGGAGTATTTTTGTGAGCTCTCTTTTGAAGGCCTTGTAGAATTCCACTGTAAACCCATCTGGTCCTGGACTTTTATTACCTGGGAGGTCTCTCATTGCTGTTTCTATTTCAATGCTTGAGAGGAGCCTGTTAAGATGGTTTAACTAATCTTGGTTTAGTTTTGGCATGTCAATATTTGCTAGGAAAAGGTCCATTAATGCCAAGTTCCCAAACTTATTATCATAAAGATTTGAGAAGTATTCCCTCATAATTTTCTGAATCTTGGTTGTTTTTGTGGTGATGTTTCCATTCAAATCTCTGAGTTTATTTATTTGGGTTTCGTGTCTTCTTTTACTGATAAGATTTGATAAAAGTCTGTCAATTTTGTTAAGCTTTTCGAACAACCAACTCTTAGTTTTGTTGATTCTTTCTATAGTTTTTTTGGATTCTAATTCATTTAATTCTGATTTAATTTTAATTATTTCTTTCTGTTTACTGGATTGGGGTTTATCTTGCTGCTCTTTTTCAAGGAGGTTCTGATGTCTCATTAAATTGTTGGTTTCAGAACTCTTCAATTTGTTGAGGCTATAAACTTTCCTCTGAGTACTGCCTTATCTGTGTCCCAGTGGACCTGGTAATATGTGTGCTCATTTTTGTTGAATAGCATGAACATTTGAATTTCTTTTCTAGTATCTTCCTTGACCCACTCTTGATGAAGCAGTGTGTTGTTCAGCCTCCATGTGTGACCATACTTTCTTTGTTGGATTTTAGTGTTGAGTTCTAATTTTATTCCCTTGTGGTCAGAGAGAATACAAGGTATAAGTACAATGTTTCTGAATTTGGACAAGTTTGCTTTGTGGCCTAAACTGTGGTCTATTTTAGAAATTGTTCCATGTTCTGCTGAGAAAAACGTGTATTCTTATGATGCTGAGTGAAATATTCGGCAGATGTCTGTTAAATCTAGTTGATCTATGCAGTTATTTAGATCTGTGGTTTCTTTCTTGAGTTTTTTTCCGAGTTGATCTATCTATTGGGGAGAGTGGTGTTTTAAAATACCCAACAATTAATGTCTTTGGATCTTTGTGGGATTTGAGGGAAAGTAGTGTATCTTGGATAAATTTGGGTGCTCCATTGTTTGGCGAATAGATAGTTAGAATTGTAGTATCCTCCTGAAGGAAAAAAAATCCCTTAATTAGTATGTAGATATTCTTTATCTCTTCACACAAATTTTAATTTGAAGTCTATTTTATCTGATATTAGGATTGCAACTCCTGCCTATTTAAGAGGGCCGTTTGCTTGGTAGATTTTGTTCCTGCATTTAATATTGAAAATGTGTTTGTTTTTAACGGCAAGACGTGACTCCTGAAGGCAGGACATAGAAGGATCTTGTTTTTTAATCCAACAAGACAGTCTATGTCCCTTAATTGGAGAGTTAAGTCCGTTAATGTTGAGAGATAGGACTGAGAGGTATTTGGGAGTTCCTGCCATGTTTTCCACCTTCTTGCAGGATGCGAAAAGTGGGTTCTTCCTATGGTTCTTGGATTCTCAGTTTGGGTGCTGTTTATTGGCCTTTATTGTGGTCTTTTTGGTTTTCTATGTGTAGGACATCTTTAAGAATCCTTTGTAGGACTGGCTTGGTGGAGATGTATTGTTTCAATTATTCTTTGCTATGGGAGATTTTTATTTGGCCTTAGCTGGATACAGTATTCTTGGTTGATAGTTGTTTGTTTTTAGGGCATGGTATACATCATTCCAGGCTCTTCTTGCTTTGATTGTCTCTGCTGAGAAATCTGAGTCGATTCTACTTGGTTTCCCTTTATAGGTGATTAATCTTTTCTCCTTGACATCGTTAAGGACCATTTCCTTTGTTTGAATTGATCCTGTGTGGATTATAATGAGACGGTGGGATGTCCTATTCTGATCTGGTCTATTTAGAGTTCTAAAAGCTTCTTGTATCTGAATAAGCCTATCTTTTTGCATGTTTGGGAAGTTTTTTGCTAGGATCCTGTTACACAAATTTCCCAACCATTAACTTCCGTTTCTAGGTGCTCCTCTACACCCATTATCCTTACATTAGGCCTTCTGATGGTGTCTTTCATGTGTTGGATAGATCTATCATATTTCTTGGACTTGTCTTGGATGGTTGTATTTTCTTTCTCTATAATATCTAGGCTGTCTTCACTCCCCGAGATTCAACCTTCTGCATGGTTTAACCTGCTATCAAGACTTCCTTCTTTGTTTTTTTTTATTTCTTTTCCTTCTAATTGGTCAGCTTTTTGGCTTCAAGTCTTTTTTGAAACTTTGTTTTAGATCTTGTATGAACTTCTTTACTTCCTTAATTTGGTGTTCAGTGTTTATACTCAAATCCCTTAGTTGGTTCATTATCGTTTCCGTGGACTTCCATTCCTCAGTTGGGTTCAGTTCAGCATTCCCTTTGTGGTCTCCCTGACTTCCTTCAGTTCTTTGTTAATGGATCCCATGAATGCCTTTAGTGATCTTTGTGTATACTCATCCTGCTCTCTCAATTCCTGTATTACTCTTTGCTTAGCTTCCTCCCATTCATGCCATTCCCGTAGTTTTCTGTGAGTGTTCTCAGCCTGATAAGGCCATTCCTGCCTTTCTCTTTGAGTATTCTCAAGCTTCTCATGCAAATCCTGTATCAGTTTTTGAGTAACTTCCTCACCCTCATGATTTTCCTGTATAAACCTTTGGATTGCCTCTTCTCTCTCCCTATCACGCTCAAACAGAGTCCTTTGTGGGTTGTCAATCTTTTCTTGCATTGACCTTTTGTTTGCTTCCATTGACATTTGTTTGCCTCCTGTCCCTCCCTATCAAACTCATACAGAGTCCATTGTATGTTTTCAATCTTTTCATTTATCATGTTTGCCAGCAGTGTTTGTAGAGCTATTTGGGAACTCTCTTCTGGATTATTCATTATCTCTTCTGTCCCTGATTATCATGAGTGGGAGTTGAGATACCGAACTTGCCATTTTTCTTGTGTTTTTCCGGCTTACTCTGCCTATTTGGGATGAAAATAACACCAGTTTCCTGCTAGAACACTATCTTAAGGCAAGCATCAATCAACGTCTGTATTTGCACAGTCAATAGTCTGCAGATACAATCTAGTTCAACAAATACATCTATTCAACATCAAACAACTATATATTAATACACTAAGAACCGCAAAGAATTTGTTAAAGCAGAAATTATTAGGTTTAGGAAGAGATGTGGGTAAAAAAATAGGAATAGAGTGATGTTGGAAAGCACAGGGAGAGTTAACTAAGTCCTAATCTCAAAGCAGGAAATAGTTTGGATAGGATGAAAGCAGAGAGAGAGAAAAAAAGAAGACAGAGAAAGGGAACAGAGACCAGAAAAAATAGAAAAGTAAGAATTAAAAATATTATGCATTTCGAAGACAAACTATTCAGGGAAGAATGTGAATATAGTGAGAGAAGGGGAGGGATATAAAGGAGATGTGAAAAACTTAAAAATAATAATACTTAAAATATTATATAGGTATAAAGTGGTAGTAATGCTATTAAGGAATGTAAGTCTAAGAGGTTTGGAATTGAGTAATAAATTTGTGGATTAAGTGTGTACACAATGGGGGATAAGGTCTAATAATCGACTACGGGTTTATCTGAAGATGAACAGAACAACAATTAAGTCACATAAAGAATGAAAGAGAAGAAATGTTGAAAAGGATAAGAAAGAAAGAAAAAAATCAGAAGTTCAGTAGAGGTAAACAAAAAACAGAAAAAAAAATCAAGAAAAATGCACACACATATTTACTCCTAAAATAAAATTCTCAGAGGAAAAAAAAGGTACTAGAAAACAATTGTTTTTTCAAAAAAGGTAAAAATTAAAGATTAAAAAAAATTTTAGAAAAAAATTTTGTTTATAAAAGGTACAAAAAAAAGTTCTTTGATTTTTTGGGGATGGGTGGGAAAAATCCTGTATCTCCCTTGTGACCTTAACCAGCCTCTTGTTGGAGTCTCTGGTCTGCTTGTGTTCCTGTGGCTTGGTTGGTTTCTTAAGTCAGTTTGTTTGAACAGGCAGAAAAATGCTCTGCTTTACCCAGGGTTTTGCGATCCTTTTCCCAGGATAGTTCAATGAGAGGCAGATCTGCTTTGAGTATCACAAAAGAGGGATATGGCTTTTTCCTCAAGTTTGGAGATGCTGTGATGAGGCTAGGTTCTGGGTAGAGTTGAGGCCTTTCAGCAAACCGTAGCATTTCCCGGGGGCTGGTTTGTGAGAAACTCACAGTGCTCAGCCTGGAGCCATTCTCAGAGTTTCTGGTTACTGAATTTCAATTGATTATCAATGCTGCTAAAAGGAGGAGCAACCTGTGGCTCTGATTATCCAGTGAAGAAAGCCACTCCTGGGGCTGGTGCCGAGCTGGGTGCTTTTCCCTGGGTGGAGCTGTCTGACAGGTCAGTTAGTTTCTTGTGACCTGCTAAATGACTCTAGATTTCTTCCAAGGCCTGAGTTGGAGAGTGAGGATGTTAGGCTTCTACTCACGCTGAGTCTTGGTTCCTGGGTCATCTCTGGTCTGCAAACTGCAGGATGAAGATGTTTGCTCCTTGTCGATTCTTGCTGGTGTTGAGTAGAATCCGCTCGCCCGCCGCGTCTGGCTCCTTCATCCCAGACTCTCTGTGATTCAGGTATGGCAACTGAGGCCGCCGCCGCCACTGCTGCTTCCACGGAAGTGGCTGCTGGCAAGTGGTCAGAGCTTTCTCCTTGCCTACATTTTCCCTCTCTGGCCTAACTCTCTGTCCTGTGAAGGCATTCTTGGTGAATTCTCTGGCTTAGGACTGTTCACTGGAACTATAAAACTGCTTTCTATTCGAAAAGTTGTTTAATGTCTATCTTCTTCTCCGCCATCTTCCAATTCCTTGTTTTTTTAAAGACACTTGTTTTCATCTAAAAAAGTAAGCCTGTCTATTGTCTTCTGTTGATTTTGATGATTGAAGATGCTTAATGACAAGTCAAAATGTGTTAGTAGTCCTTTGATATTAATTGTTTCATTTTTTCCTCTTGGAGAATATAATGATCACAGCAATAGTTCAGAATCACCAATCAACAGTTCAGCATCATGCTTCCAGTGCTAGTGGATCACCAGTAAGTAATCCTCGATACCATTTTCCACAAATTTTTGTCACAGATACAATCAGCCTGCCTTCTCTAGCTGCTTTCCTAGCCTGGACCTATTTATTCCTTCATTGTGCAGGATAGTTGTGATTCAACTGATTTCAGTCAGATCTGTTCCTAGATTTATCAAGGATTTAGATTCTATTTTTAAAATTAGTTGTGGGGCCTGAACTCTGGGCTCGGGCACCGTCCGTGAGCTCTTCAAATCAAGGCAAGTGCTCTACCACTTGAGGCACAGCAGCACTTCTGGATGGTTCTGTTTATGTGGTTCTGGTTTGGGAAATGGCAGAGAAGAAAGTGAAATGATGCAACCAAACAAATGAAAGCGAAATAGATTAGGATAATTATGGAGCAACCATATTGTCTATGAGAATCATGAAAGAGAGAGAGGACAAGAGATACAGATGTGCAATGACTTAGCTAGCCACAAAATCCATGTTTCTGATCAATTTACAAACAAAACAATTTTATTTTTTTATTTGATAAAAGAGATGGGAATAGAGTTTATGTATTTACTTGAAATTGGTAAATATATTTTTAGTAGCCTACAAGAATCTTAATCCTTGGCCTGGGAAGGTGGCTCAGGGGTAGAGAGCTTTTCTTGCAGCTTACTACAGTGCAGAGACCACTTTCTGAAAAGGCCACTCACATGAATACTAGGGATGAGGATGAGTATACCCCTCTTCATCGGGAAGCCAATAGTGGACACTTAGACATTGTCCATGAGCTGGTAGCTCAAGGAAGATATGCACACAATTACTGTGAATGGCTGGACACCCCAGCACAGTGCTTATATGTGGAACATATTGCAACAGCACACACACACACACACACACACACACACACACACACACACACACACACACACACACACACACACACATACATACACACACAGTTCATCAGATTTCTTCTTAAGTATTTTTTGTGTATGGTCTTAAGAAGAAATTTACATTACTAACGAATTTCTGGCAGGACAATATAATCACTGTACATCTTGCTTCTATACTCTCAGTTTTAAATTACTATCTAAGTATGTGCATTAGATAAGAATAGGAAAAAGTAGGAGCCACAACGGTGGCTCAGGTCTTTAAACCTAGCTAATCAGAAAGATGAAATCTGATGACTATGGTTTGAAAGCAGACCATGAAAAAAAAGTCCATAAGATTCTGGTTTGAAAGTAACCAGCAAAAGCTAGAAATGGAGCTGTGGTACAAGGAGTAAGATGCTAGCCTTGAGATAACTAAAACAAAAAAAAATAATTCTGGTACAGAGTCAGGCCCTGAATTCAAGCTCTAGTATTTGTACTAATCTAATGAAAGAATGAATTAGTTAATTAATTACCTAAAATAAATTAAGTGATCACATGTGGAGTGGCAGGTAAAATGTAACAACCATGGTGACTGGATTATGTATTATTTTGTAATAAGGTAAATTATCATTTGTCGTAATCACTAATATTTTAATTGAACTTTTTTGTACAATAAACCCTGAATTTCGCATGTGTGTATATGTGTGTGTACATGTGCACACATGTGTGTTTATATGTGTGTGTGTGTGTGTTGTTGCAATGTTGGTTGCCAATATGAACAGGGAGAGGCCGAAAAGAGCTGTTGCAATTTTTTTTTATTTATCAGTGTTCTGTCCTGTCATTTCAGTGGATCCACCCTTCTGTACATTTTATTTGTTAAATAACATCATCATTATTAAAACATTTACAAAATTAAGTTAGATATAAGAGATCATTTTCAGCTCTTAGTATATGTTAGGTAAAAAGATACACATATAATTAGGTAGTAAGTTATTGCTATAACATGAGTGTCAGTACAAAATATGTATTTGACCTCTTAAATTGGTTATACTTTTAAGATATACTCATGGAGTGATTTTGACCGACTTGACCAAACAGTTATTACTCTCTGGTTATTCCTGTGAAACTCAAGGTGGATATACTCTTTCCGGATTTCTGTTGAAAATAACTTTCTTTGTAAGATCGTATCTATTCACATTAAGATAATAAACCCCATATTTTTTAGGTTTGAATATCCCATCAGATTGACTTTAAATCAGTATTGTGGCTATGCTTGTTAGATATATATTTCAAAACAAACAAACAAACAAAAAGCATGAGTCACCTCCAGATTGTGGATTAATTTGTAGTTGTTTTGTACATACAAAAGTTTCTTCATTAATAGTTTTTTTGTGGGAGTAACTATGACAACTTTAACAAATAAAGCTTTTTGAATATCTTTTCCAATTTAACATCCCAGAGCGAGTCTTGCAATTTCTGAAAACCCTTTAAATACTAGTATTATTACTAGTATTTATTATTATTATTATTAAATACTAGTATTTTAGTTCATTGACTATACAGCTAAAGACATTTCTGAAACAAATATTGTTAAGATCTGAAAATGTAAGTGGGCATATAGGCTTTTTTTGCATCATTTTATGAAAAGTCAGTTTTTTTCGAAACTAAAAGAAATAGAATAAAAAATGTAAGTGAATTGGGTAACATACTTATTAGTATAATTTTGTTTTCTATTAGCACAGTCCTTTGAAGGTATATGATGCAGTTAAATTAATTTTTGTGTCACTGTGCTTGTTATTTTTGACTCTTTGAAGTTATGAGAGTGAATTTTTATTATAAATAAAGGTCTTTTAAAATGATCAGGATTAATCTTGTGTTTTGTGTTCTACTCCCAAGAAAATGAGTTATTTTCAAGTGTTAATAGTTTATAATTGAATCTTGAGTATCATAAGAAATTTTTAAAAAATGTGGTAGTATTGATGTCTTTTGTTTGGGGAGAGGGGGTCTGGTAGTGGGGTTTGAACTTTTCCCTCATCTCTTCAGCTCAAGGCTAGCGCTCGACCAATTAAGCCACAGCGTCACTTTCGGCTTGTTTCTTTTTGCTTGTGTGGTGCTGAGGAATCGAACCAAGGGCCTCATGCATGCAAAGCAAGTTCTCTACCACTAAGCCACCTTCCCAGCCCTTCACGTCTTTTTAAACCAATTGTATTCAGAAGTTGGAAAGTCTTTAATTCATTCTTAGGTCTTGGTGTCTATGATTTTTTATCCTCTCGTTCCTAACATTAATGATAATTCAGAGTGCATTGTTGGGTATAGGAAAGGTAAAATATATATCTAGGGTCAAAGGTGATTTTTATATCAGTCTTGCTTTAATGGCATTTTAAAGTAGTAACTTTCTCTTAAAATATTGGGTATAAAAAGCAATCAAAATACTTCGAATGATAAACAATTTAGTTTAGCTACAATGTGGAAATGATTGGTCCATAAGACATGCAGTCTGTTTCCATCAGGAATTGGGGAGGTCATTCTTTCAGTAAGACTGTGTTAAAGAGAAATAGGATCCAGGCAGTGCAGTGTTGAGTGAAGGGGTAAAATATGATTTCTATTACTTTGAGCTAGAAATTAAGAATCTTATACTTTAGCAGTTCCTTTCACCAGGGAGGTATGCATTGATTATGAACTTTGAGTTTTCATATTACAGTTCCCTATTTTCTAACAATGTTAAAGAGAAATATTATGAGTGTACACAATAATTCTGGAAAATTTTCCTATTATTTGTAGACTAAGTGCTGGAATTTTAGTCATAAAATAGAATGTGGCTTATTTGATACAGTAGGAGATGAACCTCAGGGTAACACTTACAATGTGTGCAATGTTGTATTAGTAATTACAACTCTGAAGACTTCAATGTCATCATCTGATAATTAAAAATGTAAGTAGTTCCACTTTATGCAATTATTGTGAGTCTTAAATTATATACAATTGGTAAAGTACTTGGAAAAACAATTAGCATTTGGTACATTCTACCTGTTATTTTACGATGTGATGAATTCTAACATTTTTACGTTGATTCTATATGTGCAATGTGATTTATTAATATTCATTGCATTGATCACTTTTCTGTCACTATGATGAACATAAGTGCAAAGAAAATTTCTGAGGAGGAAACTATTATATTGACTCATGGTTTCAGATCAAATGTCTCCATTGTTTTTAATCATATTTTTCTTATCTTAACTAGTTGTACATGGGAATTTCCATTCAATAAATGACTTTTTTAAGTATAATGGATCTTTATATAACTTTTCCCTGCCCTTCCAAACCTCACCACACTTTAATTTTTTCTAGTTTCATATTATTTGCATTAAATATAATGTCTTCACTCTTACTCCATAACTGTCTTTATTCCTTCCCTTTGACTTCCCCTCACATCTTCCAAGTGATAGTTGCCCAGTATTCATTTTGTTGGATTAAAAGTTCAATTTTATAAGAAAATACACCATTTAAGTGCTCCTGTGCAAATAGCATGATTTGGTTACTATTGTTGTGTAAACTTGTATAAAGTTCTAGCTTCCAAATATGAGATAGAACATGGGTCCTTTGTGTGTCTGGCTCTGACTTCGTTTGCTTAACATATTTTTAGATCTATCCATTTCTTTGCAAATAATGTAACAGTCCTCATAATGGATAGGGGCAATCCAATTCTGTATATATCACACACATTCTCCAACCATCACTCTGCCAAAGGGCATCTTGGCTGTTTTCATAACTTGGTTATGGTGAATAGTGCAGTAATGAACATGGTTGTGAAAGTGATTTTGCTGTAACATTTTAGAAGAATTCATCAATATCATTCTGGGAGCAATCGTCTAGCCAGTTTTAAAGAATAAGCACATCCCTCCCTTCATCTTCATTACAACGTATTGCAAGTCCTCAAAAACACACTACCTCATACAGGCCTCAATAAGCTAAAACCACACTGTGCCCATATTCTGTCAATACATTTTTAATAATTGTACATATAATTTAGTGAGAACCTTCTATGTAATTTCCTAATGTGGGAATGAGAGATATAACAACAGAGTAAAATAAGAAATCTGCATTTTAATTAGCTATAATCATATTTAAAATCTTTTTCAACTCTAACTCACAACCTCGCTTATTTTTATTTTAATCTTTATTTAATTACTTCATCTATCGCTTAAATTATAACAGGTGAGTTAAATACAAAGGCAAAAAGTGTGGTTTGATTTTGACAATCATGTGTGAGGATGCACAATATGAGCAAATAGATGGATCGGAATTAATAGCAATTATCCAGTTTGTTAAAGTAGAGATGGTTTGCCCAAACTGATTCAAATTTCATTCAATAAAAAGAAACGTGTAACAATTTCCTTTGTTTGCTCCTATTAACTTTTGTTGCCATTTTATTTTATAATGAAGGATGATTCCATATATCTACTGTAGACACAATAATATGTTAAAATATTTCTATCCGTATATATTGATATATACACACACATATATACCGAAGGGTACAATGATAATTTATAACTTCTGTAACTATACAATTTACTAAATTGTTAAAAACATCGACAGCTCATGCCCCGAATCCTGGTTACTCAGCAGGCTCAGATCTGATGAACATGGTTTAAAGCCATCCTGAGCAGGAATGTCCATGTGCTTCTTCTCTCCATACAACCAACAGAAAATCAGAATTGGAACTGTAGCTCAAAGTAATAGAGTGGTAGCCTTGAGAAAAAAAGCTCACGGACATCAGCCACGCTCTTAGTTCAAGAACTACAATCTACCCAAAACAATCTATTTAATTTACACCTGTGAAAGGAGAGTATTTCCATCACCCAAATGCACATCCATGCTCATTTGCAAGGTAACTGTGTTTTGTCTGAAGTACCAATAAACATTATCACTAAAGTAGAAAGCATTGGAACGTGGGTTAATTCTCTCTCATGGATTTTTCCCCACTCAAATACTCAAGTCTTACAATTATTCAAATTATTTATAATCATAACTTTTATCTTCAATACACCTAATATTACAGTTTGAATTCAGTGTCTTGTGCCCACTAACTGGGTGTTCTTACCACTTTACCCTGTGCCCAGCCCTAAATTATCCCGATTATTTTTTCAGATAGAAACTGGCTTCCTACTTGTGTATTATCTTGGCCTTATTCCACTTTATGTTATTATTCCTGGAATTAAGAATAACAAGTGCATGGTATTATGTACAGATCTTTCTGTCTAGTATGGGCTTTAGCCACTGTTCTCACAACAGTGCACTCCCATGTAGTCAGGATTTTCATAAGCTTGTCATAGCTGATTTTTTTTTTAAATCTTTCATTTCCTGCAAGTTCTTGAGTACTGAATTAATTTGTGTTTTCTTGGGTTGTTTTGTTTCATTTGAATGTATGTGTTGAGTTGTTCTTCACTTTTCCTTTTGTTTCTTTCCTTCAATTTCTTACCTAAAGTGCTGAGAAACCGATTCTTCTTTCTCAAGATAGTCAGGGTGAACATTATTTATTCCAAAGCAATTTCAGTAACATTTAAAAACCTTCATATCTATGAATGGTGTACAAATGCTAAGCACTGAAAAGGGTGATTTTACTTTCACGGCAGTCTTTGGCATCACAGACAGATCATGAAATATATGAAGATAATATAACTACAGATGCATGCCAGGAGGAGAAAAACCTATTATTAATTGTTTGACAGAGGCTTCCCTTTTAGTGAAAAAAAATATTGCTTGATGCAGGATTTAAGAAAATCATATTGCTAGGAGGAACCTAAACAATCATCTAATACTATAGATTCAGAGTGATGAATTGAATTCCTGATTAATTTACTTTTGGGTCAAATAAAAGCAGGCTTCCAAAAAGAGAGTAGATCTTAGAGAAACATGATGAATTTTATGTAAATAGGTCCTTAGCTGATTTTGTTAATTTGTAAACTAATACAGGAAAATAAAGTACAGCTTCTTTTCTCTCTTCATTCCTTTTCCCTTTAGAGTTTAACTCTTCTTTCTCTTATTCTTTGGGAATTAATTATCATATTCCTATTACAAATTCTTAAAATTGAAACAGGTATATACAATGCTTCATTTTCTATTTTATTTTTTCCCATTTTCACTGACTTTTGGTCCAAACTATTATATGGATTAAAAAGAAACTTGACTCAGGAGTCTTTTGAGGAACCTCCATACTACTTTTCAAAATGGTTGAACAAGTTTACACTCCCACCAAGAATGCAGCAAAGTTCCCTTCTCTCCACATCCCCTGAAGCATCTGTTCTTATTAGAGTTCTTGATATAGCCATTCTAACTGGGTGAGGTGGTATCTCAATGTTGTTTTTGTTTGCATTTCTTTTATGGCTAGGGAAGTTGAGTATTTCTTCATGTGTCTATTTGCCATCCTTCTTTCCTCTTCAGAGAAGTTTCTCTTTAAGACTTTAGCTAGACAGTTTTTGTCCTTCCACTCCACAAATTATACCAACATCAAATACAGTGAAAGCAAGGGTTATACTGTGGGGGAGAGACATTAGTTGTTATGTCAGAAAAGGAACTTTACAACTTTGGCGGGAGGGAGTTGGGGCGGGGTAAAGATCAGATTGGGGGAGGTAGGAGGACTATGGGAATGAATGGGAAGGGGAAACAAACAGGAGACAACAATGCTTGATAAGAAAGGTACTGTTATCTTGCCCATGTAGTTGTAAATCCTCTGTACGGTATTCTCACAACAAAAAGTAAGAAAGAATATAATAACCAAAAAAAAAAAAAAAGAAATGTACTCATTACCTTGTCCATGTAACTGTAACCCTCTTTACAGTATTTTCACAAAAAAAAAACAATTATAAAAAAAGAAGAAAAAAAGACTTTAGCTCACTTATTTATTGGGCAGTTGTTTCTTTGAAGATTTGTTGTTGGGGAATTCAATTTTTTGAGTTCCAAGTATATTTTAGATATGAGATCCTTGTCCGTTGTATGGCCAGTGAAGATCTTCTCCCAATCTGGGCTTTCTCTTGATCGTGCCAAGTAGGTTATTTTCCATGCAGAAGCTATGCAATTTCATGCAATCCCATTTGTCCAACATTTATTTAAATTGTTGTGTTTCTGGGTATCTATTAAGAAAATTTCAGCCTGTGCCAAGGAGACCTATGGTAGCTCCTATTCTGTCCTGTAATGTTTTGAGAGTTTCTGCGTTGACCCCGAGGTCTTTGAAGTATTTGTAGTTGATTCTGCTGCAGGGTGATATATAAGGATCTAGCTTTAGCTTTTTACAAGTAGTTAACCAATTTTGCCAGCACCATTTACTGAAGAGGCTGTCTTTCTTCCATTCTAGTTTTTTAGCTCCATTACAGGATTAAGTGGCTATAAGTCTGTGAGTTCATTTCTGATTTTTCAAATCTATTCCATTGGTCCTGAGGTCTGTTCTTGTGTCAGTACCAAGCTGTTTTGATAACTACGGCTTTGTAGTAGTGTATGAAATTTGGTACTGATATTCCTCCTGCAGTGTTCTTTCTGTTGAGGATCGTTTTATTTATTTGGGGTCTTTTATTGTTCCATATGAATTTTTGGATTTCTTTTTCTATTTCGTGGAAAAATAAGGATGGGATTTTGATAGGTATCGCATTGAATTTGTATATAGCCTTGGGAGGTATTGCCATTTTCAAGATGTTGATCCTTCCAATCCAGGAGCATGGGAGGTTTTTCCACTTCCTAAGTTGTGTTTTGATTTCTTTTTTCAGGTTTTTAAAGTTTTCGTCATAAAGATTCTTCACTTCTTTGATTAAGTAAATTTCTACGTATTTTATATTTTGTTATTTTGTGTGGCTATTTTGAATGGAGTTGCCTTCCTGATTTCACCCATGCTTTACTCAGTGTTGTCATACAGATAAGCCATTGATTATTGAGGGTTAATTTTATACCCTGCTTCTTTGCCAAAGTTTTGAATCAGCTTCAGTAATTTGGAAGTTGAGGCCATGGGATTCTTTAAATAGAAAATCATGTCATCTGCAAAGAGTTTTACTTCATCTTTCCCCATTTGGAACCCCTTTGTGTTTCCATCTTCTCTTATTGCGGTAGCTAGGCATTCTTATACTAAGTTGAAGAGAAGTGGAGAGAATGGACATCCTTGTCTCATTCCTGAGTTAAGAGGAAATGGCTTTATTTTTCCACCATTAAGTATAATGCTGGCTCTAGGTTTGTCATATACAGCTTTTATTGTATTGAGTAATATTTCCTGGATTCCTAATTTTTTCAGTCCCATCATCATAAAGGGTTTGATGCATCTTGTCAAATGCTTTTTCTGCATCTGTTGAGATAACCATGTGGTTCTTATCCTTGCTCTTTGTTGATGTGATGAGTTATATTAATTGATTGTGTATATTGAACTAGCTTTGCATCCCTGAAATGAAACCTGTTAGAATGTGATGTATGATTTTTTGGATGACTTTTTGAAGTTCATTGACCAAAATTTTGTGGAGAAATATTGCATCAATATTCATCAGAGAAATGGGTCTATAGTTCTCTTTATTTAATGAGTCCCTGCCTGTATTTGGAATAAGGGTTATTATGGATTCATAGAATGAGTTCTGTAGTGAATTTTCCCTTTCAATTTCATTGAAGAGTTGGAGGATTATTGGTTTGTTCTCTGCTTTGAAGGACTTGTAGAATTCCGCTGTAAATCCATCTGGTTCTGGGCTTTTCTTCGATAGGAGATCTCTTAAGGCTGTTTCTATTTCAATCCTTGATATGGGCCTGTTAAGATGGTTTATCTCATTTTAGTTTATTTTTGGCATGTCCATATTTGCTAGGAAAAGGTCCATTTATGCCAAGTTCTCAAACTTATTAATATAACGGTTTGAGAAGCATTCCCTTATAATTTTCTGAATCTTGTTGTTTCTTTGGTGATGTTTCCATTCTCATCTCTGAATTTATTTATTTGGGTGTGTTCTCTTCTTGTTCTGATACGATTTGCTAATGGTCTTTCAGTTTACTTAATTTTTTCCAAGAACCAACTCTTTGTTTTGTGTATTCTTTCTATGGACTTTTTAAAAAGGCTAATTCGTTTAATTCCTATTTAATTTTAAGTATTTGTTTCCATCTATTTGATTGGGGTTCATCTTGTTGCTCTTTTTCAAGGAGGTTCAAATATCTTATAAAAATGTTGGTTTCAGATCTCTCCAATTTGTTGATGTAGGAACTCAGAGCTATAAAATTGCCTCTGAGTACTGTCTTTGCTCTTTCCCAGAAGTGCTGGTAATTTGTGTTTTCATTTTTGTTGATTATCATGAATATTTGAATTTACTTTCTAATCTCTTCCATGACACACTGTTGATTCAACAGTATGTTGTTCAGCCTCTATATGTTACAGGACTTTTTTTGGTGGCCTTTGGTGTTGAGTTCTAAGTTTATTCCCTTGTGGTCTGAGAGAATGCATGGTAAAACTTCAATGTTTCTGAATTTGGACAAGTTTGCTTCAAGACCTAAAATGGGGTCTATTTTGGAAACCGTTCCATGTGAGGCTGAGAAAAAAGTGTATTCTGATGGTGCTGGGGGAAATATTCTGTAGATATCTGTTAAATCTAGTTGATCCATGCAGTTGTTTAGATCTGCAGTTTCTCTGTTAAGTTTTGCTGACTTCATCTGTCTTGTGGGTTTAGTGGTGACTTAAATTCTTCAACAATTTATGTCTTTGGATATATGTGAGCTCTGAGGGAAAGTAGTGTTTCTTGGATGAATCTGGGTGATCCATTGTTTGCCAAATAGAGATTTAGAATTGTAATATCCTCCTGAAGGGGAGATCCCTTAATTAGTATGTAGCAACCTTCTTTATGTCTTCTCACTAATTATAATTTGAAGTCTAGTTTATATGATATTAGGATTGCCACTCAAGCCTCTTTATGCGGCCATTTGCTTGGTAGAATTTATTCCAGCCTTTCACTTACAAAATGTGTTTGCTTGTATGAGCAGGTTGTGACTCCTGAAGGCAGCAGATAGAAGGATCTTGCTTTTTAATCCAACTATACAGTCTATCACTTAATTGGAGAGTTAAGTCCCTTAATGTTGAGTGTTAGGACTGAGAGGTGTTTGGGAGTTCCTGCAATGTTATCCACCTTGGGTGCTGGAGCAACTAGATTCTTCCTATAATTCTTGGATTCTCAGTTTGGGTGCAGTTTCTTGGTCTTTATTGTGGTCTTGTTGGTTTTCTATGTGTAGGACATCGTTTAGTATCTTTCATTGGGCTGGTTTGTTGGAGATATATTGTTTCAGTTTTTCTTTGCTATGGAAGGTTTTTATTTGACCTTCGGTTATGAAGGAGAGCTTAGCTCAGTACTGTATGATTGAATGATAGTTGTTCGTCTTTAGGACATGGCCTACATCATTCCAGGCTCTTCTTACTTTAATTGTCTCTGATGACAAATCTGAGGTGATGCTAATTGGTTTCCCTTTGTAAGTAGTTGATCTATTCTACTTGACAGCTTTAAGGATTTTTTTTCCTTGGAATTGATCCTGTGTGGATTATAATGTACTGGTGAGATATCCTGCCCTAGTTTGGTCTATTTGGGGTTCTAAAAGTTTCTTGTATCTGAATAGACCTATCTTTTTGCATGTTTGGAAAGTTCTTTGCTATGGTCATGTTAACCAAATTTCCTAGACCATTAAATTCTGTCTCTGCGGGCTGGGAAGGTGGCTCAGTGGTAGAGCTCTGGCCTTGCATGCATGAGGCCCTGGGTTTGATTCCTCAGCTCCATATAAGAAAAAAGAAAAAAAATCTGGAAGTGGTGCTGTGGCTCAAGTGGTAGAGCGCTAGCCTTGAGCTGAAGAGCTGAGGGACATCGCCCAGGCCCACAGTTCAGGCACACAACCGGACCCAAAAAAGAAATTCTGTCTCTAGGTGCTCCTCTACACACATTATCCTCAGATTAGGCCTTCTGAGAGTGTCTTCCAAGTGTTGAATAGATCTATCATGTTTCTTGGATTTCCCTTGGATAGTTTATATTCTTTCTCTGTAATAACCTGGCTGTCCTCAATCCCTCAGATTTGCTCCTCTGCATGGTCTAACCTACTGTCGAGACTTTCTACTTTGTTTTTTATTTCTTTTCCTTCTAACTGGTTAGCTTTGATTGCTTCAAATCCTTTGTTGGAGCTTTGTCTTAGATCTTGTATGAACTTCTTTACCTCCTTAATTTGGGGTTCAGTGTTTATTCTCAAATCACTTAGTTGACTGGTTATGGTTTTCCTGGACACACATTCTTTCTGTTGGGCTCCATTCAGTATTCCCTTTGTGGTCTCCCTGAATTCTTTCAGCATTCTGTTTATGGATTCCATGAATGCCTCTGTTGATCTTTTTCTATTGTCATCCCGCTCTCCCAAGTCCTGTATTACTCTTTGATTAGCTTCCTCATGTTCATGCAATTCCTGTAGTTCTCTTTGACTGTTCTCAGTCTGCTCACGCAATTCCTTTATTTCTTTTTGACTGTTCTCAACCTGCTCACGCAATTCCTGTATCATTCTTATGAGTAGCTTCCTCACTCTCATGAGATTCCAGTATTAATCTTTGGTTTCCCACTCTCTTCCTATCATGCTCACATTGAATCCTTTGCAGGTTTTCAATCTTTTCATTCATCATGTTTACCAGTAGTGTTTGTGGAGATTTTTGGGAACTCTCTCTGTCAACTGATTTTCATGAGTGGGAATTCAGATACCTGGACTTGCCATTTTCCTTGTGCTTTTCCTGCTTGTTCTGCCTATTTGGTATGAAAATAACACCAATTTTTTGCTAGAACAAAATTTTAAGGCAATCATCATCAAAGTTCTGTAGTTGCACAGACAAAAGTCAGCAGATACAATCTAGTTCAACAGATACAATCTATTCAACATCAAAAAACTATGGCTTAATGAGCTAAGAACAGCAAAGAAGAATTTGGCAAATCACAAATTATTTATTTTAGTAAGAAATGTGGGCAAAAATAGGATTAGAGGGATTTTGAGCGGTAAAAGGATAGTGAATTTAACCAAGTTCTAATCTTAAAGAGGGACATGGATTAGACAGAATGATAGAAGCGTTATTAAGAAAAAAAAAGAAAAAATGTAAATACAAAAATTTAAATTTAAAAACTGAAACACTTAAAAATTATGTGTTTAACGACGATATTGACAGAATTAAAGGATAGGATGAGAGGAAAGGAGGGATAGAAAGGAGACATAAAAACTAAAAAATGAAAATTCTTAAAAGTAGTTACTTGAAAATTATATAGGTATAAAGAGACATAATACTGCTCTTAAAGAATTTTAACCAAAGAGGTTGTGAACTGAGTAATAAATTTCTGGATTAAGTATGTACACAACGGGACATAAGGTCTAATATTCGACGATGGGTAAATATCTGGGGATGATCAGAATAGCAATTAAGTCTCACAAAAAAAGAAAGGGAAAAAAATGAAAAGAATAAAAAAATAAGGACCAATAGGTCAGAAGAGATTTTTTTTAAAAGTACACACACACACATTTACACCTAAAATAATAATGATGAGAAGAAAAAAATTAATAAAAAATATTATTTTTAAAAAATTAAAATTAAAGAAAAGTACAAAAAAGAGTTCTTTGATTTCTTTTTTTTGGGGGGTAGAATGTGAAGATACTCTATTTCCCCTGTGTCCATAACCAGTCACTTGGTGGAGTCTCTGGTCTGCTTGTGGTGTTTGTTTTTCCTGTGGCTTTATTAGTTTGCTTAAGTCAGTTTGTTTGAGCAGGCAGAAAATTGCTCGCCATTACCCAGAATTTTGTGATCCTCCTCCCATGATAGTTCAGTGGGAGGGAGATCTGCTTTGAGTATCATGAAAGAGGGAGATGGCTGTTTCTTCTAATTTTGAGATGCTGTAATAAGGTTAGGTTCTGGGTAGGGTTAAGGCCTTTCTGCAAACAGTAGCTTTTCCCTGAGGTGCTAGCTCTGTAGACACACACAGCCCAGCCTGGAGCCATTCTCAGGGTTTATGTTTACTGAATTTCAATTGATTGTCTCAGCTGCTATAGGGAGGGGCAGCCTCTGGCTCTGTTTACCCAGTGAATAAAGTCACTCCTCCAAGGGCAGGGCTTCTTTGCCTGGGCTGGGTGACTTCTCTTGGGTGGAATTGATCCTGTCAAGTCAGGTTCCTGTTACCTCCTAAATGGGTCTTGCTTTCTTCCAAGTCCGGAGTTGGAGATAGCTGTTCAAATAGGCCTTTGTCAGTATCAAAGTTGGTGATCTCCAGTGGTGGTTTTCCCTCCTCAGCTCCCTGAGAAGAAGTGAGGATGTCAGAGTTCTAGTCATGTCAGAGTCTTGGTTCCTGGGCCATCTCTGGTTTGCGATCTGCAGTATGAAGATATCTGCTCCTTGTCAGTTCTTACTGGTGTTGAGTAGAATCTGCTGTCCCGCTGTGTCTGGCATCTTTGTCCTGGACTCTGTGTTATAGGTATGCCGGCTATGGCAGCTGCCACTGCTGCCACAGCTGCCACAACTGTGGCTACCAGCAAGTGCTCTGATCTGTCTCCTTGCCTGGATTTCCCTTCTCTGGCCAAACTCTCTGTACTGTGATGGGACACTTGGTGTGATTCTGTAGCCTAGGATTGTTCATTGGAACAGTAAAACTGTTTCTATGCGAGAGCTTGTTTAGCCTCTAGCTTTGCCTCTACTCTGTCCCTCTGAACACATTTTTTTGCCTCTTATTGAAGGATATTTGATATTTTAAAGTAGATTTGTCCAAATATAATATTAATTTAATCAATTATTTCATTAGGACAATGTTGGCCAGATTTATTTCCAGTAAATCTTATCCATTATAATAAATGAGAACATGCTGTGTCAGTCTCCTATTAATATGACAAAATACTTTATAAAATTAACTTCAAAGGAGGAAAGATTAATCTTGGTTTCTGATTTTATACATTTCAATTTACATTTCTTATCCTCATTGCTTTTGGTTGGTGGTGGTACACTACCCCATATCAGGAACATGTGATGGAGTATGTGTATTCATGGAAGTGAGGAAGTAAAGAAAAGGAAAAATAGGAGTAGGATAGGGAGAAAGGGGAGGAGGGGGAGAAGGAGAGGAAGAAGGAAAAGTAGAAGGAGACAGAGAAGTAAACGAAGGAAGAGGAAGAAAGGATTTTGATCTTAAATCTTCTCTGATCACAAGTTCTCACTGACCTAATCTCTATAACTATGCCCACTTGAAAGGTTTTAACTCTTTAGGGCAACATAGTGAAATCTAATTATTAATCCCAATCCTTTATTATTTTAGATTTAATTTCTGGGTAGATCTTTCTATACAATTGTGATAACTTCTGTTCCTAAATATGAGAGATGCTATTTGGCATAGAGGTGGTTTGCTTATACCATTGCTGGAGAGATGAAGGAAATATTTTGAGCTCAATTACATTTTATTTAATAGATAAGGAAGCTCCTAGAGATTTCATTTTGTGACCTTCAAAAATGACTATTTCATCTAACTCATAATGACTTGAATTTTTCATAATTTTATGGCATTTCCATTCAAGTATTTGTCATCGATAGTGAGGTTCTTTACTTCAAGTTGAAGGAAAAATAAATACTATAACGATCATTTATCAGAATTATTCTTTAAAGAATAGGTATAATATGAATTTCCTACCATTCAAAAATTAGTTATCTTCAAGTCTATAGGAGTAATTGGATAAGTGATTAAATATCTTGATTTAGTTATCTTATACTGAGGTTGATTCAATTTCTAAAAATCACTGTTGACATAAAATACATGAAATTCAGTGTTTCTCTGAAATGACTTGTAATCAAACCTCAGAAATAGATGACTAGTAACAAAGATATTTATATACTCACAAAATGTATGAATCTACAAAACCTAAAAAAGATTAGGTTTAAAAAAGATAAATTCATGTGACCACAGTATATAATATTTAATTTAATGAAAAATTGCTTCATTCAGCCTTACAGAGCCTTTTGTTTTTAGCTTACATGAGAAATTTGATTAACAATCCCTTTTTTGCTTTTGAATATTAGAATATTTCAATTTGTTTAAAGATTCTGGCATTTAAACATTTGAGTGGATATTTTTTCATAAAAATGAAAAATCTTTTTCACAATGCAAGTTCAGGCTTAATAACAATAAATATCTAAATGTTAATTTGTTAAATTGAGCCTCTAGAATTCAAATAATACAATTTATTTTATTCTTAGATATATTAAATCTGTGCTAAATATGGATGTCTCAAGCTTGTAATTCTCGCTACTCAGGAAGATGGGGTTCAGAGTCAGCCTTGCCAAGAAAGTTTGTGAGACACATCTCAATTAATCAAACACACACATCAAAACACACACACATAGATACACACACATACAAAGCCAGAAATAGAATGGTGACTCAAATGATAGAGCAATATCCTTGAGGAAATAAACAACAAAAACTAAGAGATAGTTCTTGAGTTAAAATCACAAGAACAACACACACATACACACACACACACACACACACACACTATTATGTCTAAATGCTTATTTTGTTTGAAGAAATAAATAATATCATGAAAAGGAATATTTGTTACATATCTTGGAACATTTGAGAAGTTGTTTTTAGTATAATTTGTGTTAAGATATAACATAGGTTATTAAAATTAATATTAATCTAGTTATTGTTCATAATTACTCATAACACCATAGAGTACAACAGTTGGGATTTTTCTATAGCCATAAGAGATATTCTGAGTAAAAGGAAGAGAGGAATATAGGATGAAAGAAGAAAGAAAGAAAGAAAGAAAGAAAGAAAGAAAGAAAGAAAGAAAGAAAGAAAGAAAGAAAGAAAGAAGAAGGAAGGAAGGAAGGAAGGAAGAAGGAAGGAAGGAAGGAAGGAAGAAAGAAAGAAAGAAAGAAAGAAAGAAAGAAAGAAAGAAAGAAAGAAAGAAAGAAAGGAAGGAAGGAAGGAAGGAAGGAAGGAAGGAAGGAAGAAAGAAAGAAAGAAAGAAAGAAAGAAAGAAAGAAAGAAAGAAAGAAAGAAAAAGGAAGGAAGGAAGGAAGGAAGGAAGGAAGGAAGGAAGGAAGGAAGGAGAGAAAGAGAGAGAGAGGTAGGGATGGAAGGACGGAAGGAGGAAGCAAACAAGAAAGGAAGGAAGGAAGGGAGGGAGAAAGGATGGGTCAAAATCTATTTAGCGCAACATAACCTCCATGTAATTAATCCTTTAGTAAAGTCAAGTTTGCAATTTTCAATTCTTTGCATGTTCTCCAAGCATGAATGAAACCAACAAATGAAGGATCATAAATAACCAGGTGAATCTGTTTGCATCTGTAGTAATATGTATGCAAAACTTTTTCTCATTTTTTATACGTCATCAAATAAGATTTGCAAACAATTAACATTTTGTTATATTCTAAAAATTGATGAAACTAAAGGATTTCAATACATTATATAATGTGAATACAATTATTTTAATGTTATTAATATTAAATTTTTCATGTTATATTAATTATAAAATTTTATTATGCATTTTATCAGACTAATTAGCATCCTCTGATTTTGGTTTCTGTGGGAGTCCTAATATCCGACTATAATAAAAATCAAAGGATATCTGTATTTCTTGGCACAAACGAATATTTCTGAAAGCAATTAACTCATCGGAGATTGTTGAAATAAGTTATCGGGTCCTTTAAGTGCAGTATCATTTCATCTGTAAAAAGGGATAGGTTTACTTCTTCCCTATTTGGATCCCCTTTATGTTTTTCTTTTTATTTACTTTTTTATATTTTTATTGTGAGAATACCGTACAGAAGAGTTACAATTACATGGGCAAGATAACATGCACATTTCTTATCAAGCATTGTTGCCTCCTCTTTGTTTCCCCTTCCCATACCTTTCCATACTCCCCCCACCCCACCCAAACCTCACCCCATCCCCCACCAAAGTTGTAAAATTCGTTTTTCGACATAACGACTTGTACATCTCATTTTGAAATGGGTCCACCTGTATCCCTAGTTAAACGATTTCTTTTTTCCCTTCGCTTCCACAAATTATACCAACATCAAATACAGTTAAAGCATGGGTTATACCATGGGGGAGGGACATACAAAGCAACAAAGAAATCATCTTATAAATATGTTAGAAACAATTGCAAGAAAGGAAAAAAATCATTTGAATACATATGTTTTTCTCTTGCCTATTGATCTTGCTTTAAAGTCCACTACCATACTGAAGAGTAGTAGAGAAAGTGCACATCCTTTTCTCATTCCTGATTTTAATGTCTTCATGCTTCCACCATTAAGTAAATTCTAATTATCTCTGCCATATACATACTATGTATTATATTGAGGAATGTTCCATGTATTTCTAGCTTCTCAGACCTTTTAATCATAAAGTTGTATTGGAGCTTGTTAAAAGCTATTTCTACATCCCTACAGACAATCATGTGTTTCTTGTCCCTTCTTCTGCTGATGGTTTGTATGATGTTTATTGACAACAATATTGAATCCAATTGTATCTTAGGATGAATCCTATTTGATTATACAATATAACTTTTCTGTTAGTTGCTGAAATTGGTTGGCGAGAATTTTATTAAGAAATTCTGCATCATTGCTTGTCAAAGAGTTGCGTTCATAGTTTTCTTTTTTTGGTGAGTCCCTATGTGATTTGGCGAAGAGTCTAATTCTAGCTTCATAGAATTTGTTTGATAATTCCATTTCCCTTTCTATTCCATTAAAGACTTAGATCTGTGTATTGTAAGTTCTTTGCAGGCCTTAATTTCATGGTACATTCATTGAGTCCTTGATTATTCTTGAATGGGATGTGGTGTATTGACATTTCATTTTCATTTCTTCTTATGTGTTTCTCCTTGGTTCAGATCGAGTATAGGAAAGCATCAATTTCTCCAGGATTCCCCAGGAGATTGGCATAAGGTTTTCAAATTTCTGTCTTATATCATTCTCAATTTTGCTTGTATCTGTTGTTTGGTCTCATTTTTGTCTTTAATTTTCTCTATTTGGATGAGTTCTCTTATTGCTTTGGTATTTTTTATTATGAAGGTGAAATAAAGAGGGGTGGGTTACAGTTACATAAGTAATGAGTACATTTTTAACAGTGTTACCCCTTGTTCATTTTTGCCTGCTTCCCCCAAACCTGACATCCCACAAGTTGTAAAGTTCATTTGTAACATAGGGTCTAGTGTATATCATTGTTGCTTTGGTTAATCTTTGTCCCACCATTTCTGTGATTTCCCTTCCCTTCCCCAAATCAGATTAACATGTATAAGACAAAGGGTACATAAATCAAAAACAGTGACTACAGGGAATAAACCAAAGGGTAAATCTAAATAGAAACAACTAAAAACAGTTCACTGTACCATCATCTTGTATCCATTTCTTGGAGATCATTTGTATAAGCATCATCTTATATGGTGATATGCATATTGCTATTGAGCTATTGTGAATATCCTAGACATATTCTAGTTTTTCCAAATGAGTGAAAATATGTAGCCTATGACTTTTTTGTGTTTGGCTTGTTTGACTTGTTATGTTTCCAAATTATTCCATTTCCTTACAAATGGGGCAATGTCATTCATCTGATGGAAGCACAGAGTTTTGTTGTGAATATATACGACATTTTCTTGATCCATCATTGCTGGGTGATAGGAGAACTCTACTGAGGAACCTCTGTACTTCATTACAGAGTATTTGAAGAAGTTTACATTTTCACCAATAGTGCAGTAATGTTCCTTTTTGGCCACATTCCCCAACATACGAGTAATATTCATTTTGGGCCCCATTCCCCACCAGCCCAGCATCTGTTATTATTAATTTTCTTCATAATGGTCCTTCTAACTGGGGTGACGTGGAATCTCAATGTTGCTTTGATTGGCGCTTTTTTTATGGCCAGAAATGTTCCATATTTCTTCATGTGTCCATTGGTCATTCATATTTCTTCTTCAGAGAGGTCTCTCTTTAAATCTTAAGCCCCCTTATATTATGAGGGTTGTAGTTTCTTTAAGGATTTCTGCTTTTGGGAGGGTTAACGTTTGTGCTTCTAAGAATATTTGAGATATGAGGCCATTGTGCGTTGCAGAGCAACTGAAGATCTTCTCCCAATCGGTGTGTTTTCTACTTATCTTTCTATCTACAAAAGGTCTCCTTTTAGTCAGCTTTGGTAAGGGTCTGTCAAGTCTGTTAATTTATTGAAAGAACCAGCTCTGTTATGTTGATCTTTGTCTTTTGATTTAAATTTTTATTTGTTTCCGTCTACTTGGCTTTGGCCTTGTTCCTTTTTTCAAGGAGCTTGAGGTACATAATTAAAATACTGATTTGAGAATTCCCCAATTGCTTGATGTAGGCATTCAAAGCTATAAATTTTCCACTAAGTACTGCATTTAATATGTCCCAGAGGAACTGATATTTTGTGTGCTCATTTTTGTTATATTCCAGAAACTTTCAGATTTCCATTCTAATCTCTTCAGTGCCCCACTGGTCATAAATCAGTTTGTTGTTCACTCATCATGGGTTTGACCTTTTGTTGCTTTAGCTGTTTAATTCTAAGTTTATTCTGTTGTGATCTGAAAAGGTCCTCCTCTATCGGGGATGGTCGTCCTCTTCGACCAAGCTCGCAGCTTCAGGAGGGACAGACATGGAGTGGTGAGGGAGGAAGGGGATATCTGCCTACCCAGCCAGATCAGCCAAATCAAACCTGGCGATCAATGGGGTGACAGATGTCGCGGCCAGATCGCCCTCACATCCTCATGTGGTGACTTGAAAAGGCAGCCTTGCAGCAGCACTAAACAAGTGGCAAAAGAAATAAAAAGGAAAGACATCCAGTAAAACTTTGCATAAATTATAACCTATTACACTTTAAAAACAGTTTTACTTTCCTCTTGCCCTATATTTTGGCATGAGGCCCTCTGAATTAGCCAGAAATCTCCAGAATTTCTTCATACACAGTAATACAAATAAATATAGCTTCTATTCCTTTTTAAATTAAGGGTGATTGCATCTTGTTCTTTCCCAAGTTTGATTCATGAAAAAGAAATCCTGAAGTGTATCTGTAAAATACCAAACTCAGGATTTCTTTTGATCTCCTCACTGGAGAAAAATAATAAAATGACTGAGCAATAGGTATCACCCATATTGTCATTGTGGTATCTCCCTCTCTGATTAGAAAATAATCCTGCAGATCACTTATGCAAAATGTTTTCCAAGAATTCTTGTTGTTATATTGCATTTATCTTCCTCTTCCTGTCTCCTCTCCTGCTCTTTTCCCCAGGGTCCTGTTTCCCTCTTCCTTCTCTCCTCCCCTCTACTTTCTCCCTGTACATTTTCTTCTTCATCATGCTATGCCCTTCCTCTTCTCTTGCGCCTTCCTCTTCTTTTCCTTTCCTCTTTCTCCTACACTTTCACTTTCTTCTATTTCTTCCTTTATGGTCCTGGGGGTTGGGCTCCATGCCTTGTGCTCACTGAGCAGATGCTCTCCTGCTCACTACAGGCCTCCAGTCTAGACTTCATTTAAGTGACACTCTATTTCTGATTTGTTTTTAAGTAGCAAACCAAGAAAGACTTTTGATTCAGGATGTAATTCATTGTACATATTCTACACAATAAATTTGTGCTACTTCATACATTGTAGCTAGTAGGTTTTGATTATGCTTTGGGCTTCAGATAAACTCATCAGAAACAATTTGTTTGAAGGCAATCTAATGTGATTCTCCAAAATTAATGAACTGGTTTCTTTATATATTGTACAAGCACTTCCATATTGCTCCCAGTTTAATGAATTGTCACTTTGTGGTAGCAGCCACAGTAACACTAATCAAGGATTTCTGGGGAAAAGAAGAGTAAGTCAAGACAGGAAAATCCATGAGATCTGTATCTCAAATTAACTACTAAAAAGACAGAAGACCTGTGGCTATGTGGTTTAGTGCCATCTTTGCACAGACTAAGCTGACAAAAGGACTCATGCCTGAGTTGAAAACCTGTGGGGGTACACACACCTCCATCCTCCCACACACATACACACACACATTTCCCAGCTAGAGCAAGTAGAATATCTGTTTTTCCAGTAACATGACTGAGTTACTATCCTATGTGTTTGGATGTATCATCAATTTACCTAATTTTAATAAATGACACCCTGTTCATTATTATTTAATCCTGGTTACAAGACACATTTTCATGCAGAAAATTGAGTTTGTTCTCAAAATCATGACTGTCTTGGTTTGTAAGAATGAAATAATTGAGCCTTTAATTCATTAGTTCATCAATTAGAAAAATAACCCTAACCCAACCCACACAAATATATTTGATTTTATTCCTCTCAGCTTTGTTTCAACTCATCTTTCTTAAAATAGTTTGTAGTTTTACTCAATATCTTGCCATTTTTCTAACCTGAATCCTAACTGGAACATTTAGGCTAACCCTCACATAAATCATACCCTAATCCTAATATTATTATCAGTTTCCTATTTCATATTCATCCTAATTCTAACTTGACTTGTTATTTGAAGAGTTACTTCCAGTTTGACCCTAAATTTTCCATTTGCCTAATGCTAATACTAAGCCTAGCTGGAACTGAAACCTAACTTTCCACCTAATGAGAGTCCAATATTAATGTTTAAGAAAAATACTCTAGTTTTTATTCATTCTATCGAAAATTCCAATTTGCACTGTGGAAATGAATTTCAATTTGCCCTAATTCCCAAAAATTTCTTGACTCTACCTCTAAAGTTATCTTGTTCCTTAACCTGAACCATTATGTTATTTGTCCTCAAATTCCCTTATCATTAAAAATACTGTATTATCCATTGATCTACCTTTCCTAAACTACTGTATCCTAAAACAGTTTGAGATTTACTTACCACCTAGTCCTTTACTTAAAGCTAACTCTCAACTTAAACCTGGCTGGAAAACTCTCATTAATCATTACAAGAATGATCACCGAGAAATAAATATAATGATAATGTTCTAGTTACTATTCAGCCTGACATTTTTTTTGCTTCTATTTGTAGTGAAAACTCAATTTTATACAAAAAATTCCTATTCATAACACTAATCATAATCAGAACAAAATGCTGATCCTGATTTTAATCCCAATTATATGTCAATACTAACACTCACACAAGTACACTACTTTTCACTCATCCTAACTTGATTCAAATAAGCCTTCCAAACATAGGTCTCAATTTTTTCCAATATCTTAGTCATTTTCTAACCCTAACTTAATCTTAACTGGAACACTGAGAATAAACATAAGCCTAATTGCAAGTAAATTCTAATATTAGTAGCAATACTCTAGTTGGCATTCACTCTAATTCTTACCATGCTTATTCGAAAATTTACCTTCAATTTGAGCCCCATTTTTTTTCTTCACTCTAACCCTAACCATGGCTGGAATCCTAACCATAACCTTGACACTAATGCTATCCCAATTCTAAAATTTATGAAAAAATGCTCACTTTGTGTTCTCCTAACTAAAATTCCACTTGTAATTCTTGAAATGAATTGCAGGTTTTCCAAAACCCTACAGATTTTCTCACTCTTATTTCTGAACCTATCTTATTCCATAAAAGGAATCATTGTACCCATTGATTTCAAATGCTAATATAATGAAATACATTGTACTTCCATTATCCCAGCATTTCCTGAATTCCTAGAAAATAAAATAAGTTCAAATTTACCTAACATTTTCCCCATTTCTTTATTTTTGTTTTGTTGGTCGTGGGGCCTGATCTCTGGGCCTAGATCCTATCCCTGAGTTCTAGGCATGGGCATGATCCCTGAGTTCTTCAGCTCAAGGTGTGCACTTTGCCACTTGAGCCACATAACCACTTTCTGGTTCTCTCATGCTTAATTGGAGATAAAATTCTCACAGACTTTCCTGCTGAGCTGGCTTTGAACTCTAATCTTCAGAAATCAGTCTCCTGAGTAGCTAGGATAGCAGGCATGAGCCACCAGTTTAATCCATTTCTTTACTCTATCCTCAACCCCCTTTAACCAGAAACCTAATGCTAATCACAATCTGAATTAAAACCAAATGATTAATGTAAGGAAAATTGTCTCTATTTAATCAATCACACATTTTTTCTTCTACTTCTTAGTTGAAAACTAAATTTTATCCTAAAGCTTGTCCTTCCCTAACCCTAACCAGAACTAAAACAGTAACTCACTTTAAACCAAATTGTATCTGAATGTTTAAAGTAACACTGACACTGGTTTTCATTTATTGTAACTTTGATGTTAGTCATTCTTCTTAAAATATGCTGCAGTTTTACACAATATCTTTTTCTCATCTTAAGCCCAACTCTAACTGCAACACCTTGCCTATTCCTAAGTCTACATATAACTGAATTATAATGTTAATAGCAAGCCTCTATTTCACATTTATCCTATCTCTGGCTCAGCGTGTAGGTCTAAAATTTAACTGCATTTTGAAACTAAATTATTATTATTATTTTAATTATGAAAAAACCGTACAGAAGGTTTACAATTACATGGGCAAGGTAATGAGTACATTTTTTTATCAAGCATTTTTGCCTCCTCCTTTGTTTCACCTTCCCATCCCTTCCCATCTCCACCCCCCACCCCCGCCAAAGTTGTAAAGTTCACTTTTCGTCATAATGTCTTGTACATCTCATTGTTGCAATGGGGTCACCTGTATCCCTAAAATTATGCAGCAAAATATGTCTAAGAAATATATTTTTCAAGAAGATGTTTCAATCCTTAGATAAAGTTCATTTGCTTTAATATAAAGTTTTCTCCAAAAATAAATTCTGCAACTAACCTAATGTATGTTTTCTTGCACAAAATACTGTGACTTCTAGTCTTGTTATGTGATTTTAATTATATTTTTAATTGTGACATAATCCCTGCCTACATTTATTACAAACTTCTGTAATTATACAAATCATGCCTGTACACACTAATTTGCATACTCTAATAATCAAACAAAATTATCTTTTTTCGTGTCTCCCACAGGGAAGGATGAGGATGGAATGGAATGGAAATGGAATGGAATGGAAATTTGCAATGTGAGGATGGGATCATGAGCAATTTCTACTTGGATGAACAGGAATTCTTGTTTCTACAATACATTCTTACCATTTAATCACACAGGGAAAGCCACAAAATTTGAAGTTCATATGAAGGAATTACATTCCTAAAAGATGTGGCAACCCGGCTCAAAAGTCAAATCTTATCACCAGTTCTTTGTGCTTGCTGGCTGATTTATTTCTCTATCATATGTTTCATGTTGTTAAGTATATTAGTAATTCAGCTGTCAGTACATGGCAGGAGACTCCTAAAATCACAGCTATTGCTGTGTAATATTCTGAAGATAGGAAAAAGATTATATTGATCTCCAATTCTTCCCTTTGGCCTTTAATATACTAATTAATTGTCAAAACAATCGTGTAAGATGTTAGTTTATTTTCCCTTTTTAATTAGAGATTAAGCAAGTGTTTATCACAGTAAAAAGTGTTAGTGCTATCAGAGCTCTGATATGAACACCTTCTCCCTAACAAGTAATGCTCTATGGACTGTAAATATGGAAGCCACAATAAAATTCTCTCTCTCTCTCTCTCTCTCTCTCTCTCTCTCTCTCTCTCTCTCTCTCTCTCTCTCTCTCTCTCTCTCTCTCTCTCTCTCTCTCTCTCTCTCTCTCTCTCTCTCTCCCTCCCTCTCTCTTCTTTCTCTCTACACACACACACACACACACACACACACACACACAAAGCTGCTGCCACCCAGACAAATGAGACATCAGTTCCATTCTTTTGTTATTATAGTTGATTGGTGTTTCCTCCATAGGTTTTTCTTTACTTAAGTATCTTGCCTGGACCTGTATCTTTCCCTGAAATCAAGTACATTCAAGTCACACTCCATGAATTCATACTACTACTCCAAAATACTAAAATGTATTGGATCTAGAGATCAATAAAACACCCACCTTGTTATTTTAGTAGAAATTGACATAATGAAAGTAGAGGAATATTGATCAGGAACTGAGGTAAGAGAACAGAGTATGTGGGAAAATGTAGAATACTGTATGTGTGTTAGAGATACACAATCAACTTCTGTAGACTCATGTATGGAAAACTTGACATCCTATATTGAAAGCTCAATTTACATATACAGTTTTCCAGTTACTTTGCTTACCTATCACTTCTGATCACAAATCCTCTTATGAATGTTCATAGTAACTTTGAATATATCACAAGATTTGCATGTACTTATAATCTTAAGCAGAGAGTCTTCTACTACATCTTGCATTCTATGTGACGAACCCTTATTTTTTGTTTCTCTATTTGCTGAATAAATGTATTCCTGGAAACAGGATATTGACAGCAAATCTGGGTGTAATTTATATTTTGTAAATTTCAAAAATAATATAAACTTTGTATTGACTAATCATTTTCTAAAAATGAGTGATATTAATGAACACAATATTTTGTTGCCTTTAAGCAAATTGAGAATTGATGTGGTAGTTCTTGTGACTAATTTACTTAAACACTAGATTGTTCATGTATGAACATGTACATTGGACTTTTTTATTTTTACATATAAAGGAGTCCTCAAGGGTTTGCTTTAAACTGATAATGGGGTGGTCTCTTCCTATTTCAGACTTTATATATATTTCAGTAAAATAGTAGAAACACATGACGTTTACCAGAGCAATATAAAAGATGAGAACATATTTCTAAAGAGATTTGATTTATTGATTAAAACACAGAAAAGAGTAAAATAGGTTCGTCGCTTGATACTGAATAAATTTCATATGAATGTAGCTCAAGATGAGACTCAGATAAATTCATATTAATATTACTGAGATTTACATCACAATATAAGCAATATAGGTATTTTTAAGGAAGTGGTCATTCAAAGCCCTAGATACCTCATGGATGAAAAATGGAATTGAAAATAGCAGAGGACAACAATTCAACCTGCAGCTATTATGATTTTATAGTGATAATATGAAAGAAATGGAGCTTTTGATTTTCTGAAGAAGAAAGTTTAGATAGCAACTTCAATGTAAAGCATCAGTTATAATGAGTCTAACGTCTTTTCTTCCAAGATATCCAAGAGTACTATACTCATCCTCTGAAATGTAAATAAGTAATAATTTTAATTAGCCTTTGTTAATATTAATTTAATTGGGTATCAAAAAGTTAAAATGTTTGCTCTCATCCCTTCAATATAGTAGCATACCTTTATACTTTACTGTCTCTTCATACAAGCCTGAAATCACTACTTCAAAGTAACACAAACACAAAAACAAAAATAACCTGATACAACAATCACAAATCCTAAATTATGTGAAAAAGACCACAATAAAAATAAATAAATCTGGGCTGGGAAGGTGGCTCAGTGATAAAGCGTTTGCCTTGCATGCCTGAGGCACTGGGTTCAATTCCTCAGAACCACATAAGCAAAAAAAAAAAAAGGAAGTGGCACTGTGGCTCAAGTGTTAGAGTGCTAGCCTTGAGCTGAAGAGCTGAGGGACAGCACCCTGGCCCAGATTTCAGGCCCCACGTCTGGACACCCCCCCCACACACAAAATAAGATAAATAAATAAATAAATCTGAGGAAGAGAGAAAACAATGACAGAAGAACAACAGAAAATTACCCTAGCACTCTCTAATTAAACAGAGATTTAGAGTCCTAGCAGGTACTCCAGGTCTAGAGGGTCACACCAAGTCAGCTATAAGTTTATACTGTCTTCAGAAGAAAACAAAAATCAATGAAAAGTTACCCAGACAGGTAAGTGACTGCCGTGACTGTGTTGGCCAACATATTCAAAAGCACATCTGCAGTGTGGAAATAGGGCAACATGCAAAAAAGCAGAAACAGAAATGTATATCAGAGAAAGCCACATCCATCTACAGAGACAATTCACCATACCACTGGACAGTGTGAATTATGGCTGGAACCACAAGTTTGAACATCACAACATCTCACCTCAACTAGTTTCTACTCCTACACTTAATGGACTAGACAAAAACGTAATTCCAGAAAAGCCAATCACAACAGAAAACCAACACCTGGCAAATCACCCAAGAACACAGAGAGTCATGTATGAAGATCATAGATTCCCCCAAAATAAAACCTTCAAATGGACAGAACAAATCAGAAAAATACAATAAAAATAATGTCAAGGTAGTATAATTCACATAGTAAATAACCAGGCATCGGAACAGACAAGGACCTTAAAGTTAGTTATCAAAATACAATACAAATACTGCTGAAAAATGTGATTAATGGAAAGATAGAAAACCTCTACAAGGAAAATTGTGAACAAGATGAGACCAACCAAAGATTAGCAAAATAATTCATGGAGACTACAAACAGAAAGATAAAAAAATTCTGAGAAGGCAAGGGAGTCCAAGAAAAAATAAATGCCTAGTTAAAAGATATGAGAGAAGACACAGAAAACAACCATTGACACTCCCCCACCCAAAGAAAATAAGTGCAGAAAGTCCATACAGAACCTAAAACAAAGCTTTAATAAAGAGAAAGACCCCCTAAAAATGACCAATTAGAAGTTGGGGAAATAAAAAACAAAGTAGAAAGTCTCCATAGCAAATAGATGACATAGAAGGTAATCTCAGTGTCAAAGACAGAATAGGTCTAATAGGAAAGAGGAGATAATCATTTAGAACAAATCCAAGAAATAAGAAATGATCTTGCAGAACTTCAAGAATCAGAAGATCAAATTTCGGGGAGATAGGTATCAAGAAAGAGAAGAGCAGGAAGCTAAATTGATGGGAAACAAATTACAGAATTCTAGCAGAGAACATGCCAAACATCCAAAGAAATAGGTTCACTCAGAGAAGAGAAGCCTTTAGAACTCCAAACAGAGAATTCTAGAACTGAAAAATCCACCACCACATCATAATCCATTAGAGGATCATTAAAGATCAAGGAAAGGATTCTTACAGCTGGAAAAGACTGATTATTTATAAAGAATATACAGTCAGAATAAATACAGATTTCTTAGTTGATATGATAAAAAGGAGAGCCTGACATGATATATGACAAACATTACGGGTAAACATCTACCAATTCATCCCAAGCCAAACACTCCTTTACATTTAAAGGATATATAAACATATTTCATGACAAAGAAAACTTGAAATAACGTATATCCAGCAAATCAGCTGGATAGAAATTAATCAAATATATCCTACATAGAGAAGATCAAGAAGAACAGGAACTGGTTATATAAAATGCTCCCTACCAGAGAACAAGGTAAATATATTAACAATAGATGAGGAACAGCTCCTAACAGCAGGGGTATAACATAGCAGGGCTTATCAGATATTTCTGTCTTAACTCTCAATATGAATGGATTTAAATTTCCAAATAGAAGACATAGATTAGATAGTAGTATCAAAAAAAAAAAAAAACAAGAGACACATTTTATTGACAAAAACAAACACGTACTCAAACTAAAAGGCTGGAAGGAAAATTTTCAAGCAAATGGACACCATAAACAGGCTTCAGTAGGATTACTAACATAAGATAAAATAGAATTCAAATTAAAATTAGTAGGAAGAGACATTACATATTGATAAAGGCAACTCTCAATTACGAGATATAGCCAGTCTTAATATCAATGACCTGAATCCTGGAGCATTCTATTTCATCAACCAAATTCTACTTTACCAAAAGGGACATCTCAACACATCATTCCCATCTATTGATTAGTTATCCAGGAAAAACTCAACCAAGAAACTGCAGACCTAAATAACTTTATTGACCACCTAGTCCTAACAGACATCTACAGAATATACATTCAGCGTCAGAATATACATTCTTCACATCAGCTCATGGAAGATTCTCGAACACAGAACATATCCTTAGTCACACAGAAATTCTGTCCAAATTGAAAGAAAAAATATTTTAATTCCCATATCTTGTCAGACCATAACAGAATAAACTTAGAATTAAACAGCTAAAGCAAAAAAAAAAAAGTCAAACCCATGAAGAGTGAACAAAAAGATGCTGAATGACCAGTGCAACACTGAAGGGATTAGAACGGAAATCTGAACTTTTCTAGAATTTAACAAAAAAACACACAAAATACCAGCTCCTCAGGTATTTGTAGTAATTACTGGAGGATTTATAGCTCAGAGTGCCTACATCAATAATTGAGGAAATCTCAAATTAATATTTTAATTATGTATCTCAAGCTCCTTGTAAACAGGAAGAAGCCCAAAACCCAAAGCAGTAGACAGAAACAAAAAAAAAATCAGAAATAACGAAATATTGTCAAAATAAAACATAGAAAGAATCAACAAATCAGAGTTGGTTTTTTAAGTAAATAAACAGACTTGACAGATCCATACCAAATCTGACTAAGAAGAGAATTTATATAGATAGATAGATAAAAAGCACGAAGATTCAGAGAACTTTAGTTGCTCTGCAACGCACAATTGCCTCTTACCTCAAATATATTTAGAGTCCCAAAAGTTAACCCACCCTAAAAAAATTCTCAAAGAAACAACAAACCTCTTAATAAGTGGGCTAAAGAGAAACTTCTCTGAAGGAGAAATATGCATGGCCAATAGACACATGATGCAATATGCAAAATTTCTGATCATAAAAGAAATGCAAATCAAAGCAACATTGACATTCCAACTCACCCCAGTTAGAATAACCATTATGAAGAAAATTAATAATAACAGATGCTGGGCTGGTGGAGATGTGGCCAAAAAGAAACATTACTAGACTTTTGGTGGAAATGTAAACTTGTTCAAATACTCTGTAATGAAATATAGAGGTTCCTCAATAGAGCTCCCCTATCACCCAGCAATGATGGATCAAGAAAATGTCATATATATTCACAACCAAACTCTATGCTTCTGTCAGAATGAATGACATTGACACATTAGTAAGGAAATAGAATCACTTGGAAAACATAATAAGTCAAACAAGCCAGACCCAAAGAATCATAGGCTAGAGGAGAATTCAATTAACTGGATGAGTTTGTACTGATTTGTATATAGCATTGATTTTTATATTTCAAATTATGTAAATGTAATCTTACAGCTAACCCCAAAGCAATATATGTGTGTGTTTATATACATATATGTGTGTGTCTATATATCTGTCTGTCTTTGAAATAACTTTTTATTTTAAAACTATATCAAACTCAAAAAAGTAATTGGTATGGCTGATAATTCAAATAAAAAAAGCAGATTTGTTTTTGCCTCAGATCATCACTCTTCATTGAGCATTTATATTTTACTACACACAATATAACATACAGAAAATATTTTTCCTGCTCTGGAAGAACTTACATTTTGTAAGAATAAACACACCTTTAAAATTGTATTTTTCTTTGGTGTTTCCTGTAAAGAACCGAGGAAATATTCTGTAAGGTGAGATTTAGGTATAACAGCCCCATCATTAATGAAAGAAGAAAGATTTAAAGGCAAAAATGACAGACAGCCCATTCAGGATAGAATTTATAGGAGATACAAAATTGCATCATCTATGGAGACATGTGCTTCAGTAGAGGACGTTGGAAATAGTTTGTGGGAGGCAAGCAAAGGAAGCAAGTGTTCTTAGACTGTGAGTAGAGCCAGAAAGTTCATGTGGCCTTTACCCAAGTACATGGCCACCAAAGAGGAATGTTTGATGACAAGACAGAAGGCTGCAAAAAGGAAGGTAATCCTATGCAACTGACAAACACAATGACCAAAATTGAAAACAAACTGTATCAAGAAATTCTCACAAAACAAAACTGACTTGGAAGCACAGAATTTACAGTTAATACGCACTGTCATGATGGGCCAAGAACACTGTGGGTTCTTAATTTAGAAAATGCCAGATACTAAATTTTTTTTTTTGGGGGGGGTCCGTTCGTGGGGCCTGAACTCTGGGTCTGGGCGCTGTCACTCAGCTCTTCAGCTCAAGGCTAGCACTCTACCACTTGAGCCATAGCACCACTTCCGGCTTTTTTCTTTTTTCTTACGTGGTGCTGAGGAATCGAACCCAGGGCCTCGTGCATGCCAGGCAAGCGCTCTACCACTGAGCCACCTTCCCAGCCCCAGATACTAAAATTTTAACTTGAATATATTACTTTTCCAATCAGTTTTCCCTGCCCCAAAGGGAGAAAAATGTTTTTGAGTTGGGGGAAGAGTTGGAATATGGGAGGTTGCCAGTAGTTAGATTTTTCTTTTTAGGTTTTTCTGTTATGTTTATGTTATGTTTTGTAGTTATGATAAACTTTGCACTTTAAATTGGTAAAAGTCCAATGTCTGACAAAAGGGACTAAGGAACAACTTTTTAATAATGTACAATTTCTTTAGAGGAGATTCAAAACCAAAAGATTTTTTATATAAAAAGTTGTAGAGAAAGTAGTTGAAAAAAGTCCATTAAAATTTTTTTTATTCCAGCCGGGCGCTGGTGGCTCACGCCTGTAATCCTAGCTACTCAGGAGCCTGAGATCTGAAGATTGCGGTTCAAAGCCAGCCCGGGCAAGAGAGACCGAGAGACTGCTATCTCCAATAAACCACCAGAAAACCGGAAGTGGCGCGGTAGCTCAAGTGGTAGAGCGCTCGCCTTGAGCTGAAGAGCTGAGGGACAGTGCCCAGACCCAGAGTTCAAGCCCCACGGCCGACAAAAAAAAAAAAAAAATTATTCCACTTACATGAACTTAATAATTGTGTTCTTAACAAGTATGCTTGGATTGTTCATGAAAATTTCAAAAACATTAAACAAAGCTAGCCATCAGCTCAAGTTATTTCCCTGTTCACGACTTTTCTTTTTAACAGTACATGTATTTGAGGCACGTATCAGAAAAGAAAAAAAAATTACAAAAGCAAAAAAAATTCGAAAAACCAATTAAATACATAGGGTTTTTTGTTTAATGCTCTGCTTGATATACATGAATAATGAATACCAAGGAGTTCATTTTTACTGCACCTTTGTTTCTACATTTGTTCTTAGGTTGGCTAAAACATTTATATACAAGTAAAATGTGTAGCAAAAATAATGAGAACAAACAGCAGTTCACTTTACAAATAATGGAATGTGAGCCATTTTTGCCCTTACCTGGAATTAATTGAGTCACAATTTTGTCTCAAAGAGCAGATCTGGTCCTGAAGTCAAACGTGTGAACACTGAGATAGACTCTTCCACAGAAATACATGATTCCAACATATAGTATCCATGGAATATCTGTAAGGCGGGGCTAAGGCTCTGTCCCTGGATCTCCTAGCTCACAGGCTCCCACGGCTCTGCAGACATGGGATTTCCTCCAATACAATTTTATTTTTTTTACATATCACCTATATTCTTAATTTACATTGAAATTTTCATAATCAGTGAAAGTATATTTTGATTGCTGTTCTTTTTTGTCATTTTTAAATGATTGTATAATTAGACATTCTACTAACATGAGATTGTGGGATTCACTTTTTAAAAAAATACTGTCTCTGGAAGTGTGTATGGTATCAGGAGCTCAATGTGAACATTCTATGATGACCTCCGACCATGATGATGAGATTATGAATGAAGTTTTGACTTCTACTCAAACTGTCAATCAGCGCCAAGAGGTTCGTATTTGTGAACAGTTGGGACATGCTCAGCTGCATGTCCAAAGTCCTGAGAATGGGAAATCTGAGCTATTGGTTTGAAAGTATGTTCATACAGATTTTTTGAATGCTGCTTTTATACACGAGATTGCTCATTGTTACTTAATCTATATTCCTCATCTTTTAAAAAAATTCTGTAATGTTTTACTTATTTTTAAATGTGCAACAAAATTCCATTAAATTACTGTTTTATTTAAGGTTCTGAGATGAAACCATTTTTTAAAACATTTTTATAGGGCTGAGAAGGTGGCTCAATGGTAGAGTGCTTGCCTCACATACATGAAGCCCTGGGTTTGATTCCTCAATGCTACACAAATACAAAAATCCAGAAGTGGTGCTGTGGCTCAGATATTAGAGCACTAACCTTGAGATGAATTGCTGAGGGACAAAGCCCAGGCCCAGAGTCCATGCCCCACAATATATATACATATTTTTTTCTATTTAAAATATTATAGTTATTCCAGTGTAGTTTTTATAAACATCTTGGAATAATAAATATAACAGGGGGCACCCCTTCACTGCCTTTATTAGACAAGGGGACTCATGACACAATATGTGGCATGAGTAGAGTGTCAAGCATGAACATAAAAGCCAAGAATTACAGCACCATGAGTTTAAAGCTAACTACCAACATAAAAAAAGGAAAGGTAAATATAGTGATAGAATTTCATGAAACCAAAATTATGCATCATCTTTTTATTTATGTTGATGTCCAAATAGAGAATGTTAGTAATGGAAATCCAGAAATTATAGATGGGTTTTCAGAGTGCAGTGAGAGAGAAAGAGAGTACTGATAATTTTGTCCCTTTGATTTGGAGGACCCTGGGGAAGTGGTCATAAGGAGTGATGTCATCAGGACAGTGAAGTGGACAGAGTGTAATGAAGGAAAAATAGCTTGTGTGGTTCTCAGTGAGTTAGGGACTGTGGCAGGGACTGGATCTCTATAAGGTGAAAGGATCCTTCACATTCATCCCAGGGGACCACACATAGGAAGGCAGGCACTGGAGAAAGGTTATTATAAGGTTTATTAAAGAAGCCATATTTTCCTGGTTTATGGAGCACATGGCATCTGTCCCTATCCAGGTAGAAAGGGGGTCTGTGGCAGGAAGTGAGGTAGGTGGGTGCTTAGATGGGTCTGGGCAGAGAGAGGGAGGGGGCAGCTGAATGGTGGGAACTTCAGGGTTGGGAGGAACTCAGGTCTGGGTGGGGCTGAGTACCATAGGACAGCATAATGCTTACATTCCCCAATTTGTTGTTTAATAAAAATAGGGGTACCAGGCCGGGGGTTATGGGTGGAGGTCGTTTCTCCTAGAGTGTCTTCCTGCTGTAAATGGGCAAAGTAGTAAGTAGTAAGGGGTTCCTGCTTTATTGCTTGGCCAAATAATGTCTCCAGTTGCCTGTAGTAACAGGATGGCCTTGACTTGTTCCCAGGTGGTGTGCTCGGTGGGGGCTGTTATCCTGTTAAAAGAGACTTTTCGAAAGATCAGGCAAAAATTGACAAGGTAACAAGTTAACAAGGTAACAAGTTAAACATTAACACAAATGGCATAAGAGAACACATATTGGCCACGGGCTGGAAAAGTTCCATTTGGAGCATAAGCCCAGTTGTGGCCCCTTAGAGAGGAGGAGAAATACTCAGGGCAGAAAGGCAGAAAGAGGGTGTATAAGGTCTTTTGGGAAATCAAGTAGCAGAGAACATGATGGACAGCTTGGGAGTACCAGTCAGAGGCTACTATAAATACAAATAGCAGGGAACAAAACAAGACCGGAACTTTCTGTCCACTAACAAGTTAGACAGGTATGGACATTAGGTGGGCAAGCAACTATTTCTCTTGATCTCCCTGCTCTGATTAATTTTGAAATGGCAAGCATAAATTAACTCCATTTAGGAAGTAATCTCCTCTTACTCCTCTCCATAGTTGTATATTGTCTGGACTAAATTTGTCCTGGGGGTTCTCAATGTCTGTTGCTGGGATAGGTTGTCCTCGTTGGGATTGACTGGGTTTGAACTCAATGTCTGGGCACTTTTCCTGATCAATTCTGCTCAATGCAAATGCTCTACTACCTAAGAGTTCCTTGGAGGTGAGAGTCTCTTGAGCCATGTCTCCAGCCTGGCTCTTGGTTGATTAGCTGGGAAATAGAGTTTTAGACAGATTCTTTGTGCTCAGGATGGCTTTGAACTGTGGCAAAAGGAATCTTTGTCATAAAAGCTCTTTATATTTTCAATTTAAGAAACAAGGAGATAAATGAGATAGAGGTTAACTATAACTTGTTAATAATTGACTAACAATTGCTTATCAGAATTTTGTAGTAAAACCCGGTAGATATTTTAAACTACAAGTGATTGACATTCTAAGTACTGCCCCTTGCTCTGGGCAGCCTGTTTAAAGTCATACAACATTTAACCTTTAACAAATGTACAGACCCTTTCTTGGGCTATAGCAGCATATCTTGTTTAACATTTTGGTTTGTAAATGCATTTTTCTGGTTGAGTGAGGAGTCTGATCTGTAGTGGTTACAAGGATGCTTGCCCCTGTAGGCCTTTAGATAAATCTCATTAGGGACCTAATCTGAGGTCACAACCACTTTTCCTTAACTGATCAATTAATGTGGCTGGGCCAGCTCAAAAGTGATTGCCATTTAGGATTTTGAGCAGATACAGAGCGTTTGGGATTTCAATTATCCCTCATATTTTACAACTTTAGCTTTTGTAACCCAGTACCATATATATATGGTTTATGCAGCTGTTACGTATTTCCCATGCATAGGAGCAAACTGCATCTTGACGCACTTTGGTCCCTTGATTATAAAGGGAGTTGATCAGTGCACAGGGGAGGAAACAGAGAATTAAAACCTTTGCCTTAGTTTACCAGTCATGGTCAGAGGTACAATATTTAATCTTAGCATAGATAGACATAAGAAATAACATAAATAACAGCCAACTTAATTACCAATATCATTGACTTTGGAAAGGAAATAATCTTTTCTAACTCCTTCCCCATGGCCTTTTAAAACTGCCTGTTTATTTATTTGGCTTATAGTCAGGTCACAAAGCAATTCTGATTAAATGACAGCTTCCACTGTCAAAGATTTTTAGCAAGCAGAATACTTGGTAACTTTGGAACCATTACTATTTACATATTTTACATATAGACAGACAGAAATGCTTGTGCACAGATTATAGAGCACACTTAAATGCTAAAACTGACCATTTAAAGTTTTTGGAATTTTAGCAGTAATACTTTGCCTAATCATGGTAGAGCCACATAGTCAGTTCAAAACAAAACACTGCCAAGAAGAAGAAACTTTTTATTAAACAGGAGTCAAGACATGAACAGGCATATAGCATCACATAATGTCCCCTATCCTGGTCAGGTAAGGGGGGGAAGTTTATATGACCCCAAAAAACATCCAAGGAAATTAATTGTGAAAGCCACCTTCATGCCCTCCCCGTCTTCACTGGGCTTCCCTCAGAGCACCTGGACCAATTCCCTCGACCCAGACACCCCTGTCATGTGACACAAGGCAGCCCACAAGGATCATTTTCGCCTGTATTTTACCCTGCCAAATATCTAGCACAGTCTTACCTCTTTCTGCTTACCTCTGTAATCCCATGGATATCTGTAAGTATTCTAGCTAGCTTTTGTCCATCACTTTTCCATGAGTCTAATTTTTAATTGCTACAGAATTAAATTTATCAAAACCATAACTTTTATGCCACGCCGACTCCAGTGGAGTCTGCTTAACATGGAAAACCATCTATCAGACCATGATAGGGGCTTCAGAGACCTATCTCTGAGTTTTGGGACTTCACCAAAGTCTACCTCAGAGAATGGGGCTTTACAGAAACCTATCTCCAAGTTTTGGGACTTCACCGAAGTCTACCTCGGAGAATAGGGCTTCTAAGAGGCCTACTCCTGGAAAAAGGCTGGCAAACCCCTGGGAAAAGATGTGTTTCTGTCTTTCTTCCCTCATAAGAGTGCCTGTTAATCTTTTACTGCTTCTACTACTTTTTGTACTTGCTCATTGTCAATGTCCCCTTATTCAAAGCTCTTTCTTAAGAGTGTTGACGACTCCAATAACTGATGAGTGTCTTAAAAATATGACTAACTCACCAGAGTTAAGTGCTAACCTGAAACCCCTCTTATGGAGGCTAGGAAACAAGTTATAAGTAAATATAAAAGTATTGGGGAAAGTCACTTCAACAGAGGGAATTATTTGTAAGAAGCTGTAGGCTCAGCTAAAACAGAAAGAATGTATGGGCAATTGCTGAGATAATTATTTAGGAGAGAGAATTTCCTGCTGTTTACTAAGAGAATTGCTAAACCTAGAGAGTTGCTAGATCCAGGTCTCCTTGAAGTTTACTATTAAAGAAGAGACAGGAAAGATTTTATAGGAAAGTTAAGACCTCTATAAAAATAGGTAATGGTTAATTGGTGACAAACATCGAAACCCAAACCCATTGTATCCCTTAGAGATAAGCCGGAGACAAATGCCTATCAGGTGCCCAGCTGGTGACCACCCAAGAAAAAAGCCATGCAGCAAGATTGGGTAACCTTTTGCCCTTTCTCATGGAGACTTCTGTTATAAAAGTTTGCTATCCTCTACATTAAATCGCACTCAGCACTCAACACTCAGCATCCACTCCTCTTGTGTGAGTTGTCTGTTTGCCATCTCCCCACCTATTCCAGGTTCCTCCCCTAGGTATCCTCCGTCGTCCCCACAGAACCCGGTCTGCGGCAGGTGGCGCCCAACGTGGGGCTCGAAGCGGGGCTCGAAGCGAGGCTCAGAGCGGGGCACGAAGCAGTTTCTTCAGTCAAGGAACCTTGGGAGGTAAGCATCTCTCTCTCTCTCTCTCTTTTTTCTTTTCACCTGGAATAGTAGTCAGAAGCTCGTTGGGGTGCTGCAGGCCCTTCAGTTGTGACTGAGAAAGATAACGAGTAAATCATGGGGAGTTCATCTTCTAAGAATAAGGATAGTTTGTCTCTATTTTAAAACATATGCTAAAAGCATGAGGCACTAAAGCCTCCACAGCAGGAGTGGGAGAACAAACTAATCCTTGGTTCCCGCCGGAAAAAGGGAACCATTGAAAAAGTGAATGTAAATCTAAGTTCCATAAAGAGGGAACTCCTCTTCGAGAAAAAACAAAAAACAGGCAGAGGGGCAACCAGCCCCTCCACAAGAAAATAAGAAACAATTAGATCATTTAATACAATTTTCATATTTCAGGAATGGTGAAAGCCTGCAGGTGTGGTCTTGGGGCTGGCGGAGAGTCTTGGCGGACGCGCTATAAGACTGCCAGCGGGGCCAGTGGGAGATGTCCCCTGGACCCCTGGGTGGGGCTGTCCTTGAGATCGGGTAGAGGGGGTTCTAGTCCCCTGGTAAGTGGTGAGATGTCATCCCATTCACTAAGACCTGATTTTGTCTTTGTGGCCACTTGTTTGTCTTGTTTAGTGTGTGTGTTCGTTTTATGTTTTCTGAGGTAGGGAAGATTTGGGTGAGTGTGACAGGCTCACTCAACAGACTCTGGATTCAGCTTGCTGAATAAAAACAACACAGAGATCCAAAAGACTAATTAGTGAATTGCCTTACTAACAAGCAAGCTCTGGAAAAATAAAGCCCAACAAAGGTACCTAGTTTAAAAGGAATACTGTCTTAAATTTTTGTTTAAAAACTTTAAAAGGTGTACGTACAACTGATTTTGATTTTTGCGCGCTTTAAGATCTGTGTGAGTGTTTTGTGTGTGTCTGTGAACATGTTCAAAGATAAAAATTGTCAGCATGCTGTAACAATTGGGTGAATTTTAATTTAAAAATTCAAAAGATTATGAGGTTTGGACATTACCAAAAATTTTAAAAAATCTTCACATTGTTTTAAATGGCTTTTTAAAGTTTCTTTAACTTACAAATTAAAAAATCTGGTATTTAAAAACTAATATTTTAAAATACATAAAACTATACTGTAATCAAGTTATCTGGCTTAACACAAATGCATTGGCTGTTTGGGATAAATATTAAAAATTTAAATGTAAAGGTTAGTTTAACACCGTCAAAGATGTTACTTGTTCTGTCTATCTAATACTGTGTATTTCATTCGAGAACCAAGAGATAAAAAAAGAAAAACTAAAAGCCAACAAAAAACCTTTAGGGGTAAGGGGTGAACAAGCAGAAGTACAGTTCAGCTGGTCATGCGGTGGGACAGGCCCTGGGAAGAGTCCACACATGGTGAGACAAGCTGGCACAAACGCAGTTCATCTAACCCTAAAGAGTCAGATTGGGTGTGTGGCCATTCCATAAAAGGGGCTGAGTGGCCCATCTTTGTTCTCTACAGATAGACACTAAAATCATGATGGTTAAAATGAGTGATGTGATGATCTGATTAGTATTACAAAAACTTCCCCTTGGATGTGTTAATATTAAAATTAAAAAGGCCTTAAAAAAAGGGTTAAAAAGTTATTTGTATAATGTGACTTGTTTTTGATGTTTTACAATTAGGATGTTTTTAAAAGTCATAAAGACGCTAAGTCTAGCTTTTTGGTTCAGTTATGATGATTGTTATTTTTGCATTAAGGAAAAATTGTCATTTGAGTTAAAAAATCTTAATGTGTATCTGTTTTAAAACAAACAACAAAGAGACAATGAGTGACACTTGGCCTCAAGATTTCAAGGGATCTTTTCATATACAAATAAAAACTAAAGTATAAAATATTAAAGGTGATTAATAAGAGGTTTTAAAAAAAATTAGGAATGGATTTTTGGATATAAAGTTTAAATGTAAAATTGTTCTTGACATTGGCCTCAATGTACACACAAAAAAAATTAGGATTACCAAAATAATTACTATTCTAGTTTGCTCTTATAGGTTGTTTTTTTTAAGTTTCCAACAAGACCAGAACAAAACACAGAGGATTCTTACAAGTTGTTAGATATAACTTTAACTCTTAATAAGTTTCAGGTAAGAACATGCTTAAAAGCTACTTCTATGTTGACCACCTTGTTGCTTTTAATTGGAGTAAAATGGCCTTTTGTAAGACTCACTGATCTACAAACTGGTTCAAAGCCAGCCCAAACACAAAAAAGTCCCTGTGAGACTGTCACCTCTATTCAGCCAACAGAGTACTAGCCCTGGACTAAAGAGTTATGGGACAGTATTCAAGCCCCGAGTCTGGGACTCAAAGTGACAGAGTGCTAGCTTTAAGCTGTAGAGCTGAGGGACAGTGCTCAGGCCCCGAGTTCAAATCCAACAACCAGCTAAGAAAAATGCCAATGAGGCATTTATCCAGTGTAAAAAAGACAATTCTGGGACAAAATCAATGGAGGAACATCCAGAGGCAGTAAGCCACCGCTTGGATGGCAAAAATGTCAGATCCTAGAGTCATTTGTGCGTGGCCCTTCAAAACTGGTCAGAGCCGGGAGGTCACAAAAAGATAGTTTGAAAACATGACTACCTTGTAAGGGACAGGAACTTGCCAGTCCTCTGTGATTGTAAAAAGCTGATGTTATAAAATGTGGGGGATAGTTTAAATCTTAACCCCTTTATGTGCCAAAAGCTCTAATTGGCAGCTCTAATTGAGCTGACACTAGTTACATGAAGTTCATCTGCTCAAAAAAAAATTTGTAAACCTGAGAGAGTGTTTCTATTGATATCTGTCTAAAGGCCTACAAATGTAACTTAGACATTATTTGGGATCATTAGAGATCACATTCCTAAGCCATCTAAAAAGATGCTTTTACAAACCAGAGTACTAAACAAACCACACTGTAGCCGGAAAAAAGGTCTGTACAGTTGTCAAAAGTTAAATATTGTTCTTAATGACATCTAACCCTGATGGCCTCTTTGTAAAATAGGCTAAAGTTATAGGTTCCTGGCTAGGTAAGATCAACGCCCCTAAAGTCAGCTTAAAGAAGTTACAAAAGATTGACCTTCGCCCTTCTACCCCCATTTTAAAATCAAGGGTCCAGAGTCAGTTTTTAAAAAATGAGACAAAAAAAAAGGCATAAAAAATAGTGTTAACTGTTGTAGGTGTTCAAGGTGTAAAAACTACATCTGTCAGAGATGATTACAAGGCTAAGATTTACAAAAATATCTGGTTAGTAAAAAAAGTTGTGGTTTTAGTAAATTGTCCTGAACTATTTTTTAAAGATCTTAAAAACCAACAGGATCAAAGCCTGCCAAGCCTATACAATGTATCCTTAACCAGTCTATGTAAAAATTTACAGCCCAACATGAGGTGTGACAGTCCCTTGGAGCCACTGAGAGACCTGGCTGTTACGGTTGCTGCTGCTGCTGCTGTTGCTACATACCCTAATGGGTAAAGTTCAACGACGGCCTGACAGCCACCTAAAAAAACTCCTGCCTGATTCCATCACCTGAGTCTGCTTCCTGGTTGACTGCTGCTAAATCTAAAATCTTGTGGGACATTCTTTTGAAAGATATCCGGAAATCCTCTCTTCCCACAGTGGATATTGGGGACATGGATATCACTGGCTTACTTGTCTTAGGCACTTCAGTGCATAGTGACTGAAAATCCACTCTAGGGTCACAGCCTAGTTTGACTCTGGTATGGTAATAACCTGAGTGTGTTATCAATGGAGGTAATACTCTTAGCCTTAAAATCTAACAAGCTTCTACATCACAGTGGTGCCTTAAGGCTGTTCTAAGATAAAGGTTCCACAAGCCAAAGAAAAATTGGACAGTTTTAAACTCCAGCCACAAAGATACTCAAGGGATTGTAAAAAAAGAGGGTGGTAAAAAAAGCCTTAAAAAAAATTTAAAAAAAGAAGTAAAAAAAGCCTTAAAAAAAATTGGGAAAATTTAAAAAGTAAGGATTGTCTTTAAGACAAACCTCAAAAAGTTTAAGTATGTCACAAATGGTATGAGTATGTCTTAAAATTGGAGCTTACAAATACAGCTGGTATAAAATTGAGTTAACTGATACACGGAGTCAGGACTGGTAAAAAAAAAAAAAAAAAAAAAAGGGACAAATGCCACGCCGACTCCAGTGGAGTCTGCTTAACATGGAAAACCATCTATCAGACCATGATAGGGGCTTCAGAGACCTATCTCTGAGTTTTGGGACTTCACCAAAGTCTACCTCAAAAAATGGGGCTTTACAAAAACCTATCTCCAAGTTTTGGGACTTCACCGAAGTCTACCTCGGAGAATAGGACTTCTAAAAGGCCTACTCCTAAAAAAAGGCTGACAAACCCCTAAAAAAAGATGTGTTTCTGTCTTTCTTCCCTCATAAGAGTGCCTGTTAATCTTTTACTGCTTCTACTACTTTTTGTACTTGCTCATTGTCAATGTCCCCTTATTCAAAGCTCTTTCTTAAGAGTGTTGACGACTCCAATAACTAATGAGTGTCTTAAAAATATGACTAACTCACCAGAGTTAAGTGCTAACCTAAAACCCCTCTTATGGAGGCTAAAAAACAAGTTATAAGTAAATATAAAAGTATTGGAAAAAGTCACTTCAACAGAGGAAATTATTTGTAAGAAGCTGTAGGCTCAGCTAAAACAAAAAAAAAATGTATGGACAATTGCTGAAATAATTATTTAGGAGAGAAAATTTCTTGCTGTTTACTAAGAGAATTGCTAAACCTAGAGAGTTGCTAGATCCAGGTCTCCTTAAAGTTTACTATTAAAAAAGAGACAAAAAAGATCTTATAGAAAAATTAAGACCTCTATAAAAATAGGTAATGGTTAATTGGTAACAAACATCAAAACCCAAACCCATTGTATCCCTTAGAGGTAAGCCGGAGACAAATGCCTCTCAGGTACCCAGCTGGTAACCACCCAAAAAAAAAGCCATACAACAAGATTGTGTAACCTTTTGCCCTTTCTCATGGAGACTTCTGTTATAAAAGTTTGCTATCCTCTACATTAAATCACACTCAACACTCAACACTCAACATCCACTCCTCTTGTGTGAGTTGTCTGTTTGCCATCTCCCCACCTATTCCAGGTTCCTCCCCTAGGTATCCTCCGTCGTCCCGACAAAACCCGGTCCGCGACACTTATAATTTGTTATAGGACTACAAATTTGGAACTAGAAAAAGCAATATGCTCCTCTTGAGAAATTCACTTTCACCCTCCATAATAGGAGAAAACACAGACTCTCCACAATATCCACACTAGTGTTTTATTACTCAGAAGAACAATAGCATTTTCTACAAGTGAAAAACTCACAACAGACTCATCAGTAGTAAATAGAAAACAGCATGTAGTAACATCATTTTGGCATTACTCATCCAAACCGAAATGCTTAAGAATCATGTCTTCATTTTTCCACCAAAGAAACTAGAAATGGAACTGTGATTCTAGTGCGAGAAGTTAGCCTTGAGAAAAAGTAGTTAAGGAAAGTTACTAAGCTTTGAGTTCCATCTACAAGACTTGTATCTACACACAAAGAAAATGTATTCCCAAATATGTATTCTTTCAGGTTTTCTGAATGTTTCATGAACTTGGGGATGAAAGATGATGAGACAGATTTTATTCTTGTGCACATTTTGTAATAAGCAAGCAGTATTATCTTCCAACCGACCTTCCATTAAAAAAATGAATTGGAATAGTAATAGTGTTATATATAGTGGAAGACTTTTAGAAACAGTGGAGAAATTGATGCTCTCTTGTCCGTGGATTAAAGCATGATAGATAGTCCTTCCCCATCTATCACTACCAAACCACTCTGGATGATTTGAGTTCAATCTCAAAGGTCCAGAGCTCCTGTTTCTGAGAAGTGTTTATTAAATTTCCTTGAACATCCATTCCTCAATATAAAAGACACAAGTCAACAATTTCACTATCTTAATTCTTTGTCAAGCCTGGAAGTAATTGATACCCATCCCTTTGGTCCAACCCCTGAATAACATGAAGGGGCATCATCCCTACTCTACACAATGCGAGGATGAGAAATGTTGCCTCAGTGAGTGGTTTTCCCTTACACCTTGCTTAATTCTGCCATGAAGGATTTCTCTATACTTTACAGAGGTTTCTGCCAAAGCTTTCCCTATATTGGGTTTCTTTTTTTGTGTGAGTGCTCTAATGCTGGCTGAAGGTTCATTTCTGCTTGAAAGACGTCCTCTAATGTTCACTCGACATTCTGTCTTGTCTCTAGGTCTCTGAAATATGTAGAGAAACCTGTGAAACTTCTGGCTAAACATTTGTCTACATTTATTATACTCACATTTTCTCTCCTTATTATGTTCTTGGATGTACTGAATACTGACTTCTATTAAAAATTGCATATTTGTTAGACCTGATAGTTTTCTTTTCTCCTATGTGATTCAGTTCTCTGATGAACACTGTGCTATGCTGTCGAAGTGGGATTTTCTACATTGGTATTATTCATACCTTGTCTTATGTGCTCTATGTGCTTATGTGCTCTATAAACACTCATCCATGCATGATTACTAAGTGAAGGACTTTTTTGATACTTGTTTCATTCATGTTTTTCTCCTGTGTGTTTCCTGATGAAAATTTATCTATGACTTCTTGAAAACTTTCCACATTTTTTTCATTCATAAGATTTTTCTCATGTGTGCATTCAATTTGGAACCATGAGGTATGCCTTCTGGCTAAAAGGCTGCACATTTGCTACATTCACAAGGCTTCTTTCAGGTTTTGGATCTATCATGCAAACTTATTTTTCATCCAGGTGAGGCTTTCCATAGTTATCACATTCCTAAGATTTCTCATGTGTGTGGATTCTCTTATGCTTCCTGAGGTATGAACTCCGGATGAAGGACTTTCCACATTTGTTACATTCATAAGGTTTCTTTCCTGTGTGTGTTCTCTGATGAACAGTAAGGTGAAAATTCTGTCTGATATACTTTCCACATTTGTTACATTCATAAGGTTTCTCTCCTGTGTGTGTTCTTTGATGAACAGTAAAGTTTGACTTACAGGTGAAAGACATTTCACACACATTACATTCAAAAGGTTTCTCCCCTGTATGTTTTCTCTGATGGACAGTAAGGTGTGATTTTAATCCGAAATACTTTCCACATTTGTTACATTCATAAGGTTTCTCTCCTGTGTGTGTTCTCTGATGAACTGTAAGGTTTGACTTACAGGTGAAAGATTTTTCACACACATTACATTCAAAAGGTTTCTCCCCTGTATGTTTTCTCTGATGGAGAGTAAGGTGAAACTTTCTTCTGAAATACTTTCCACATTTGTTACATTCATAAGGTTTCTCTCCTGTGTGTGTTCTCTGATGAACTGTAAGGTCTGTCTTAGAGGTGAAAGACTTTTCACAAACATTACATTCATAAGGTTTCTCTCCTGTGTGTTTTCTCTGATGGACAGTAAGGTGTGATTTTAATCTGAAATACTTTCCACATTTTTTACATTCATAAGGTTTCTCTCCTGTGTGTGTTCTCTGATGAACAGCAAGGTGTGACTTACAGGTGAAAGACTTTTCACACACATTACATTCATAAGGTTTCTATTCTGTATGAATTCTCTGATGAACAGTAAGGTTTGACTTCTGTCTGAAATACTTTCCACATTTGCCACATTCATAAGATTTCTCTCCTGTGTGTATTCTCTGATGCAAAGTGATGTATGAGTTCATTCTAAATGATTTTCCACATTTGTTGCATTCATCAAACTTCTGTTCTTTGTCAGTTCTGTGATGCCTTCTGAGACCTGACTTTTGAGTGGAAAATTTCCTCGTATTCATAGGGTTGCTCTTCTGGTTTTGTTTTAGGTTGGTTAGAACTTAGTTCTGAATTCTTAGCGATAGATTTTGCACATTGCTTATACTCATCAGGATTCTCTGGATATTTCCTCTCAGGTTTTGTAAGGTGTAAATCCTTACTGAATGATTTCTCACATTCACTACTTGTATACGGATTCTCTCCTGTGTGTCTTTTCTGATGCATAGTGACTGGAAACCTCCCTCCTTGACAAAGTTCTTGGTCAAGAAGAGCAGACTTATCATATTCTTCTCTATATTCGTTATGGGTAGAGGTGGGATCTGTGACACAAACCCAATTATGTGGAAAGAATATCATCTCTGAATTTAATATCTTCTCTCCTCCATATTCAAAATATGGACCATCATAATTTTGACTAAAACCGTCTGAATATCTAAGTGATTGTTTAACTACAGGAGAAAAACCAGGCATATATGCAGTGGGCATCTTACCAGGCTCACTCTAGTGAAGCATATTCTGACACTGAATGAACTTGTCCGTCTTCATCCTTAAGGAGTTCTCATCATTCCTATTCAGATCTGGCTTCTGTTTTGAGTTCAAATTAGAAGTTGTCACGAATCTCATTCTTTGCTCTATTCTGTTAATATTTGTGATAGCTACATCATGCAGACATTCATCTGGACCTTCCTGGCAAGTCTTAATCACATGCTCCATTTTTTGAACATCTAAAATGAGTTATATAAAGAAGAAAAAAGCATAAATAAGATCCAAATACTCCTTAATGTAAAGGTAAAGACATTTTTTCCATCTTAACTGTTACATATTTTAAAGTATTAAAGTAGGAATTGATTTATGAGTAATAAATTTCTTTCACCACAATGTATTGATTAAGAAAGTAACACTCTTCCTTACACCCTTTTTTGTCGTGGGGCATGAACTCCAGTCATGGTGTTGTCCTTCAGCACTTCAGATAAATGCTAGCTCTCAACCACTTGAGCCAGAGCACCACTCCCAGTTATTTCTGTTTATGTGGTACTGAAGAATCGAACCCAGAGGGTTATTCATGCAAGGCAAATCCCCTACCACTGAGCTACTATAGTCAAGAACTCTAATAACAACAGATGCTGGAGGGGATATGGACAGAAGGGAACACTACTGCATTGTTGGTGGGAGTGTAAACTTGTTCAACCACTTTGGAAAATAGAATGGAGACTCCTCAAAAGACTCCATATAGAGCTTCCCCAAGGCCTAGCAATCCCACTTCTGGGCATTTACCCAAATGATCATAAACAAGACCATAATAAGGGTACCATTGTTTACCATAGCTAAGATAAGGAAACAACACAAATGCCCCTCAGTAGATGAATGGATCAAGAAAATGTGGTATATATACACAATGAAATTCCATGCATTCATTGGAGAGAATGATATGGCTCCATTTGTTAGGAAATGGAATGACTTGGAAAAATAATATTGAGTGAAGTAAGCCAGGGCCAAAGAAACATAGGTCCCATGGTTCCCCTTATTTGCAATAACTCGTATATGTCTGAGACAAGCAGAAACGGTCAATAAGTTGATGTTAGGCAAAACGAAACCCAAGATAAGGACTCAAATGATTTTTTTCTTTCCTGCTATTGTTTCTAGCATATATATCTATAGATATCTATCTATCTATCTATCTATCTATCTATCTATCTATCTATCTATCTATCTATCTATCTATCTATCTATCTATCTATCTATCTCTCTATCTATCTATATACATATATATATAAGATATTTCTTTGTTTCTTTATATGTCCCTCCCCCATGGTATAACCCCCGTTTTTACTGTATTTGATGTAGGTATAATTTGTGGAGGGGAAGGTGGACCTATTACAAGAATGAGATGTACAAGACGTTATGTCAAAAAATGAACATTACAACTTTGGCTGGGGGAGGGGGCTGGAGGGGAATGATTGGAAGGGATGTTAACGGGAAACAAAGGAGGGGGCAACAATGCTTGATAAGAAATGTACTCATTACCTTGCCCATGTAATTGTAACCCCTCTGTAAATTATTTTCTCTATAAAAAAAGAGTAACACTGACAGTTTATGATGGAAAATGTTTTTCTGTGTTTCAGGGTTTTCTTCTTTTTTATGTTAGAGGAATTATTTACACAAATTACTAAACTATTTACTGCTATCTTTTTAACCTGTATAATTTAATATGTAGCATTCTTCGTTTTTTTCCCCAAAAATTCTTTTGTTTAATCTTAGGGGAATAGATGCTTTTTATAGTTTTATTTTCTTAAAATAATTTATATATTGTGCTACTTTACTTCACAAACATTAGGAGAACAGTATTTTCTAACTTTGGAGATTATACCTTTTTTATACAAACCTTTTCCTTTAACCTGAGAATAAAGTTTTATAACCATATATCTTCAGTTATAAGTTCTCACTGTGAATTATTTTAAGTATCTTTAGAAATTTTAAAATTTGTTTCCCTCCATCTTAGACAGAATCTCATCAGACTTTTAAACCCTCAGACTCATGAATTAAAGCCACATCAGCTCACCACCTAGTTAATCATTCTCTCTAGACTGAAAGCTTTGGTTCTGTATCCTGGCCTCTACTCTCCTTATCCTTATGAGAAGATAGCAGCCTTGGCATAGTCATTTGCTATACCTGCCTAGTCCTAGTTTCAAAGAAAACTAAATCTCATTTTTCACATTTCTAATTTTCGTTTTTCAAAATAATTTCCACAAAGAGAAAGAATTGCTAACTTTACCTTTACTTCCCTACACAGTTCAGTGTGCATCTACATGCATTTTTGATTCACAAGTCTAACACAAAGATGACCTAGTTCTCTGCTACACATGGGACTCATGGGAATTAAGAATATTATTGGTTTGTACATAGCAAGACAAATTTACCAATTTGGTTCTCGATCCAAGATCACTATGCAAGATGCTTTAACTCACCTGGGAAATTCTTGTCTGAGGCTTCTCTCATATATGACTGTTCATCTTGCTCCAGCTTGACAATCAATTGAGGTTTAGGACTACTGTGCCCTGTTAATAAGAGTGAAGACCTATTGCTCATGCTGTGTCAAAATTGATTTAAGTTTTCAGATATCCTGTTAACAAGGTTACTCCCAAATCTTCTTTCATTTCTCACTGGCTCCATGGCTGAATTTCCCCGAGGTTTGAATTAATTTTGCAGGTTGTGTGACTTGAATGCAATTTTTTTCAAGGTTAGCATTCTATTAGTTTGAGTCCTAGCTCCACTTCCAGTTTAAGAGTGGTTATCTTGAGATAAGAGTCTCATGGAGATTTCACTGGCATTTTTTGATTCAAACTGAAAGACTCAGATTTCAGACTCGTAAGAATTACAGACATGAACCACTGCATCTTAGTACTAGTTTTGGACTATAAATACTCCCTCTAATCTAGTGATTTACAGTTCATATTTACAATAATGATAAAAAGGTGTGTATGTATGTATGTATGTATGTATGTATGTATGTATGTATGTATGTATGTATGTGCTTTCTACATTGTATATCTACCCACAATAATGACCTCAAGTTTGGGAAGACAGTCTTCTCTTTACAGAAGACAGTTTGGAACTTTTGTCAAACTGCTGATTTGGATTCTTGAACAATGAATATAAAATTGCCTCAAAATGTATATAATCTACCTGAAGCTTTCATTCAAAACAAATGACACTTCCCACAGACTGGAATCTTACTTCCAAATAGCATGAAAAGTTCGATAAATATTCACATATCTATTAATAACAAATCATTTTCTGGGCACCAGTGGTTCAAACCAGTAATCCTAGCTACTCATTAGGTTGAGATCTGAGGAATGCCATACAAAATCAGCCCCAGTAGGAAAGCTGTGAGATACTTATCTCCAATTTAACCACCAGAAAGCTTGAAGAAGTGCTGTTACTAAAGTGATACAGTGCTCACCTTGAACTGAAGAGCTGAGGCACTGTACCAACCCCCAGAGGTCATGCCCTACTTAACTTTTCAAGTTAATGTGATATTTTTGGCTCACCTAAGGACACCAGCATGCTATAGGTTTCCAGCATCACATCTCTATACAGGGTACTCTGAGAAATATCCAATTCCTGCCACTCCTCCCAGCTGAATTCCACAGCCACATCATCAAATGACACCAGCTTCTGTAAGGGCACATTCTATCAATCCCTGAATCCTGGGAACACCAAAGCTAGAATTCCATTCTTCTACATGTATGCTTTTGTATTACAGAATGTGGTTGGAACTTTCTGTGTTATTTATAAAATGAGAGAAAATATAATCAAAGTAGACATATTTGCTTCCATAGTAACTTGGTAATTACACATACAAAGTTTTTCTAATACATAAGAACACATTTCTGGTTCCAGCAATAAAGACAAGAAAACAGTTCTAAGAAGCTAATAACCTAGCAAGACAACAATAAGTATAAGTAGGAGTCTGAAAGTGTGTGTTTAGCTTATTTTGGTAATATTTACTACATATCTGGGTAGCAATGAAGTAAATAATTATGTTTCTGCATTTTCATATTCTGCCTCACTGACAATACTATTTAGATTTTCTATTAAATAGTGCTCTCATAAACAGTCACAACATGGTCATTACATCCCATGCAATACATAACACATTAGTAGATCTATGAAAAGCACAACATCGAGGTGAATGTTAAAAGGAGTAAAATTACTCAAAAAATAGTAAATGAATGATTTGGCTCTTATAAGTTTTGACTTAGTTCTCACAATAAAACATCTGATGTTAATCATTTTTGTTATTAAATTTCTAGATATAAAAGTAAGGTCATTGATAGTCATATGTTTCCTTCATATGTGAAAATGAACTGCCAGCATGGACGTTTGTGAATATTGACTACTTCCTACCACACCAAATACTTACTTATTACCATAAAATGTTTCTTAATCAGTTTTGCATTTTAATAGGCCTTAGTTGAAGGATGGATGTAAATAGATAAAGGCTTAAAGAACGCTCAAGATGATATCCAAAAATGTGAAATATGACCACGACAAGAGGGATAGAGAAAAAAACTATGAATTGGGAAATGATCTAAAAAATATAGAAGTTTTAAAAATAGGAATAAAATGTGGCACTAATTTGTTGTACAGTGTCTAAAAGGAATACAGCCATTCTTGACAATATCAGAGGTGAATGATCACTAACATACAAAAAGAAAATATATCTATAAAGTGTTGAAAGAAAATGGACTTCAATACAAAATACATTGGGCAATGGGCCTCTTCTAACAATATAGATTGATGGTATTCCTCGGGAAATATAATGCACCATTAAGACATCTTCATTTTAAGTGCTATTAAAATTATTCTGCAGGGCTGGGAAGGTGGCTGGCTCAGTGGTAGAGCACTTGCCTTGCATGCCTGAGGCCCAGGGTTCGATTCCTCAGCACCACATAAGCAAAAAAGACAAAAGCCAGAAGTGGCTCTGTGGCTCAAGTGGTAGAGCCCTAGCCTTGAGCTGAAGAGCTGAGGGACAGGTTCCAGGGCCAGAGTTCAGGCCCAACAATCAGACAAACAAATTATTCTGCATCAAGAGAAAAATAAAAATTGCTAACATGGATCTACACAGAGGACATGATTATTAAAAAGGTAAATGTGTAGTTAAAGGAATGGTACATGTGTAGGTAAAAGAATGTATAGAAAACATTGAATGTAATTTCTCTTGTGAAAAGAAAACTTATAGTATCATATTCATAGTTCATAAGGGATGCAAATTCAATATAGAAACACATAAGTGTTATAAAAACAAAGTTTGTGAATCCTGCATATGGATCAATTAATTTTGTACTTGCCTCGCAAATATGAGGGTCTGAGTTGAAAGAATTATTTCTACAAAAATTTAAAAGGAGACTAGAAAGGTTATAAATAGTTTATAAATTCCATTCAATTCCATTGAAAAGTAACTATATTATGCTATATGCTACAACTATGATAATATTTTAAAGATTAATGTTCCTAGTAAAAATGCATCCAGCAAGTTAATTTCCTTTGTGTTCCTACCAAAGAATCCCACAGGGTAGAAAGTTCATTTTCTTGCAGTTCTATAGTATAAAAATTTTCCTCCACATTTTACTTCTGCTGAAGCTCTATGCTTCAACCTGAGAATGGCTTTTGTTCTTTACATGAAATGTCTGGTTATTGATGTATGAAAAATATTAATAAGACCCTTTTTAAAAATCTTGCAGTCCTTTCATATTTTGAGTTGCACAAATTCAATGGAACATAGAAACAAATCTTTGAAAAAGTAGGGAACCTGTATTAAGCATGCAGTCTTATTTTTATCCTAAGAACAATGCAGTATAACAACTATTTACATCAGATTTAATTTGTAATTGGTATCAGAGGTAATTCACAGTGTACAGGAGATTGCCTGCAGCTTATATGAGAGGTGATTTACAGTGAATTTGAGGTGTGTGCAGAAGCAAAATAAGAAATAAATATCAGATGAGACAAACAGATATTAAATAGTAAAATGTACATCGAAATAAGACCATATTTATATTGTAAAATATAGTAAATATATAAGGCACTGTCTGACATGAACAGAAGAAAGAAAACTTAATGAGCAATCCAAAGTCATGGATTAGAGAGAGAAATAAAAATTAAAAATATATACAAAGATACCATGAGCAAAAGTTAATGATGAAAAACACAAATAGTGATAATATGTAGGAAATAATCATCAGCCCATAATATATGACTACAGATACAGATCATTGATGATGATAGACAGATTATACATTATGATAATAAAAATTTATGCTGAAAAGCAAAGTGTACAAAAACATGTTTAAAACACCATGCAGTTTTAATACTTTAATCTACCATTACTATTGTAGAACTAATATTCCTCTTACTAAATGATATTATATTAAACTTAAAAAACACAATGGTGTTACATTTATCAAGACACATATTCCAAGATTAATAGTAAATCAGAAGACAAATGGTGTAGAAAGCAATATGAAAAATTAAAGTTAAGTTATAAATACATGAAAATTAAAAGATATATTTGTAGTATTCTATGAGTGAAATAAACACAGGGAAATTACAATTGATCTCAAAGAAATGTATTCCTTCATTGTGATTTATAGAATATTAAATGTAGCTTCATTCTTATTTCACCTTTGAAATAAAAACAAATAGTTTGGGGCTGGGAATATGGCTAAGTGTTACAGGACTTGCCTGCCATGCATAAAGCTCTAGGTTCCATTCCTCAGCACTACATAAATAGAAAAATTAGGAAATGGCACTGTGGCTCAGGTGGTAGAGTTGTAGACTTGAGTAAATCAAGATCAGGAATGGTGCCCAGAACAGGCTCCAAATAATTCAAGCCCCAGGTTTTGCAAAAAAAAGTTGAAATATACATGGTGTATTCACATGGATCTCTTCTGGAGAGTGGGGGAAAGCCAGAGAACTAGAAGGAAATGGGGTAAAAAGAGCATCTGTGGAGGTCATTAGGCACTGATGAAAGTAAGCTATACAAATCATGAGTCAAGATGGCAGGGAAACATTGGGAGAGAGTGAGGGTATGGAAGACACAGCATGAAAGGAAATGTACACAATACCTGGCCCAAGAACTGGCAGTCTCCCCATACATCACCACTATAACAATAAATTCAATTAAATTTGAAATAATTTCTTCATGGAGTTGTGTGAGCATAAAGTTAATGAAGAAAATGTAGCACAGTTAGAAGAACAGCTACAATTAGTAGAAATAAGATAATCACTTAATTGAAACATGAAATACTGGAGCTTAGGTTGAATATTAATTTTAAATATGCTGTTAACAATAATCTAACTTTACTTAGTACCCAATTAACTGTTAATGATAAATATTCAGGTAAGTAATAACAAAACAAAACAAGTGCTTCTGGCTCAAGATGCTTATCCTACCCTAGATACTAAGGAGGCTGGAAGCCAGACAACTGGGTGAACAACTCAAATTAAGCAGCTAATCAACAGATTGGAGGAGGTGTGGCTCAAGAGATAGTGCCAAAAAAGAAATTAAAGCCCAACTTAGGAAGTGTAAAAACCTACCATGCTCCCGGCATGGGAGGATCAACATTGTGAAAACGACAATACTTCCAAATGCTATCTACAAATTCAATGTGATACCTATCAATAGTCCAACCTCATTCTTCAATGAAATATTAAAAGCAAGCCAGAAATGTACATGGAACAATAAAAGACCCCAAATAGCAAAAATGATCCATACCAGAAAGAACAATGCTGGTAGGATATCACTACCAAATTTCAAACTGTACTTCAAAGCCATAGTAATCAAAACAGCTTGGTAATTGCACAAGAACAAACCTGAGGACCAATGGAATAGGACTGAAGTCCCAGAAATGAACACACAGCTAAACTTTGAGAAGGGAGCTAAAAAATAGAATGGAAGAAAGACAACTTCGTCAGTAAATGGTGGTGGCAAAGTTGGTTCATTACCTGTAGAAAACTAAAGCTAGATCTGTATACATAACCCTGCACCAGAATCAATTCCAAAAGGATCAAAAACCTCACATTCAAAGCAAACACCCTAAAAAACATTACAGAAAAGAATAGGAGAAACTCTAGTGGTATTGGCACCAGCCAAAATTTTCTTAATAGAGACCCATAACCACAACAAGTCAAAGAAATGTTGGACAAATGGGATTGAATGAAACCGCAGAGCTTCTGCATAGCAAAGGACATTGCTAACAAGATCAATACAAAGCCCACAGATTGGGAGAAGATCTTCACTAGGCATAAAATGAACATGGGTCTCATATCTAAAATATACTTAGAACTCAAGAAATTAAATCCCTAACAACAAATCCTCAGAGAAACAACTGTCCAATAAATAAGTGGGCTAAAGACTTAAAAAGAATCTAAACTGAAGAGGAAATAAGAATGGCCAAAAGATATATTAAAAAAAAAGGCTCAACTTATAAATATGTTAGAAAGAATTACAAGAAAGAAAATACATCTAAATTCTTAATGGGGTTCATTTCGCCTAAAATCAAGTTATCTGACCCTTTCTGCTTGTCTGAGATATATACTAGTTATTGCAAATAAGGGAAACCATGGGACCTATGTTTCTTTGGGCCTTGCTTACTTCACTTAGTATATTTTTTCCAAGTCTTTCCATTTCTTAACAAATGGAGCAATTTCATTCTAAAAAAAAAAAAGAAACACACACAAAAATCAAAAAAAGACCCATCTTCTCTAGCCAAAAAGAAATGCAAATTAAGACAACCTTGAAATTCCACCTCACCCCAGATAGAATGGCTATAATCAAGAACACTAATAACAACAGATGCTGGAGGGGATGCGAACAGAAAAGGGAACCCAACTGCATTGTTGGTGGGAGTGTAAACTTGTTCAATCACATTGGAAAGTAGTATGGAGGTTCCTCAAAAGACTCCACATAGTGCTCCCCTTTGACCCAGCAATCACACTTTAGGGTATTTACCCAAAGCTCACAAACAAGGGTATACTAAAGCTACCAGCACGCCTATGTTTATTTCAGCTTTATTTACCATAGCTAAGATATGGAACCAACCTGGATGCCTCTCAGTAGATGAGTGAATCAACAAAATATTATATATATATATATATATATATCCATATATCCATAATATGTATTTATACATATATGTATTTATACACAAACACACACATACACATTGACACAATGCTTTTCTATGCCTCCTTCAAAAATAATGGCATCACCCCATTTATTAGGAAATGGAAAGACTTGGAAAAACTTGTAATAAGTGAAGTAAGCCAGGCCCAAAGAAACATAGGTCCCATGGTCTCCCTTATTTGAAATAACTAGTGCATGTCAGGACAAGCAGTAATGGTCAAAAGTTATGTACATATGACCATATAAGATGATATGAAGTGAAATGAGCCCTAAGACAGGAACCCAAGTGGTTTTTCTCTTTCTTACTATTGTCTGTATTGTACTTATAATGTACTATGTGATTTTTTTGTTCCTTTGGTATGGTTTTCCCCCACGGTATAACCCCTGTTTTCACTGTATTTTTTGTGGTGCCCTGCATCTTGTATATACATTTTTCTAATTTGGGGATAGGAAGGAAAAAAAACAAAATGCTTAAATAGGGATACAAGCTGACCCATTGTTACAATGAGATGAACAAGACACAGGTTGGGGACTGGGAAGGTGGATCAGTGGTATATCGCTTGCCTTGCATGCATGAGGCCCAGGGTTCGATTTCTCAGCACCACATAAGCAAAAAGAAAAAAAGCCGGAAGTGGAGCTGTGGCTTAAGTGGGAAGTGCTGAGGGACCACGCCTAGGCCCAGAGTTCAGGCCCCACAACCGGACCCCAAAACAAAAAAAAAAGACACTAGGTTGAAAACGAATTTTACCATTTGAGTGAGGGAGGGTGGAAGGGTTTGCAGAGGTTAGGAGGAAAGAAATGGTACAGGAAAAACAAAGGAGCAGGTAACAAAGCTCAATAGGAAATATAATCACATAACTGTAACCTCTCTGTAAACTATTTTACAATGCAAAAAGATTTTTTTTAAAGAAAAAGTAGTGCCAACAGTGAAGGAGGAAGCTGACAGGATGTGAGGCCTGGGAGTTCCTGTTCCAACACTAGCACAAGAAAGACACAGTGCAGAATGAGGTAGGTGTGTCCCATTAGTTTTGAATTTAGACACCAAGCATGCAACACAAAGGGTTAAGAAAACACAAAGGGGTAACACAAAGGGGTAAGAAAAATTTCAATTCAAAGAACTATGTCAGCAAAGGAAAAGTGATCAGTAAAACAAACAAGTTCCAAGATACAGAATTTGAAAAATGGTGAGAGACAGATGTAGAGAAGGGGGACTGAAAGAGATGAAGACACAGGGAGGAAAATATTTTAAAAGTGGGAGAAAGAGAGAAATGATGAAAGCTTATGAGCAGGAAACAGAATGAAGAGAGTAAATAGAGAAAAAAGTCTTGTGACGACACCTTAGGAAAAACACAGAGGGCTTTCTAGGAGGACCACACACTATATCATCAAATATTATCAAGTTTTATGTAGTCAAAGACCAGGAAGCAGTCCCAGAAGGATGCATGGAGAGTAATTTAATTACATGTATCTTACTAAGTAATCTCTAACATTTGAAGGTGTGTGTGTGTGACCACACTATTTGAGAAACTCCAGTAAAACCTTTTTAACATAATTCAACATTAATCATAAGGAGGTGATCTCTGACAAGTTGTCAGCAAATGTCCACTGTACATGACAAGTGATTCCCTCAATGACATTGAATCACAAAACAAATGTGATTACTTTATCTCACATCAGAAAACTCCAAGCATGTCTGCCCTCAACTAAGACAGGTTGTAACATTTTATAATCTACTCATTCTAAAAACCATCTTTATCTTACTTAGGAACATGTTCTTGAAACTGAATATTTTTTTCTGTTTTAAATCTTGGATATACTTAGCTTCCTAAAATGGAATGTGAAAAGTGAGAAATATAAAACAACTCACCAGATATCCTCTCATTCTTTCTTCCTGTTGCCAGTGAAGAGAAGATTCTGGAAGCATGGCTTAGAGAAAAGGCAATTGACATAGTCAGGAAAGAACCTGTGTGATTATGCCTCAGATTTTCCTGCTCAAAACATTATACATGAAGTGAAAAAGCAAAAAGCCTTCTTATGGGAGAATAATCTTTGATGTCTCAAGTAGAGTATTAAATGCTCCACTGAAGATGACTCCACAGTCCATTAGTTGGTAGACAAACAGTACTCTAGGTTAATATACATACAGAATTCATAAAAACTAAGGTTCCTAAAAATAATTGAATAATTAAAACAAAAATCCGCAGCTTCAATACCACTAGTAATTAATGAAATACATTTAGGGTTGTATGAATTATTTTTCTATTCACCAAAATGTATCCTAGGACTCCATTGAGCTTTTGCACTCTAATCTTATTCATTTATACATTTAAACTCCATGGAGAGAATATAGGTTATAACTCAATACTTTTTCCCCAAAATTATACAAGAAAATATATACAATACATATTACTTGTATTATAATATTTCAGTAATGTTTTTCAAATGGCACATTTCCCTGCATCCAAATACTTGGAGAACCCTTGAGCAATAACTTGAAATTTGTCATTTAGCTTACTTTACTTAAACAGTAAAGATTATGTAAATACAGTTTTGAGAAGTCCCTAATGCTCACTTTCCTAAACAATCATATGAAGAATTGTGACCATTCTCCTGGAGATAAAGGGCTTAATAAAGACGTAACATGAAATATTAAGCATAGGAGTGACAGAACATCACAGCTAAAGAACCAGAAGATTTAAATCTTATGTTGCATAAATAATACTAATAATACAGATAATACTAACACAAAATTCTAAACTGAGTACACCCCAAAATGCAGACTTATAAAAATAAAAAATAAATACCTATATGCTTTTTCTTATATTTATTGTTTGGCTTTAACACAGGAAATAATACTATCCAGAGGTTTTATTTTTTTTTACACAACTACGTGGATTAGAAACTCTTAATATAAAATAACAAACTTTACAGTGATATGTATGAAATATGAAAACCTACTCTGTAAACTTCAGTTAGGTCATTTGTGCTAAGGAACAATATGAATCACTTAAAAGCAACATTTGCTCATTCATTTTGGATTGTTCCACATCACAAGAATGGTTTCTTACTTTTAAAAAGTAACAAAGAAATTTCTTTTTTTTGGGGGGGGGCCCGGTCGTGGGGCCTAAACTCTGGGCCTGGGCGCTGTCCCTCAGCTCTTCAGCTCAAGGCTAGCGCTCTACCACTTGAGCCACAGCGCCACTTCCGGCTTTTTTCTTTTTGCTTAGGTTGTGCTGAGGAATCGAACCCAGGGCCTCGAGCATGCAAGGCAAGCGCTCTACCACTGAGCCACCTTCTCGGCCCCACAAAGAAATTTCTGTAGGCTATATATCCATATTCAAATACTCAAAACCACAATTGTTGTAGATTTCAGGGTGGGATATTTTCTTCTTGTTTTGAGATTTAGACTACCATCCTTTAAATTTCAAGTCTTCTATTTCATATTATTTTATTAAAAGCATAATGTATATTTAAGAGTTTATTTTGTAACTGGGTTGTAATCCTAGCTATGAAGATGTCTGAGATCTGAGCACCACAGATTGAAGCCAGCTGGGGCAGGAAAGTCTATGAGACACTGATGTCCAATAAACTACTAAAATACCTAGAAGTGGAGATATGGCTTAAGTGGTAGAACATTAGGCTGGAACAAAAGAAGATCAGGGTCAATGTCCAGTGCTTGAGCCCAAGAACCAGGTCTAGCACACAAAAAAGAGCAATTTATTGTATTTTATTTAAATTCTATTGAACAATTGTTTTGGAATACATATTTAGGCAGTCTCTCAATTTAAATGATGTAAAATAGGCTCATTAATCTAGTGGAGAAATTGTAACTTGTCAAGAACAGATAAAGTGGAGAACATCCATGTTAGTAAAATTTTAGGCTAGGAAAATCCATAGTAAGTGCAAAGGATAAAAAGGGATCAATATGTTTCACTAACATATTTTAAAGAAATGTCAAGCTTCATTGACTTCAATTCCAATGAAGATTTTCTTAAGTGAAATAATACTTCTTTGAGCAGATTGAGACAAAATGGAGAACAATACCTAAAACTTCATTATACGTTACATCTAAAAACCATACCACTTTGAGTAAGACACAGTAGTTTAATTTCCTTCTGTAACACTCCATTACAAATACTTTCTTAACTACAGGTAAAAATGTATGCTATAAGGCTACTATCAATATTCCCACAGGTGAGACATTTGAGAGATCATGTACAAGAATTGATAGTGTGAACAGGCTGAATAAATTAGTAAGAACAGAGATAGATACTTTCAGTTGTGAAAATAATTCCTAATCCACAAACCACAGCCCCATGTCCCTTCTGAGAACTAGGTTCTGACTGATTCCTCAGGCAAGTTCATTTCCCCTCCTACTAGTTACTGTTAACCTTCCAACAGCACCAAGTGATTGGGAGTGTTAGAGGAAAGTGTACCACCTGAGTCTTGTGCTCTGGGGAGTAGAACCAATCTTTGCTTAAGGCAAGGAAACTGAAAACCTTTTGCCCTTCCTTTACCTTTCTGCCTCTGCTCTGTAGGGCTTGTCAGAGTTGACAAGGTATCCTCCTTCAAACATTGCTAGGCTTCATTGCTTAACAGAAAGAAAAAAAAAACAGGACCATCACACACTATTGTAATATCTCATGTAGACCTGTTCCTAGTAAAAAGGTCTTGTACAAACACGTGTTAACTAAAGCCAGGAGTACTAAGAAAGCTAACAATGAAGGAGAAGAGCAGAGACAACTCTAGGAGAAACAACACAGAAACCCAAAAAACAACTGCAATATAAATGGAGTCCTATCAGGCACACACCTCACAATCTTACTACAATTGTTATCATGCTCATCTTGCACCTGGGCAAAGATAATAAAGTCACATGTTTTAACAGCAGAATTTCACCATCATGGAAATATAAATGCACACTTTCTCCTATTCTGAGAACCACCCAACTTGCTGTCACAATGTTGCAAGCCAGTTTCTGGCACGTGGATGCACAAGGGCTGTGGCAGCACAAACTCTTGAGCCCTGAACAAATCATTAGCCTCATGCTGGAGGAACATGTGGAGGACCAATTTTACCTTGTGTTTTGCATCCAGCACACAGTTACTACCTGTTATTCGTTCCACAGCCTGAGATCCCTTCAAGTTACACCTCCAAGCTCCACTGAAGAGAAAACTTCCAGCAGCAAGGCAATGGGAAAGAAACTGGAATTTGCAGGCTGGAAACACCCACAGTGGGTTGGGAGGCACATGCGCAGAAGGATCTTTGCCCTGCTTTAAAAAAAAAAAAAAGAATAAAAACCCTGCACTTTCAAAGTATCTGTGCTGCAAAATAGACTACAATTCCCACAATGCATCGTGCCACTCTGAGAGGAAGTAGGTTTCTGCCAGTGCTAGGCCCTTTGTCTTAGGGCTGCAGGGATGCATAGGGAGGTTTTCTCCAGCTTCTCATGAGCATAGGTGAGTTTTTTTTTTTTTTTTAATGAAAATCACTGTGTGTCTCCTGAAACATTGTTAGACTATCTGAGAAATAGACAAGTATTGGAAGCATGAAATAAGTTGGCTTTTTAATTCTTAGATCTACTAATGTAATTGAGGTTATGAGACTTTTGTTTCTGTTAGTGTTTAACAGATAAGTTCTGTTGAATGTAAATTATATCTGATTTCTTTACATTTTGGAATAGCTCCCTGTTCAATATAAAAAGGTATTCGCAGGCACTAAACTAAATCTTGGATCATTTTTCATGCTTTAATGTATACACTGCAATACAGTAGCAGAATTGCTAGATTATGCTACAGCATAATCCTTGCACCAATTAATTTTTTTAAAAAAATCTAACAATTTCCCAGAAATGCCCAAATTCCACTTTTGAAATCTTAAGTAGTTTTTGGCTGTTTCCAAATTTTTCCTTTCCTTTAAGGTTCTTTACTTTTCATTTCTTTTCTTTGATGTTCATTGTTCCTCTTTATGGTGTTCCCATTATCTTTTCTTTAACAATTGGTTCAGCTAAATAGTGAAAAGCATCCTGTGGGTGGGAGGAGTGGTCTTAGAACAAGCACCTCACTAAAACTACTGTTCAAACTGATGGTGGTTTTGGGAGATCGGGGGAATGTGAGTGAGGTGCAAGTGTGAAGTGAAGGATAGGTCTCTGTGAAGCTTGATGGCTTGGCCCAAACCAGTGTGTTTTTGTCTTTCTGTTTGCATGCCCTATACCAGTGTGAATTCCTCCCTCTTCTATGATTCTAAAAGTTCCTCTCAGTCACTCTAAGCTACCTCATATTGTCTTCCCAAGTGTTACCCATTAGACTTTGGAATAAATCTTTGTTATCCCAGGTCCTGAGTGTGGAAAGTGTAAGGTCCGCTCCTGGATGGCGAGCAGACTCCACCCTCCTCGCAGCAAAGTCTCCACCCAGTACCTGCGTTACCTAGGCAACTGGGACACCTGGAAAAGGTCACATCTGCATCCGCTGAGGTCACATCTGAATTTGATGTGGCCAAACCTTTCCCCAACCATACCCTACATAAGGGCTAGCCCAGGCCCAGACTCTCCCTTTTTTTTCTCTCTGTTCATTTCTAGCTCTTGCTGCTCTTTTCTTGCTCTCTTGCTCTCTCTCTTTCCCAGCCACGTGGAGTGCCAACCTTGCCTGGTCCCAGCAGGTCAACCCCTTACCTGAATACCATGTGCATGGTGCAGTTCTTACTCGGCTACCTCTTTTTAAAAAAAACCTAACATAAATGGTGCCGTGACTTGGATAAAGGCTTAAAGTCAGGATAGCTGGGATTTCTCTGTTTTTTTCCCCTCATTTTTCTTTTCTTTTTTTATTGTTTTTGTTCTTCCCTTTTTGCTCTGAGGAATACCCGCAGTTCTGACGGCCTTTTGCGAACCAGTCTGTCTGCGGCGGAATCAACGCATCGATACCATTGCTGCCTTCACATCCACGTCCACACTTCTCTACTCTGGTGAGTGAAACTACTCTACGGCTCTCTGTCACTCAGTCTCTGTCCAGATGTGGCGCCACGCCAGAGAGCTCCTATGGCCTTTAGCTGAAAGTCGGTCACCTCTGAAGCCAAGGACGCTTGGCTTTGGGGGCTTGGCCATTTCTCTCTAGAGGGCTCTGGGGGAAGTCGGGACGCCGCTTCTGCTTGGTCAGCTCTCCTTCACTCACCAGACTGACTCTCCTATTCATTTAATGGGGTGCTACGAATCACGCCTGAGCCGTGAAACCCCTTTGAAATGTCTCCCGCGCTCCCTGGAAAGCCAGAGAGCCTCATTTTTATGCCATTCTCAGAAGCACAGTTTTTGCTACTGCAATGGTAAATGGTCAGAAGTTTAATTTCAGGCTCTTTGCTCTCTCTCTCTCTGCCATTCATGGGCAACTTTCTACCCTTTGTTTCTACAACTTTTTGGCTTGTGCCTTGAAGAGTGCGATGCAGGCTGGGTCCCAGGGACCCCCCTCTAGGTTCCCTCTCAAAGGCTAGCCAATGTAGGCTTAATCTATTCAGGCTTTCTTTGCATTCTTTCAGAAATTTGCCATCTTGAATCCTCCATCTTGGCCATGTGGTGGGTTAAGGGTTTGGCCCCATCTGACCCTTAACCTTCCACTAAGTTTACTACTCCATCTATTCTAAGGTGCCTTGCTAACAAGTTGCTGTTTTCACAGGCCCTAGTAACTGAGGCCCAACCATCTGATGTGCTTTGTTAACAAAGATGTCTAAATGTTGTCAAAATTTTAGGTTTTGAGTTTTGCCTTTTTTGTTTTGTGTTGTGTATTCTACTACTGACTACATGGTTCTAAAATACTGGGCATATCTATGCTAAAATTTTCATCACATCTAATGAGTTTTGTCATTTCAGAATATTTGTTGGCAATTCTTGATAAGAACCAGGTAAGCTCTACTTATTCTACTTTATCTCCTTGTTGATTTAATTGTAAATAATAAAGGGCTTTTGTGGCAAAGATTTCAGTTTAAAGCCAGCTCGGGCTAAAAAATCCCTAAGACTCCATCTCCCAGCTAAACTCTGCAAGTGGTACTATAACTCAGTGTGGTAGAGTGCTAGCCTTGAGCAGAAGTGCTCAGGGACAGTGCCCAGGCCTTGAGTTCAAACCTCCTTAAATACTAGTGGTACTATAACTCAAAGTGGTTCAGTGCTAGCCTTGAGTGGAAGCGCTCAGGGACAGTGCCCAGGCCTTGAGTTCAAATCTTGAATACCAACTGGGACAAGCCATCCCAGCAACGAGCACCTAGACTCAGCCAGTCTAGGGAACAAGGGAACGTGGAAAGGAGTAAGAGGAGATGATGTCACATCAGCTACTTTGTGCCTGCCCTTTCAAAATTAACATGAGCCGGGAGGTCAGTAGAAGAAGCCTGCCCATCCAATGTCTATACCTGTCTACCTATTAACTGAACAGGAATTTATATTCTTGCCTTTGTCACCTGAATTCTCTACCTAGTCGCCAGATGTCAGAAGTAACTAGGGACATTTCTACCAACATTTTCAGCCCCAAGTCCTTCCTCTTGCCATTAATTTGCTCTCTAGTATTTTTTTCCAGCCCCTCAATGCTCATGAGACTTCTCCAGATTTCATCTAAGGACTCACGCAACCAAGGGACAGCTGCTGTTCACTGCCTTCTCTGGGAGGAGACCAAATTCCAGCCTTTTACCCCTATTGTCGACTCCCCTTGTCAGCAGGAAGTAGCCAGAGAGAATCCTCACCCTATTTCATGATTATTAAAAGGCTGGATTGTAAGGTCCACTCCTGGATGGCGAGCAGACTCCACCCTCCTCGCAGCAAAGTCTCCACCCAGTACCTGCGTTACCTAGGCAACTGGGACACCTGGAAGAGGTCACATCTGCATCCGCTGAGGTCACATCTGAATTTGATGTGGCCACACCTTTCCCCATCCATACCCTACATAAGGGCTAGCCCAGGCCCAGACTCTCGCTTTTTTTTCTCTCTGTTCATTTCTAGCTCTTGCTGCTCTTTTCTTGCTCTCTTGCTCTCTCTCTTTCCCAGCCACTTGGAGTGCCAACCTTGCCTGGTCCCAGCAGGTCAACCCCTTACCTGAATACCATGTGCGTGGTGCAGTTCTTACTCGGCTACCTCTTTTTTAAAAAACCTAACAGAAAGAGTCATGGTCACTTCTAGAAATTAGGCTTGTGTCCTGACCTCTGGCATTTGCCACAGTCAGGAATAATCAGGCATCATTTGGGACAACACAGTTCCTTTACTGATAATGCAGCATCACCAGATGTAGCGACCGTCTACTCGACCAGCGAGAAAGAACGATCACCACACCAGGAGTCTTCTCAGATCACGCTTTATTGGAGAGCCTTTTAGTTGTAGGAGAGCTTGGGCGCGAGAGTGCGTGCACCCGAAACATAGCCGCTTATATAGGGAAATAGGAACGCTGGTCGGTCTATTGTTGGTCGCCTGCCTTTCACTGTCACCAGGTGTCATGGGATTGGCTGGGGACTCTACCTGGCTCGCGCACGCGCACAGCCCAGGCGTCCCGCCAAGCACCGTCTAATATGGGGTGGTTACCTCAAAGCTGCAAGGGAGTGGGCGGAGTCTCTCCCCGGCTCCCTACAACCAGAGAATTCCTAACTTCCTTAGCTCCCTAGGAGCTCTTCTCAAAATAAATGTGTAGGCCTAATCTTTCCAGGCCCAGTGATACAACTATAGTCCAGCAACTTCTAAGCCTGAGCAGGGAGGATCATTCAAGCTCAGGAGATGAAGACCATTCTAGGTAACATAGAAAGATTGATTTTCAAAGAAACACAAGTGTAGCAGTTCTTTACCAGAGGTTCTGGGTTTGATCCCCAATACTAGGAAAATAAAACTAGCCTAATGCACACCATTTTTAAACTAATAATAAATCTCTTTTAATACTGAGTGCACAATTTCCCATTTTTCTTTCTAATCACTAAGCATGAAACTGAAAATTTATAAAACTGCTAAATGACTGCAGAGGAAGAACATGCTTAGGTTCCTAGCTCTGTGAAGATCTGTGAGAGTAGAAAGCAATTTTAGGGCATTTCTTACCTCATTCCAATGACATCAAAGACATGTTGCTAGTGCTCATTGATTTGCTAAGCTGGTCATCCATCTTGACATTGGTCGTATTGCTGTTGGCCTTAGCAACTGCTGCCCCATTTTCTTCAACTGGAACTTGATTGCACTGAGCAGGATTGTTTCAGTCATGCAGTCCTGGAAGAGGAATTAAAAACAGGAAGCTCCATTATTTACCCCAATTCCTTCTATTTTTTTTTCAATTCCAGTCCCGCAAATGCACTTTTTCTTTACCAACAAATAGGTCCATGCCTCTTAATGATTTTTGTAATTGAAAAATTCTCAACATCCTATGATTTAACACAATTTTATAGGGAAAGGCTAAAAATTGAAGAAAGACCCTATAAGCATATTTGCAATGTGTGTTAGTTGTTACTTTCTTAATGCAACAGCCTCTCTAATTTCTCTCCATCCTAACTTAGTTGAGACCCTACCAATGGATGGAACTGAGATAAGAACATCTGTCTTGTTATTTTTATTACATCTGGGGCCTATTGGCAGCAAAAGGTACTTTGTTAAACTATTAACATTCACTGCATAGATAGTGAAGCAAAAAAGATTTTTTGTTACATAAATAACATCCCCAAGTTTTTCAGAGAGAAGCAAAAATACCAAATGTAGAACCAAGAATAATTGCTGACAGTGCTGATATGTCAGAGAAACTATTCACAACAAGGTGAACTGTGTTTTTAGTTTATTACTGAACTAAATTCCTTTCTTTTTAGTCCCGTTCTTTGTAGAGATTTTCATTTCCTTGGTTTTCAATCCCAAATAATTTAATAATTTTACTGATATCCCTTCTTTGAAAATGGATCTCACCTCTTGTGTGTTCTTGTTTTAAGACCCTGATATAAGTCTTGGGTTCTTTTCCATCATAGCTTCTTCTGAGATGAGCTTAGTCAGAAGCGCTAACACTTGTGCAAAAGATCTAATAAGTTTACCGGTTTTACAAAGGAATCTGGGTGGATTCAATTGACTGGGTGGGTTTGTACTGATTTATATATAGCATTGATTTTATATTTTAAATTAGGTAAATGTTATCTTACTACTTAAACCAAAGCAATATATGTGTGTGTGTTTGTATACATAAATGTGTGTCTCTATGCCTGACTGTCTTTGATATAACTGCAAACTTTTCATTTTAAAACTATATCAAACTCAAGAATAGTAATTTGTATAGCTGGTATTTTAAATAAAGAAGGCAGATTTTTTTTTTTTGCCTCAGATCATCAGTATTTATTGAGCATTTACATTGTACTGGCACAATAGAACATACAGAAAATATTGCCCCTGCTCTAGAGGATCTTACATTTTATGAGAAAAAACATATGCACCTTTTCAAATGGCATTTTTGTTTGCTGTTTTCTGTAAAGTACCAAGGAAATATTCTGTAGGATGAGATTTAGGTATAACATGCTCATCATTATTGCTAGAAGAAAGATTTAATGGTAAAAATGACAGACAGGCCATTTGGGATAGAGTTTATAAGAGATACACAATCTCATCAACTAAGGTAAGATGTGCTGCAGTGGAGGATGTTGGAAACAATTTGTGGAATGCAAGCAAAGTAACAAAGGATCATAGAGAGTATGTAGAGCCAGAAAGATCATGTGGCCATTTCCAAAGTACACAGCCACCAAGACAAATGACAAGGCAGAAGACAAAAAAAATAAGGAAATCCTATGTACCTGACAAACAGAATGACCAAAATCGAAGGCAAACTGTACCAAGAAATTCTTAAAAACCAAAACTGATTAGGAAGCATAGAATTTACAATTAATGCTATCCAATGTCATATGGGCCAAGAACTACGTGGCTTTTAATTCAGAAATTGCCATCTGCCAAAATTAGCATACTAGTTTTCCAATCAATTTTCCACCCCAAAGGAGAAAAAAAAACACTTTTGTTTTTGAGGTGAGGGTAGAATGGGGAGTATTGGAAGTGGTTGGTAGTTAGATGAGGATTTTTGTTGTTATGATAAACTTTGCACTTTAACTCAGTAAATTGCCTGCGAAAAGGGACTAAGGAACAATTTTCTAATAATGTACAATTTCCTTAGAGGAGATTTAAACTCAAAAGAATGATTTACATGAAATATAGTAGAGAAAGTAGTTGAAAAGTCCATTCAAAAATGTTTTATTCCACTTTCATGAACTTAATACATGTGTTCTTAACAATTATGCTTAGATGGTTCATGAAAATTTCAAAAGACATTAAATAAAGCAGGCCATCATCTTATTTCTCTGGTAACTAGTTTTTTTTTTACAGCATATGTGTTTGAGGCACGTAGCAAAATAGAAAAAAAAATCACAGAAGGAAAAAGAATCTAAAAACAAGTTAAATACATAGGGTTTTTTTGTGTGTGGCTGTGCTTAATACACATGAATAGTGAATACCAAGCAGTTCATTTTTACTACACCTTTACTTTTATACCACTTCTTAGGTTGTCTATAACATTGAAATACAAATAAAATGTGTAGCAAAAATAATTTGAGCAAACAGCAGGTAACTTCACAAATTATGGAATGTGAACCGTTTCTGCCTCTATCCAGAGTTAATTGCGTCACAACTTTGTCTGAAAGAAAACTCCTGGTGCTGTAGTCAAAGGTGTGCTCACTGAAATAGACTCTTCCACAGGAATACATGATTCCAAATTGGAATAGCCATGGAATATCTATTTGAGTCACAGCCCTAGAATGCTCCAAAACTTTATAATACACAACGATCACTACACCTGTGACTGGAACCAATTTTCCCTCTTATTCTACACGAGTACAAACTAATATGTAGGAAGATTTCTTCGCTTAGACGTGGAATCAGTTTTAACACTGGCCCTTGTGAAGTCACCATGAACCAAAGCACATGCCAAACATTTATAACTTGTTTAAAAATTCCACATCGTCATACTGGCCATCTCATGATGAAAACAGATAACTCACTAAATGTTAACATGCTCTATTCTCCTAATATGAAACAAAGAAACAAAAAACACATGGGAAATACAGAAATTAAAATAGAAGTAACATAACCCACATAAAGTATAAAGTTCTCAGCAATGACTTCATCAAAAGCTGTCTTTTCAAGAAAGGAATCTTCCTCTGGGGAGTTCAGAATCTCATATAGAACAATGAGAAGTTAAGGGCCAGACACATTCTGTTAGGGTGCATGGGATGAATTTCCTTTTTGCTAACCTCAAAATCTTCTTGGTATGCTTGGAATGACTAACTCACAATCCCTTTCTTGTCATCACCAGCAGCAACCTCAGCCATGATGTGGTAGCAGTCTTTCTTCATTTTCAAATAGAGGACTTTGCTCTCTGCTTGTGGAGCCTTAGGGATCAAGAACTTTTCCAAAACAGACATTATATCATTGCAGATATCTCTTATCTTGTTCTCAATTCTTCCTGTGTTCTCACACGATCTGCTGATTTTTCTCAGCACCTTCTGTCTTTTGCTCAACACTTGAAATTACTCTCCAAGATGACCTATGGGTTCAAGTAAGCAGCTGAATGAATATTCCTTTCTTCATTAGGTAATTCAGCTTCTTGCTCAGTTACAGACTTGATGCAGGCTGCCATGTCACCATATCGCTCAGCCTGCTTGGCCACTTCAGCCTTCTGCACCATCTCATTTCTATCCATGACTGGATGCTCTGTGTCCTGAATTGGTGGTGGAGGAAAGACAGGAGGTAATTGGTCTCTGGATGGTGGCAGAAGCAGCGGTGAGACTGAGAGTCTGTCCCTGGATCTCACAGCTCAAAGGCTCCAGCACCTTTGTAGACATGGGTCTTCTTCAAATCCAATTTTATTGTTTTTCCATGTGACCAATATCCTTAATTCGCCCTGAAAATTTCACAATCAGTTAAAGTACATTTTGCTCACTGCTCATTTTTTGTCATGTTAAAATGTCTTCATATCCAGACATTGTAGTGACGTGTGATTGTGGGTTTTATTTTTGGAAAAAATATGGCCTATGGCAGTGTGTATGGTGCCAGGTGTTCAATGTGCACATTCTATGATGACCTCGCACAATGATGATATGATGAAGGAAATCTTGCCTTCTACTCCAACTGTCACTCAGAGCAAAGAGGTTCACAATTATGAACAGTTGGGACATGATCAGGTTCCTGTCTAAAGTCCTGAGAAATGGGAAATCTGAGCTATTGGTATGGAGCTACCTTCATACAGAGTTTCTGCATGCTACATTTACACATGAGACTGCTCAATGTTACTTAATCAATATTCCTCATCTTAAAAAAAAATTATGCTATATTTTACTTTTGTTTAAACGTGCAAGAAAATTCCATTAAATTACTGTTTTTATTTTAATTTCTGCAATGAAATCACTTTTTAAAACATTTTTCTATGGCTTAGAATGTGGTTCTTTGGTAGAGTGCTTGTCTCAATTGCATGAGGCCATGCGTTTGATTCCTCAGCATCACATGAACAGAAAAAGCCATAAACAGTACTGTGGATCAAATAATAGAGCACTAGCCTTGAGCTGAACAGCTGAAGGACAGCACTCAGGCCCAGAGTTCATGCCCCACAATCTAGAAAAATATATATACATATTTTTAATTTAAAATATCATAGTTTTTCCAATGTACTTTTAATAAACATCTGGAAGAGAAAATATAACAGGGGGCACACCTTTATTGCCTTTATCAGATTAGGGGACTCGTGATACAAAATAGAACAATGTCAGAATCGGATGTGTGGCATAAGGAGTAGAGCTTGAACATAAAAGCCAAAAGTTTAAAACACCAAGTGTTTAAAGCTAACTACAACATAAACAAAAGCAAAGGTAAATATAGTAATAGAATTTCATGAAACAGAAATAATGCATCATATTTATATTTGTGTTGAGGTCCACATAGGGAATGATAGACATGGAAATCCAGAAATTTTAGATGGGTTTTCAGAGTACAATGAGAGAGAAAGAGAGTACTGATAATTTTGTCCCTGTGATTTGGAGGATCCTGGGGTTGTGATCACAAGAAGTGTCATCAGGAGAGTAATGTGGATAGTGGATGATGAAGGGAAAATAACTTGTGTGGTTCTCAGTGAGTTAGGGACTGTGGCAGAGACTGGGTATCTACAAGGTGAAAGGATCCTTCACATTCATCCCAGGGGACCACACAGAGGAAGGCAGGCACAGGAGAAAGATTATTATAAGTTTTGTTAAAGAAGCCATAATGTCCTGGGAGAGGGAGCATATGGCGTTTTTCCCTATCCAGAATAGCAGGAGGATCTGGGGGCAGGAAGTGAGATAGGTGCTTGCTCAGGTGGGTCTGGGCAGAGAGAGGGAGGGGGCAGCTGTATGCTGGAACCTCACAGCTGGAAGGAGCCCAGGTCTGTATGGAGCTGAAGACCAACAGTAGGCCTAATGCTTACATTCCCCAATTTGCTTATTCAAATACATAGGGGAAACAGCCAGGTGATATGGAGCTCGTGTCTTCTGGAGCTCCTTCCTGCTGTAAAGGGGCAAAGTAGTCAGGGATCCCTGCTTTATTGCCCGGCCGGTTACCATCCAAGAACCATGTGCTTGATTGGTTTGTAAAGGTCATCTTTTTTCCATGAAAATAGTTAGAGCACTTGGCTTGCATGCTCAAGGCCCTGGGTTCGATTCCTCAGCACCACATAAGAAAAAAGCCGGAAGTGGCTCTATGACTTAAGTGGTAGAGTGCAAGCCTTGAGCTGAAGAGCTGAGGGACAGCACCCAGGCCCAGAGTTCAGGCCCTACGACCAGACAAAAAAAAAAAAAAAAAGTTGCTGTTCACGCAAAAATTGCTCTTAGGAGCCCAAGAGAGAAATAAGCCAGGAAGGTTTGATTACCAGAAGAGACATAGCATGGTACCTGGCTCCTGGCATCTTGGAGGGGGGAGATCAGACTTTTATAACGTTAGGATTAGAGTAGCCTGAAGAAGTAACAGAGATATTTAAAGATGCCACAGTCAAAAGGTGTCATGGGCTCTTTTGGCTACTTCCTGCTGGGGAGGTGAAGGAGTCACTGGAGCTAGGGATATTAGGGTCCAGCAGGGCAATGTAAATGATGTCTTCAGTTGCATGTAGTAACAGGATAGCCATGACTTGCGCCCAGGTGGTGTCCTGAGTGGGGGCTGTTATCCTGTTAAAGGAGACTTTTGGATAGATCAGGCAAAAAGATGACAAGGTACCAAGGTCAGTTTATATGAATGGCATAGAAGAACACACATTAGCCATGGGCCAAAAAAGTTATATTTGAAGCATAAGCCCCTATTCAGGGAAGTAAGGAGAAAGGGGGTGTCTAGTGTCTTTTGTACAACTAGGTAGGGGAGAAGATAATTGACTAGTTGGGAATACCATTCAGAGGCTACTATAAATACAAATAGCAAGTAACAAAAACAAGACTGGAACTTTCTGTCCAGGTATGGACATTAGGTGGGCAAGCAACTATTTCTCTTGTTCTCCCAGCTGTGATTAATTTTGAAAGGGCAAGCCTAAAGTGACTCCATTTAGGAAGTCATCTCCTCTTACTTCTCTCCATGGTCTTCCATTGTCAGAACTAATTTTGTCCAAGATGGTGTGGAGGGAGAGTGGAGAGTGTGTCTCAGTGTCTGTTGCTGGGAGAACTTGTCCTAGTTGGCATTCACTGGGTTTGAACTCAAGGTCTGGGCACTCTCCCTGAGCACTTCTGAAAGGCTAGTGCTCTACTCTAAGAGAGTTCCTTGGAGGTGAGATTCCTTGAGCCATGCCTCCACACTGGTGCCTGGCTGATTACCTGGGAAATTGAGTTTTGGAGAGATTCTTTGTGCTCAGGATGGCTTTGAACTGTGGCAAAAGCAGTCTTTGTCACAAAAGCCCTTTTTATTTCCAATAAAAGCAACGAGGAAATCAATGAGATTGAGGTTACCTATAACTTGTAAGCAACTGACTAACAATTACTTGCCAAAGTTTTGTAGTAAATTCCAGTAGATGTTTTTAAACTGTATCTAATTGGCATTCTAAGTACCACTCCTTGCATCCGGGCAGCCAGTATAAAGTCACTTATATACAACATTTAAACTTTAACAGATGTACAGACCCCTGTTTAACATTTTGGTTTGTAGAAACTTTTTTCTGGCTGGATGAGGAGCCTGATCTGTAGTAGTTGCAGCAATGTCTGCTCTGTAGTCAGTTAGATCTCAATGGGGACCTAATCTCAGATCCAAAACTTTCTTTCCTTAACAGATGAATTAATGTGGCTGAGCCAGCTCAGAACTCACTGCCAGTTTGGTACTTTGAGCTGATACAGTGGAGTTGGGAATTACATTATCTCTCATATTTTACAACTTTAACTTTTACTACACAGTACTGTAGATGACTGGGAAGTCCATGCTGAGTTAGACAGACATGGACATTAAGCATGCCTACCTTCCTATCTTCCTACCTGCCTATCTTCCCATGGCCTCCAGACTCTGATCAAGCTTTGAAGAAACAAGCACAAGTGACTCCAGGATCTGATACCATGTCTGCCATCCAACAAACAGTGTCTTACTGCCTCTGCATGTTCCAACATTTTCAGGGTTCCAGGAATGCCTTTCTCTATGCTGGGATAAATGAATCTTTGGCAGTTTCCTTGTGCAGTTGGTGGACTTGAACTCAGGGTTGAGCATTGTCCCTCAGATAGATCTCCAGATCAAGGCTAGTACTTTGCCACTTTGAACTCTAAACCAACTCCACTTTTGAACACTCTCCTGGCAGATTAGAGATGACAATCTCACAGGGACCTTTCTCTGCTCAGCCTGGCTTGACACCAGTTTTCAGATCAATAAATCTTTACTTGTGGGCATATTTACTCCAAGTAAAAGCAAAAAGATGGTCATTGGAAGTGGATTTATAAGCATGGTCTTACCTTGAACTTATTAAGGGCCAACACTACATGTGACAAACTTGTCCTCTGTCCTTTATTGTGTTCCTTTTGGAAACTGCTATAAAAAACCTATAATTGCAAAGTAGGTTAAACAATCATTTTGGTGATCCTAATTGATCTCTTTTACTTTCAAATAAACTTTAGGATAATTTTCCCTTTTAAACTTTTCTTTGTCTGGGAAGCCTGCCACTACCCACAACTTACCAAATTTTTCACAAAAGGTAGGCCATTTTTAATCCCTTTTTAAAAGTCAGTTTAATTTGCATTTAAATGCTTCATTGAAACATCCCTTACCTCTTGGCTGAAAGTTTAAACATAGTCTATGTACCTACGTATGCATTAGACAGTCACAAGGATCATTTTTACCTGTATTTTACCCTTCAAAATATCTAGCAGAGTCCTGTTTTTGCTTATCTCTAAAATCCCATACATATCTGTAAGTATTCTGCAAGCTCTTGTTCCTCATTTTTTTGAAAGTCTAGCTTTTGTAATTGCTGCAGAATTAAATTTAGCAAAACCGTAATGTAATTGTGATTTTTTACAGTCATTTTCATGAAACTGGAAAAAGCAATATTATTGAGGGAAGAGAGATATTCATCCTCCTGAGAAATTCACTTTCAGCCTCCATAACAGTGAGAAAAAACAGGCTCTCCACATTATCCACACTAGTGTTTTATTATAACTCACTCAGAGCAACATCATAATGGACTAAAAGTGAATCAGTCACAATTGCTGCATCAGCAGTAATTAATTAAATATAAAAAGAAAGTACTAAAGTCATTTTGGGGTTACTCATACAAAGCCAAATGCTTATGAATCATGTTTTCATTTCCCCACCAGAGAAAATAGAAATGTAGCTGTGATTCAAGTGGTAGAATTTAGCCTTGAGCAAAAGTACTTAAGGAGAGTGGCTAGGCTTTGAGATCAACCTACAGACTTCTACCCACACACAACGAAAATGTATTCCCAAATATGTGTTCTTTTATATCTGAATGTTTCATGAACTTGGGGATGAAAGATGATGAGACAGATTTTACTCCTGTACACATTTTGTAATAAACAAGGAGTGTTATCTTCCAACAGATATGCCATTCAAAAACTGAAATGGAATAGTAATAATGTTGTAATGCATGGACCACACATATAGTACAAGTCTTTTGGGGAGCAGTAGAGTAGCCATTGCTCTCATGTCCTTGGCTTCAAGCATGATAGTCTTTCCTTATCTATCACTATCAAAACACTTTGCATGATCTCAGTCAAATCTCATAGGTCTAGAGTTCTTATTTCTGAGAAGAGTTCATTAAATTTCCTCCAACAGCCATTCCATAATATAAAAGACACAAGTCAACAGCTTCACTATCTTAATTATTTGTCAAGCCTGGAAGTAATTGATACCTATCACTTTTGTCCAGTCTTTGAATATGAAGGCACATCATCCCTACGCAATAAAATGAGAGGATGGGAAACGTTGGCTCAGTGGGTGGTTTTCCATTACACCTAGTTTAATTCTGCCATAAAGGGTTGCTCTATAAATCACAGAGGTTTCTGCCAAAGGTTTACCCATGTTGGGTTTCATTATGTGTGAGTGCTCCAATGCTGACTGAAGGGTGATTTCTGCTTGAAAGACATCCTCTAATGTTCACTAGACATTCTGTCATTTTGCCAGGGCTCTGAAACCTGCAGAGACATAACTTCTGTCTAAATATTTGTCTACATTTATTATATTCACTTTTTATCTCCTGTTTATATTCTTGGATGCAATGAGGACTATAAACTTGGATGCAATGAGTCTATAAACACTCATCCATGCATGACTTCTTAGTGAAGGACATTTTTTTTTTTGGTCAGTCGTGGGGCTTGAACTCTGGGCCTGGGCACTGTCCCTCAGCTCTTCAGCTCAAGGCGAGCACTCTACCACTTGAGCTACGGTGCCACTTCTGGTTTTCTGGTGGTTTATTGGAGATAGGAGTCTCATGGTCTCTCTTGCCCGGGCTGGCTTTGAACCGCGATCCTCAGATCTCAGCCTCCTGAGTAGCTAGGATTACAGGTGTGAGCCACCAGCGCACGGCTCCTAGTGAAGGACATTTTTGAAACTTTTTACATTCATAAAGTTTCTCTCCTGTGTGTTTGCTGATGAAAATTTAAGTATAATTTCTTTTCGAAAAAATTCCACATATTTTATTCATAAGTTTTTTCTATGTGTGCATTCAATGTTGAACACTGAGGTATGCCTTGTGTGTGAAAGACTGCACATTTGCTATAATCACAAGTCTTATATCCTGTTTGGGTTCTCTGATCCAAGCTGATTTTTCTTCCAGGTGATTTTCCATATTTATAAAATTCCTAAGGTTTCTCATCTGTGTGGATTCTTTTATGCCTGCTGATCTGTGAACTCCGTGTGAAGGACTTGCCACACTTGTTACATTCATATGGTTCTCTCCTGTGTGTGTACTCTGATGAACAGTAAGGTCTGATTTCTGGGTCAAAGTCTTTGCACACACATTACATTTTTAAGGTTTCTCTCCTGTGTGTGTTCTCTGATGATGACAAAGGTGTGTCCTCTGAGTAAACCACTTTCCACATTTGTTACATTCATAAGGTGTTTCTCATGTGTGTATTCTCTTATGGACAGTAAGGTGTAACTTACATCTGAAATACTTTCCACATTTGTTACATTCATAAGGTTTCTCTCCTGTGTGTGTTCTCTGCTGGGCAGTAAGTTGTGACTTGTATCTGTAGTACTTTCCACATTTTTTACATTCATATAGTTTCTCTCCTGTGTTTGTTCTCTGATGAAGAGTAAGGTCTGATTTTTGGGTGAAAGACTTTGAACACACATTACATTCATTAGGTTTCTCTCTGGTGTGTGTTCTCTGATGGACAGTAAGCTTTGACTTACATCTGAAATACTTTCCACATTTATTACATTCATAAGGTTTCTGTTCTGTGTGAGTTCTCTGATGCTTTCTGGGACCTAACTTCAAGAGTGGAATATTTTCTACATATTTCATATTCATAGAGTTTCTCTTCTCATGGTATTTTAGGTTGGCAAGTCACTTCTGACTTCTTAGAGAGAGATATTGCACATTGCTTATACTCATCAGGCTTCTCTGAATATTTCCTCTCAGGTTTTGTAAGGTATAAATCTTTACTGATTGAATCTCAATTCATTACCTGTATAAGGATTCTCTCCTGTATGTCCTTTCTGATTCATAGTGTCTATACACTTTAAGTGGAATGTTTTTCCGCATATAGTGCTTTCAGGTGGTTTCTTGGGCAAGGAGATCAGACTTATCATATTCTTCTCTGTATCCATTATGGTTATAAGCAGGATCTCTGATACAAACCCAATTATGTGGAAAGAATTTGGTCTCTGAGTTTAAGATCTTCCCTCCTCCATATTCAAACTACTGAAGCTCATTTGGACCCTCATAATTTTGACTAAAAGGCTCCAAATATCTAAGGGATTGTTTATCTATAGGAGACAGACCAGGCATATATGCAGCAGGCATCTCACCAGGCATAATAGGGGGACCTGTTCTGATGTTGAATGAACTCTACAGTCCTCACTCTTAAGAGTTCTCGTCATTCCTATTCAGCACTAGCTTCTGTTTTGCTCTTTTATTCATGGCAGCACTTCACACAGACATTTATCTGAACCTTCCTGGTACGTTGTAATCACATTCTCCATTTCTTGAACATCTAAAATGATTCATGAAAAAAAGACAAAAACATAAATGAGATCCTTAATGTAAAGGTAAAGATATTTTTCCCATACTATTAGAGAACTTAAAATACTAAAATAGGGGGGCTGGGAAGGTGGCTCAGTGGTAGAGCGCTTGCCTTGCATGCCTGAGGCCCTGGGTTCGATTCCTCAGCACCACATAACCAAAAAGAAAAAAGCCGGAAGTGGCGCTGTGGCTCAAGTGGTAGACGGCTAGCCTTGAGCTGAAGAGCTGAGGGACAGCACCCAGGCCCAGAGTTCAGACCCACGACCAGACCCCCCCCCCAAAAAAAAAAAACAAAACTAAAATAGGTAATGATTTATGAGAGAATATATTTCTTTCTCTATAATGTGTTAAAAAATAATACTAATATTTTACGATGGAAAATGGATTTTTCTGTTTCAGTTCTCTTGTCTTTTTCATATCAGAGGAATTATTTACACAAATTACTAAACTATTTATGGCTAGCATTTTAGGCTGTGTACTGTTGTAATTAGTATTCTTGGTTATTTTTTGAAATATTGTTTTGCTTGATCTTAGGGGTATAGCTGCTTTGGGTTGTTTTATTCTTTAAATATATTATATTATATACATATATATTATATACATATACATATATACACATATATACATACATATATATTATATACATATATTATATACATATATGTATATATTTATACATGTATTACATACATATATGTATATATTATATACATATATATTATATACATGTATATTATGCTACTCTATGTCTCAAATATTAGGAGAAGAGTATTTTCTAATTTTGGAGATCATACCTTTTTTTTATACAAGCCTTTTGCTTGTCACCTGAGGGTAAGGTTTTATATACACATCTCTTCGTTTCTAACTTCCCACAGTGAATTATTTTAAGTATCTTAGTAATTTAAAAATTTGTCTCTCTTCTTTTTAGACAAAGTTTCATCAAAATTTATTCCTGTCCCTCAAACCTATGTAAGCCCAAAGATTCTCCAGCTCACCACCTAATTAATCATTCTCTCTAGACTAAAACTTTGATTCTGTATCCCAGCCTCTCCCCACCTTATCATTATCAGAAGATAGCAGTCTGGGCATACTCATATCCTATACCTGCCTTGTCCTAGCTTCAAAGAAAATGAAAGCTCATTTTCGAAATTTCTAATTTTCTTTTTTGTCAGAACAGTTTCCACACAGAGAAAGAATTGCTAACTTTAACTTTATTGACATACACAGTTCAGTGTGTATCTACATGCACTTTTTATTCACAAATCTAACAGAGAGAATCACCTAGTTCTCTGCCACACATGGGACTCAGGGGAATTAGGAATATTATTGGTCAATACAGAGCAAGTGAACTTACCAACTCAGTTCTGGATCCAAGATTACTATGCAAGATGCTGTAACTCACCTGTTAAATTCTTATTTTTATTGTGAAAATAGTGTACAGAGGGGTTACAATTACATGGGCAAGATAATGAATACATTTCTTACCAAGAATTGTTGCCTCATCCTTTGTTTCTGGTTCCCATCCCTTCTCATCCTCCCACCGCCCCCCTTCCCACTTCCCTCTCAACCTCCCCCCCCCCGAACAAAAGTTTTAAAGTTCATTTTTAGACATAACGACTTGTGCATCTCATTGTTGCAATGGGTCCACTTGTATCCCTATTTAAACGATTTGTTTTTTTTTCCCTTCCCCTCCACAAATTACACCAACATCAAATAAAGTGTGGGCAGGGGTTATATCATGGGGGAGGGACATACAAAGCAACAAAAAATAATCTTATTAATATGTTAGAAACAATCGCATTAAAGAAAAAAATTTGAATACTTATCTTGTGGCTCATTTCCCTAACATCAACTTATCTGACCTTTTCTACTTAACTCAGACATATACTAGTTATTGCAAATGAGGGAAACCATGGGGCCTATGTTTCTTTGGGCCTGCCTTACTTCACTTAATATAATTTTTTCCAAGTCTTTCCATTTCCTAACAAATCGGGCAATATCATTCTTTCTGATAAAGGCATAGAATTCCATTGTGTATATATGCCACATTTTATTGATCCAATCATTTACTGAGGGGCATCTGTATTGGTTCCATATGTTAGCTATGGTAAATAAAGCTGCAATAAATATAGATGTGCGGGTAGCTTTAGTGTGGTCTTGTTTGTGATCATTTGGGTAAATGCCCAAAAATGGGTTTGCTTGGTCATAGGAGAGCGCTATGTGGAATCTTTTGTGGAACCTCCATACAGCTTCCCAAAGTGGTTGAATAAGTTTACACTCCCACCAACAATGCAGTAAGGTTCCCTTCTATCCACATCCCCTCCAGCATTTGTTGTTATTAGACCTGTGAAATTCTAGTGTGAGGCTTCTCCCATATATAGCTCTTCATCTTGCTCCATCTTGACAATCAATTGAGGTTTAGGAACACAGTGCCCTGTTAATAAGAAACAGTGGAGAACTATTGCTCATGCTGTTTCAAATTAGCTGTAAGATCTCAGATATCCTTTTTACCAGGTTGCTCTAAATCTTCTTTCTCATTTCTCACTGGCTCCATGGTTGACTTTCCCCCAGCATTGGTTTAAACTTTTCAGGTTGTGTGGCTTGAACTCAGTTCTTTTTCTCCAGGCTAACATTCTATCAGTTTGAGCCTAGCTCCATTTCCAGTTAATGAGTGCTTAATTTAAGATAAGTGTCTCAAGGACCATTTACTGGCATTACTGGCTTCAAAATGAAAGCCTCAAATTTCAAACAACTAAGCAGCATGGATAACAGACGTGAACCACTACACGCACACACACACACACACATACACACACACACATATACATATACACATATACATATGTGTATATATGTGTATATATACATTACATATATGTACATATATATACATATATACATATATTTGTGCATATATATGTATATATACACACAAATATACATATATAAGCATATAAATACCTATATACATATATGCATATGCATATATATATACATATGTGTATATATACCTATATACATATATATGCATATATATATGTGTGTGTATGTATATGTATATAGGCATATATATCCATATATAGGTACATATATGTATATATGTAGATATACACACATATATATGCATATATATGTATATAGGTATATGAATATATATACATATATATGTACATATGTATGTTTGTTCATGCATTTTCTAGATTATATATCCACCCACAATAATCACCTCAATTTTGTGGAGGCTGTCTCCTGCTTAGGGAACATAGTTTGGAATTTTTTGTCAAACTGCTGATTTGGATTCTTGAAGAATGAGAATTACATTGCCTTGTAATGTATATAATCCACCTGACGATTTTCTTAGAAACAAATAACACTTCTCACAGACTATAAACTTACATTAAAATAGCATTGAAAATTCGATAAATATTCACATTTCTACTAAAAACAAATCATTTCTGGGCATCAGTGGTTAACGCCTGTAATTCTAGCTACTCAGTAATCTTAGACCTGAGGATCGCAGTACAAAGTCTGCCCTGGCAGGAAAGATGTGAGACACTTATCTCCCATTAACCACCAGAAAGCTGGAAGAGGTGATGTGGCCCAATGATAGAGTGCTCACGCTGAGCTGAAGAGCTGAGGCATACATAGCAGGCACCTCGGCCCAGAATTCAAGACAAACCACCAACAAAAAAATCATTTGACCTTTCAACTTAATGTGATATTTTCAGCTCACCCAAGGACACCAGGATGCTATATGTTTCTAGCATCACAACTCTATAAAGGGTCTTCTGAGAAATATATAATTCCTGCCACTCTTCCAAACTGAACTCCACAGCCACATCATCAAATGACACCAGCTTCTGTAAGGGCATATTCCATCAATTTATTATCACTGAGTCATGAAAACACCGAGGCTGGAATTTCTTTGTTCTATATGTGTGCTTTTGTCTCACATAATGTGTTTGGAGCTTGCTCTGTTATGTATACAGTGAGAGAGAAAAAAAATCAACGTAAAAATATTTTCCCCCATAGGGGCTGGGAAGGTGGCTCAGTGGTAGAGCGCTTGCCTTGCATGCATGAGGCCCTGGGTTCGATTCCTCAGCACCACATAAACAAAAAGAAAAGAACCGGAAGTGGCGCTGTGGCTCAAGTGGTAGAGCACTAGCCTTGAGCTGAAGAGCTGAGAGACAGCGCCGAGGCCCAGAGTTCAGGCCCCATGACCGGACCCAAAAAAAAAATATTTTCCCCCATAGTAACTTGTTAATTACAAATACTAAATTTTTCTTTATTTTTTAATATAGTTATGTATATATTTTTTATTGTGAAAATACAAATAGTTTTTCTAATACATCAAAACACACTTCTGATTCCAGCAATAAAGACAAGATAAACAGTTCTAAAAAGCTAATCATCTCGCATGACAACTTTAAGTATAATTGGTAGTCTGAAAGTGTGTGTTTAGCTTATTTTGGTAATATTTACAACATACCTGTGGAACAGTGAAGTAAACAAATATTTTTCCTGAAATCCTATTCAGATTTTCTATTAAATAGTGCTCTCATAAGCAATCACAACATGGTCATTACACCATATGGAATAAATAACATATTAGTAGATCTATGAAATGCAGTGTCCAGGTAAATGTTAAAGGGTGTAAAAGTACTCAAAAAATAGTAAATGAATGAGTTGGCTCTCATAAGATTTGACCTAATACTCATAATAAAACATCTTATATTAATCATTTTTGTTTTTAAATTTCTAGATATAAAAGTTTGTTCATAGATAGCCAGATGCTTCCTTCATAAGTAAAAAAGAACTGCTAGCATGCACTTTTATGAACATTGCCTACTTCCTATAATACCGAATATATATTTATTACCATAAAATGATTCTTAACCAACTTTGCATTTTAATAGGCCTTAAGGTTAGGATGCATGTAAATGGATAGAGGCTTGAGGAACGTTCAAGAAGACCCCCCAAAAATGTGAAACATGACCACCACAAGAAGGATAGGGTAAAAAAATAAGAAGAGGGACATGATCTAAAAAATATAGAAGAAAAGTTTTACAAATTGCAATAAAATACGGTACTAATTTCTTGTTAAGTGCTTAAAAGGAAACATTTCTTATTCCCAAATTGAAATCCATTACAATTGAACAATGGCCAACAATCCCTCCAATACAGTCATGCTTGAAAATATCAGAGGTGAATGATGAGTAACACACAAAAAGGAAAAATATATCTGTAAAGTGTTGAAAGAAAACAGACTTCAATACACAATCCAGTGGGGAAAGGGCCTCTTCTAACAAAATACATTGAAGGTATTTCTAGGGAAAGAGAATGCTTCATTAACACATCATTTTAAGTGTTACAATAAAGTATCCTGCTTCAAGTGAAAAAATGCCAACATATATCTACATAGATGAGAAGATTATTAAAATAGTAAATGTGTAGGTAAAAGAATATATAGAAAGTTGATGTGTAGGGGAATGAACCCCAAGATAAGTATTCAAATGTTTTTTTTGTTTTGTTTGTTTTCCTTTCATGAAATTTTTTCTATCATATGTATAAGATGATTTCTATGTTGCTTTGTATGTTCCTCCCCCACAGTATAACCCATACTTGCACTGTTTTTGATGTTGGTATTATTTGTGGAGGGGAAGGGGAAAAAAATCCTTTAACTAGAGATACAGGTGGACCCATTGCAACAATGAGATGTACAAGTTGTTATGTCGAAAAACGAACTTAACAACTTTGGTGGGGGTGGGGGGAAGAGAAGGCTATGGGAAGGGATGGGAAGGGGAAACAACGAGGAGAAAACAATGCTTGATAAGAAATGTACTCGTTATCTTGCCCATGTAATTGTTACTCCTCTGTACGGTATTTTCACAATAAAAAATAATAATAATATGAATGAATAATAAAGAGTAAAAAATGGTAAAAAAAAAACCCTAGAACTAATTTATAAGTGTATAAATAAATACAATGGGGTTGTATTTAAAAACTTATGTATTAAAAAAAATGTATTAAACAAAATATGGTATTTTCAGGAGAGAATTCAAATTCACAGTTTAAGGAAATAAATACCAGGAACCTGGTAACAGAGTTAGTGGAGTGGGGTCAAAGGGAAGGGATATTTGAATGAAGAGAATAAGCAAGGCCTGCAGTCATACAATTCAATGCATATCTTACAAAATTAAGAAAACTGAGGGGAGGGGTGTAGTTAGGAGGGATGGGTTGAATAAAATGTGTCACATTGATCAAGATGCATTGTATTCATGAACTGATTTGTTGATTGGTAAATCCATTATAGAACTATTAAAAGATAATTAAATTTAAATTTAAATTATTGAAATAAAAAAAGGAATGTATAGAATACATATTGTATTTAGTTCCTCTTGTGGAAGGAAAACTTATAGCATTAAATTCATGATTCATAGTGCATGAAAATTCAATATGTAAATATATAAGTGTATTAAAAACAAAGTACATTAACTGGGCATATGGATCACTTAATATTGAACTTGCCTGGCAAATATGAAGGCCTGAGTTCAAAGAATTAATTCTACAAAAACATGTAAAAAGGGAATAGATTTAGGTTATAAATATAATTATTCCATTGAAAAGTAACTATATTATGCCAGATAATTCTACTGTGAAAATATTGTAAAATTTAAATGTTCCTAGTAAACGTACATTGAAGTACATCCAGCAAGTTAACTTCCTATGTGTTCCTAACAAAGACTCTGACAGGGTAGGAAATTTGTTTACTTGCAGTTCTATAGTATAACAATTTTCCTGCTCATGGTACTTCTTCTGAAGCTCTATGCTTCAGCTTGAGAATGGCCTTTGTTCTTTACATTAAAAAAAATCTCTGGTTATTTCTTTATAACGAAATTTTCAGTCAAATTACCAGACTAGATTATAGCGACTTTATAATATCCTTTCCAAAAAATCTTGCAGGCCTTGCACAAATTCAGTGGAACATAAAAACAAATTTTTGAAAAAGTATGGCACCTGTATTGAGCATGAAGTCTTATTTGTATCCTATGAACAATCCAGTATAACAACTATGTACATCAGATTTAATTTGTAATAGGTATCAGAGGTGGTTCACAGTGTATAGGAGAATGCCTGCAGGTTATATGAGAAGTGATTTACAGTGAATTTGAGGTGTGTGCAAGTTACATAGCAGCAAAATAAGAAATAAATATCAGACGAGAGAAGCAGATAATAAATAGCAAAATGGCAATCAAAATAAAACCTTATTAATACTGTATAATATAGGAAATATATAAGGCACTGTCAAACATGAACAGAAGAAAGAAAACTTAATGACAGAAAACTTAAGACATGAACTAGAGAGAAGTACAAATAAAAAATATAAATAGAACGCATAAGCAAAAACTAATAATGAAAAATACAAGGAGTGATAATATGAAGGATATAAACATCAGACAAAAATATATTTTTTGTAGACTTGTTTTATTCTTTTCCCAAGTAAAGAGATGACAGTTTTTGATATCAGGAATATGAGTAATTTACTGTTCTTTAAGCAGATGTAAAGCTACATCTCTTATGAAAAAAAAACTTTGACAAATGATTAGAAGTTGAACACATTTTCTACCAAAACAAAAACGTTCTCACTTATAAAGGAAAAAAAAAATCCCTGGTGGGTGTTTTGAGTCCCACCTAAAAATAATAAGTTGAAGAGAAAATTGAATAGTGCGAGAGAGTAACGACATGTGTGGTGCAGCTTAACATTTGGTTCTTTTGAGAGGCAAATTTAGTGTTCTAAAACCTTCAGATCTCATCTGGCCACCTGATAGCTAGGGTTATGCTGTGTGGGGGTATCTGGTTAAGACTGCTAGAGAAGAAAGTGCTAGTTCATTCCAGATCTTTCTATTTGGTTTTATTTTTTTAATTTTATTTGTGAACATAATGTACAGTGGGGTTACCATTCCATTGGCAGGATAATGCATACATTTCTTACCAAGTATTGCAGTCTCCTCCTTTTTTTACCCTTCACCTCCCTTCCCAGCCTACCCCCTCCCCCCCCACCAAGTCTTTCCCCCCTCCCCCCCACCGACATTGTAAAGCTCGTTTTTGACATGACAATTTGTACTTCTCATTGTTGCAACAGGTCCATCTGAATCGGTAAAAGACTTGTTTTTCCCCACAAGTTATACTGACATCAAATATAGTGAAAGTGGGGGTTATACTCTGGGGGAGGGACATACAAATGACCACAGATACAGACCACTTATAATAACTGACATATCATACACTTTGATAATAAAAGTTTTATGCTGAAAAGCAAAGTGTGCAAATCCATCTTTAAAAGGTCATGCAGTTATAATATCTTTAATCTACAAATTTTGTAGAAATAAATATGAGAAAAATACGTGATAAATACATGAAAATTAAAAAATATATTTATAGTATTCTATGAGTGAAATAAACACAGGGGAAATTACAATGGATCTCAAAGAAATGTATTTTACCATTGTGATTTATAGAATATTAAATGTAGCCACTTTCTTACTTCACCTTTTAAATAAAAACAAATTCATTTGGGTTGGGATTAAGGCTAAGTGGTAGAGTACTTGTCTACCATGCATGAAGCCCTAGATTCAATTTCTAAGCACTACATAAACAGAAAAAATAGGAATTGACATTTTGGCTCAAGTGATAGTGTGGTAGCCTTGATCAAATCAAGATCAGGAATGGTGACCAGGATTGGTCCCAAGTTCAAGCCCCAGTAATGGCAAAAAAAAAAAAAAAAAAGTTGAAATACGCATAGTGTATTCACATGGATATCTTCGGGAGGTTGGGGGAAAGCCAGAGAACTTGAAGGAAATGGAGTGAAAAAGTGCATCTGAGGAGGTCATTAGGCATTGATGAAAGTAAGTTATACAAGTCATGATTCACAATGGAAAGATTGTGAGAGAGTGAGGGTATGGAAGACACAGAAAATGTACTCATTACTTGACCTAAGGACTAGTAGTTTCCCCATAGATCACCACTATATCAACCATAGAATAAATTTATTTTGAAACAATTTCTCCATGGAATTGTGTGAGCATAGAGTGAAAAATATGTAACACATTTAGAAGAGCAGCTAAAATTATTAGAAATAATATACAGCACTTAATTTGAAACATGAAATACTGGAGCTTAGGTTGAATATTGATTTTATATAAGCGATTAATAATAATCTCATTCTATTGTTGTATCCAATTAACTGTTAATAATAAATATTCAGGTAAAAAAAACAAACGAATACTTCTGGCACAAGAATCTCATCCTACCATAGGTACTAAGGAGGCTACAGTCTGGAAGCCATATTGGGTAGACAGCTCAAATTAAGGAGCTAATCAAAAGGTTGGAGGCATGGCTCAAGAGATAATGCCAGCAGTGAAGGAGGAAGCTGAATACTGTGAGGCCTGTGAGTTCATGTTCCAATTCTACCACAAGAAAGACACAGTGGAGGCATAGGTAGGTATATACCATGAGTTTCAATGTTAGACACCAAACATGCAACACAACAAATCCTCATCTCAGACATAAAGAGAAAAAAACTGATTGGGGGAGGGGGAGAGGAGAAGAGCAAAGGGACCAAAAAAATAAGGAGGGAGAATGGTCCAGTGTGGAGTGTAGAGGAGGGGGAGAGAGAGAAAGGGAAAGGAATAAAGAAGAGAGGAAGGGAGGAAGCTTCATAACATTAGATTTGACTGTTACTTCTTGAATGGGACACCAACACTACCCAATAAAAAAAAAATCAAACAAGATTAAGTGCCTCCAAGTAAAACCTTGTACATCACAAGACATGATCTACAAAGAAGGAAAAGCATGGTATGAGAGTAAATATTTGTGTATATCTCTAAATCGACTAGTACCTGGAATGAATTAGAAAATATAAAAGAAAATCCTACAAGTAAGCCTAACACACAAAATCTAATTTGACAATGTGAAAAAAGATTGACGAGATTTTCTACAAAGAATATGTATAAATAGGTGATTAAAACATATAAAGAAGTCCAATATCAATTATCATGACAAAATTCAATCAAAATTATATTGAAAAACTACTTTATACATGTTGTATGGACATAGTTTAAAAAACAGTGACAAAAATTATCCAATATTTAACAAGTTTGGGGAAGGATGTGAAAATAATATGAACCCTGACACATTTCTGGCAGTAATATAAAAAATCATAGGTATTTTTGAGATTCCTAAAAGAACTAAGTCAAGCATTACACAGAAATAGGATCCAGGACACCTATTTCTGGATTTGTACCTAACAGAAGAGAAACCAGAACTAGAAGAAATATTTTGAGAATTACTGTACATCCACTCACAATAACCACAATATAGAAGCTTGTAAATGATAGATAAATTATTTGAAAGCAAGAAAAATTTACTACCTTTTATGGCATGGATGAAACTTGAGTAAAATGAGATAAATAAAGTACCTAAAGGAACAGCATGGTATGATTTCACTGAGCTTCCAAGGATGAACAAACTCATAGAGCCAAAAATTATGAAATTTCCTGAGTCTGGGGTAAAGAGGAACAGGAGCTGCATATTTAATGATTATACAGCTTCATATATGGAAGATCAAAAATGTAATATATGGATAGTTGGATGGTTGTAACATTACTATAGATCTTTTTTTCCATGTATGAGTGGTAACCTTCCCTGTGTAAACTCAAGCAAATATGCTTGCTTATGGGGACTTGGGGACCAAGTGCCAGTGAGCCTTGGGGCCACTTGTTTCCTCTTCATCTCTCTATCTGTTCATGTCTGTGTTTTTCTGATTTTCTTTGGCTCTGGAATCCCATAAGCCTGCCTTGAGTTACAGGTAGCCACAATTTCTTATAAAGTGGGTAAGAAAAATGTCAATGCTAGCCTTGCGCTGAAGAGCTGAGGGACAGCACCCAAGCCCAGAGATTAAGCCCCAGCATAAAAAGAAAGAAAGAAAAATGTCAATTCTAAGAGCCATGTCAGCAAAGGTAAATTGATCAGTAAGACAAAATAGTTCCCAAATACAGCATGTCAAAAAACAGTGAGAGACACATGGGGAGAATCGGGACTGAAAGAGAAGAAGAGACGGCGAAAAATATATAAAAAGCAGGAGAAAGAGAGGAATAATGAAAGTTAATGAGTAGGAAACAGAATGAAGAGAGAAAATAGAGAAAAAAATCATGAGAGGACACCTAGGGAAAATAGAGAGGACTTTCCATGAACACCACACCCTATGTCATCAACTATGATCAAGTTTTATGTAGTCAGAGATCAGGAAGAAGTTCAAGAAGTATGTATGGAGAGTAGTTTAATTACATATAGTTTACTCAGTCTTCTATAACATTTGAAACTGTATGTGAGACAACACTATTTCAGAAACACCGGTAAAACCTCTTTAACATAATCCAACATTACTCATAAAGAGGTGATCTCTGACAAGTTGCCAGCAAATGTTCACTTTACATGACAAGTGACCTCCTCAATGTCTCTGAATCACATAGCAAGTGTAACTACTTTTTCTCACATCAGAAAAACTGGAAGCAAGTCTGCCCTCAATTTAGACAGACTGTAACTTATTATAATCTACTCATTCTAAAAACCATCTTTTTTTGTGAAAATACCATACAGAGGAGTTACAATTACATGGGCAAGATAACGAGTACATTATGAACCCAAGCTAAGTATTCAAATGTTTTTTTTTTCCTTCATGCAATTGTTGCTAACGTATTTATAAGATGATTTCTATGTTGCTTTGTATGTCCCTCCCCCATGGTATAGCCCCTATTTTCACTGTATTTGATGTTGGTAGAATTTGTGGAGGGGAAGGGCAAAAAAAAATAATTTAACTAGGGGTACAGGTGGACCTATTGCAACAATGAGATGTACAAGTCGTTATGTTGAAAAAGGAACTCTAAAAACCATCTTTATCTGATTTAGAAACATGTTCCTAAAGCAGAATCATTTGTTCTGTTTTTAAATAGTAGACACCCTAAGCTTTCTAAAATGGAATGTGGAAAATGAGAAATAAAAAGCAACTTACCAGAGTTCCTCTCATTCTTTCTTGCTGTTGACAATGAACAGAAGATTCTGGAAGCATGGCTTAGAGACAAGGCAATAGACATAGTCAGGAAAGAACCTGTGTGATTATGCTCCAGATTCTCCTGTTCAAAAATTACACATGGTGTGAAAAAGCACAAAAGCCTTCTTATGGGAAAATAATCTTTTATATCTCAAGTATAGTACTAAATACTCTCCTGAAGATGACTCCACAGTCCATTAGTTAGTAGACAGACAGTATAAAAGCAATTCATTTCTAGTTTAATATACATACAGAATTCATAAAACTAAGGTTCCTAAAAATAATTGAATAATTGAAACAAAAATCCACACCTTCAGGAACCCTAGTTATTAATACTTAGGGTTATATGAATTATTTTCTATTCGTTAAAATGGATTCTAGGACTCCATTGTGCTTTTGTAATCTATCTTACTCAGTTACATATTTAAACTCCATGGAGAGCATATAGGTTATAACTCAGTACTTTTTCACCCATAATTATACAGGAAAATTTATACAATACATATTACCTTCATAATATTTCAGTAGTGATTTTCAAATGGCACATTTCCTTGTATCCAAATACTCAGAGCACCCTTGTGCAATGACTTGAAATTTGCCATTTAACCTGCTTCACATAATCAGTAAAGATTATGTAAATAGAGGTTTGAGAAGTCCCTAATTCTCACTTTCCTAAACAATCATACGAAGAATTATGGCCATCCTTAGGGCTAGGAATGTGGCTCAGTGATAAAGTGCTTGCCTAGCATGCTTGTAGCCCTGGGTTCGATTCCTCAGCACCACATAAAGAGAAAGAGAATTATGGCCATCCTGATGTAGATAAAGGGCCTAATAAAGTTGTAACATGAAATAGTAGTCATAGGATTTACAATCCCAACCAACAACCACAGCCAATGAACCAGAAGATTAAAATCTTAAGTTACACAAATAATACTAACACAAAATTCCAAGCTGATGACACCCCAAAATGCAGACCAGTAAAAATAAACAAATTGCATACTATATGCTTTTTCTTGTATTTGTTGGCAGGAAATCCTACTATCCAGACAGGGTTTTTTTTTTTTTTAACAACTGCATCGAATGGAAACTCTAAATATAAAATAACATGAACTTCATAGTGATATGCATGAAAAATGAAAATCTATAAATTTCATTTAGGTCCTTTCTGCTAAGAAACACAATATGAATCATTTAAAAGCAACATCTGCACATTCATATTGGGTTTTCCACTTTACAAGAATGTTTTCTTACTTTAAAAACTTGCAAAAAAATTTTATACACTAATCGATATTCAAATACTCAAGACCAGGCGTGTTGTAGATTTCAGGGTGGGATTTTTTTGTTGTTTTTGTTTTAGGATTTGTGCTATCTTTAAAATTGAAAGTCTTATTTCATATTATTTTATTAGAAATATAATCTGTATCTAAAAGAGTGTATTGTAATTGGGCTGACTTGTTTATGATTTTAATGTTAGCTACTCAGAAGTTAGAGATATGAGCACCACAGATTGAAACCAGCCGGGGCAGGAAAATCTAAGTGACTCTGATCTCCAATAAACTACTAAAAATACCTGGAAGTGAAGATATGGATTAAATAGAAGAACATTAGGCTGGAACAAAAGAAGCTCAGGGTCAGTGTCCAGTGCTTGAGCCCAGGAACCAGGAGTAGCACAGAAAAACGGGCACTGTAGTGTATTTAAATTCTATTGAACAATTGTTTTGGAAAACATATTTTAGCAGTCTCTCATTTTAAGTAATGTAAAATAGGCTCATTATTGTAGTGGAGAAGTTGTATCTAGTCAAGAACAAATAAACTGGAGAATATCCATACTAGTAACATTTTAAGCTAGGAAAATCCATAGGAAGTGCAAAGGATAAAAGGGATCAACATGTTTCACTAAGATATTTTAAAGGAATGTTCAAGCTTCATTGACTGCAATTCCCACAAAGAATTTCTTAAGTGAAATAATACTTCTTTCAGCATTTTGAGACAAAATGGATAACACTAGCTAATATTTTGTTATATTTTACATCTACAAAACATACAAACTTGAGCAGGACACAGTACCTCAAATTTCCTTCTGTAACAATCTTTGACCAACAATTTCTGAACTGCAGGTAAAAACCAACGAGTTAAGGCTACTATCAGTATATCCATAGGTGGGACATTTCAGAGAACATGCACTAGAAATGATACTGTGGAGACGCTGAATAAATTAGTAAGAACTGATACAGATAATTTTAGTTGTGATAATTATTCCTCCACCAAAAACCACAGCCCCATATCCCTTCTGAGAACTAGGCTCTGTCTGATTTCTCAGGCAAGTTTATTTCCTCTCCTAGTAGTTACTGTTAATCTTCCAACAGCACCAAGTAATTGGGAGTGTTAGAGGAAAGAGTACCACCTGAGTCTTGTGCTCTAGGAAATAGAACCAATTTTTGCTTAAGGCAAGGAAGCTGGAAACATTTTGCCCTTACTTTGCCTTTGTGCCTCTGCTCTGTAGGGCTTGTCAGAGTTAACAACATATCTTCCTTCAAACATTGCTAGGCTTCATTGCTTAAAAGAAAGAAGAAAAACAGGACCATCAAACACTACTGTAATATCTCATGTGTACATGTTCCTAGAAAGAAGGTCTTGTACAAACACGTGTTAACTACAGCGAGGAGTGCTAAGAAATCTAACAAGGGAGGAGAACAGAGACACCTCTAGGTGAAACAACACAGAAACCCAAAATACAACTGCAATATAAATGGAGTCAAAGCAGACACACACTTCACAATTTCACTACAAAGGTTATCATGCTCATCTTACACCTGGGCAAAGTTTAATAAAGTCACATGGCTTAACAGCAATGATTCATAGTCATGGAAATATAAATGCACAATTCCCTGTTGTTCCTATTCGGGAGAACTACCCAACTTGTTGTCAGAGCTTTGCGAGCTAGTTTCTGGCACCTGGAGGCACAAGGGCTTTGGCAACACAAACTCTTGAACCCTGAACAAATTATCAGCCCCTTACTGGAGTAACATGTGGAGGATAGACTCCTTCTTGGGTTCTGCATCCAGCTCGCAGTTCCTGCCTGACAGTGGAGAGATACTTTCAAGTTACAAGTCCCAAGCTCCACTGAAGAGAAATCTTCCAGCAGCAAGGCAAAGGGAAAGGAACTGGAATTTGCAGGCTGAAAATACCCACAGGGAGTGGGGAGGCTCATGCGCAGAACAATATTTGCCCCTTAAAAAAAATAGAAACCAAGCACTTTCAGAGCATCTGTGCTTCAAGGGAAACTACAATTCCCACAATGCACTGTACCACCCTTGAAGAAGTGGGGTTCCACCAGTGCTAGACGCTAGGTCCCAAGACTGTATGGTTGTCTATGGACTTTTCTCTCCCACCTGTGGAAGCATAGGTAAGGTTTTTTTTTCATGAAAAAGTACGGTTTTCCTCCTGAATCATTGTTAGGCCAACCGAAAAATGGAAATTGTATTGGGATCATGAGATTAGATGGCTTTTTAATTCTTACTTATATTATTATAATTGGGGTTATGAGACTATTTTGGTTTTGTTTTTATTTAACAGATAATTTCGGTTGAATGTAAATCATGTCCTTCTTTATTTTTTATAATAGCTCCCTGCTCACTATAAAAAAGGTATTCCCAGACACTAAACTGATTCTTGGGTCATTTTCAATGCTCTCATGTATACACAGCAATAAAGTAGCAGAATTGCTAGGTAGATATGCAGCATAATCCTTACACCAATTTAGATTTTTCAAAAATCTAACAAAATTTCAGAATCACCCAAATTCCATTTATGAAATTTTAAGGAGTTTTTGGCTGTTTCCAAATTTTTCCTTTCCTTTTAGGTTTTTTTCCTCCTCTTTTCTTTTCTTTTTGTTGTTGTTCCTGTGGCTTGAATTCGAGGACACTATCTTTTCTTTAATAATTTCTCCAGCTAACTAGTGAAAAGCATCCTGTGCATGAGTAGAGTGGCGTTAGAACATGGTAAATCACCACCTTGCTGTTCAAAGAGAAGGTGGTTTGGGCAGATCAGGGAGAATGTGGATAATGTGCAAGAGTGAAGCTTGATGGCTTGCCACAAACCAGTCTGTTTTTGTTTTTCTGTTCTGCATGCCCTACTTTGGTTTGGATTCCTAACTCTTTTCTTATCCTAAAAGTTCCTCTAGGGAAGTCTAAGCTATCTCATATATCTCTTCCCTGAAATTGTCCATTAGTCTGTGGAATAAATCTTTGTTATCTTAGGTTCTTAGTGTGGGAGCAGTCAGGACCCACTTTTAGAAGCCAGGCTTTTGGCCCGACCTATCACAATTGCCACACAGTCAGTAATAGATAGGCATCATTTGGAACAAGAGAGATCCTTTGCTGATAATGCAGCTTCAACAGAGAATTACTAAATCCTCATGAAAATCTCCCTCGGAAATCTTCTCAAAATAAATGTGTAAGCTGAATCTATACAGGCATAACAGGACACCTATAGTCCAGCAACTTGTAAGGCTGAGCAGGGAGGATCATTCAAGCTCAGGAGATGAAGGCCATTCTGGGTAACATAGGAAGATTGAGTATCAAAGCAACACAAGTGCAGCATTTCCTTACCAGAGGCTCTGGGTTTGGTCCTCAGTACTAGAAAAACATTAACCTAATGCATAACATTTTAAACTAATAATACATCTCTTTTAATGCTGAGTGCAAAATTTCCAATTTTTCTTTCTAAACACCAAACATGAATCTGCAGTTTTATAGAATTGATAGATGACTGTAGAGAAAGGACATGCTTAGTTTCTTAGCTCTGTGAAGAACCATGAGAGTAAAAAACAATTGTAAGGCATTTCTTACCTCGTTCCAATGACATCAAAGACATGTTGCCAGTGCTCATTGATTTGGCTAAGGTTGGCATGCATCATGACAGTTGTCATCTTGCTGCTGGCCATAGAAACTGCTACCGCATTTGCTTCAATTGGGACTTGATTGAACTGAGGAAGATTCTTTCCTTCATGTAGTCCTACAAGAGTAATTTAAAACAGGAAGCTTCACTATTACCCCAATTCCCTATTCTTTTTTTCAATTCTAACCCCCCAAATGCATTTCTTCTTTACCAACAAATATATGCATGCCTCTTAATGATTTTTGTAATTGAAAAATTCTCATCATATTATGACTTAACACAAATTTACAGGCTAAAAGGTCAAGAAAGACCCTCTATGCATATTCATGAGGTGTGATAGTTGTTACTTTCTTAATGCAACAGCCTCTCTAATTTCTCTCCATTCTATCTTACTCGAGAACCTACAAATGGATGGAACTCAGTTTGATTAACTATAAGAACATTGGTCTTATTATTTATATTACATCTGGGGCCTAGTGACCACCTAAAATCATCATGTTCATTGTGGTTGACATCTGCCCTTTGTTAGTAACTAGAATCCTTAATAGGTTTGAGACATCAAAATGCTTCAGGAGACACAAGCCCCTCCTCCTACCAGACTTGCCAACCCAGAGGAAGCAACTGCTCTCAATACATGCCCACCTACAAAGGGTTCACACTTCTCACCTCACCTCTTTATAATCTTTTCATTTCCTTCAGAAAGATGAAAAGTAAGTCTAAAAACTCAACAATTACAGAAAACACCTATGTAACATTAGATTCTCAGCAGTGACTAGAGGGTTCTAACTACATCCACCTGAGAATGCCTGCTGGCTCACTTTCTGAAATGTCACAACCTCTTCTTCAATGGGAGGTCTGTTGTATCTAGAACTTGTTTCCATCTGGCACCAGGTATCCACACAGCTCTTTGATTTCATCATTTAACTGAATCCATGAATTGAGTCTGTCTACAGTCTCTTCTTTCCTGATAGTCACCTGCCTATAAAAATGCATTTGGCTGCTGAAGATAGCGAACAAAACAGGTATACCATTCCCTGCTAAGAAAAGACTGTAAATTTAATTCTTTTTAGTCAGCATCATTAAGGATTTAAATGTATGTTTTCCTCTTACAACACTCAGGTTCAGTATCAACAGACATTCTCAAGGCTTGCTGAAGTAACACCTGTAGCAGCCCAACAAAACTGACTTTTACTCATTGCAGATCTATTACAACTAGGAGATAACAAACATCAGAAACAAGAAAGGCTGGATATATTAAGGACCCCATAAATTTCTTCTGTTTTAGGTCTTTTAACTATTCAGTTATGAATGTTAACAACCTGCTAATTTAATTCTCACTCAAACCTTTCCCCTTTTTAAAACTAATCAAAAACTTACCATGTTAAGACCAATGTCCCGTTTTGATTTAATTTCTAATCCCATCATGCTGTATATCAACCATTTATAATACAATGCACCAGGAATAATAAAGCCATATACATGAGGGAGAATTGAAATAAAGAAAAATAAAACCTAAACCAATGTCCACCACTCATTTGATCCTACACTTCAAATGGTATTGCATAGGTTTTGCATGGAAATCATAGAAATGTTAACCCAATCCAGTCTGTTCTACACAGGGTGATGCAAAATATCCAATGCTTCATTGTTTACAAGCAACCTTAGCAAGCAGGCTTCAGCACAGAATGATCCTCCTTACAAGGTTAAGTGGTTTACTCTAATAAACTTGACAGTAAATAATGTAATTAAGCCTAGATGAAGGTACAAAGAATTCTGAGGTCTTAAAAGTCTTGAAATACATTCAGTTAAAAGGGCTACAGAAGGTCCTTTGGTAAACTATTAACACTCACTTCATAGAGTGAAGTAAAAGAGATTTTCTTGTTATGTACAAAACCTCCCCAGGTTTTTCAGAGAGATGCAAAATTCCCAAAATGTAGCACCAGGTACACAGACAAACCTGTTTAAAGGCTTGATTGAAATTCTACCCATAGAAAATCAAGCTTTTTGTTTCCATTCTTCTAACACACATTTTAGCTTTTACATCTATGGCCTTTCAGAACCCAGATTCCTAAATAATCTCACAATGGCTTTAAAGTCTCCTTTACCTAAGCTTTTAGAGAACTTTCCCAGTATTCCAAACACTTTCCTGTGTGTAAAACTTGAATAAAGAACTTCATAGGACATTTCAAAATGAGATGATGAAGTACATTGTCATTTGAATTGTATGTATTTTCATTTTGTTTGTTTTGTTTTGTTTTAATTTTAAGTTGGTTGTAGAACTTGGACTCAGTACCTGGGAGATGTCCATGAACATTTTTTCCTTTTTTTTTTTTATTGTGGCATGAACTTTTTTTTCTCAAGGCTAGAGCTCTACCACTTTCAGCCACAGGGCAACTTGCATTGAATGGTGTGTTCTTTAAAAATCTTTAAGACTATTTGAAGCCTTCAATTTGTCTTCATCTCACCACTGACATAAACTTTCTACCACTCTAAGCAGGATTCTATTGGTAGCAGTTAGCAACTGAATATTCCTACCATCTGAGTTCAAGGAGCTGATTTGGTCATTCCAAAAAGTTTAAAATCTCCAGCTCTTCTAAGTAAAATTTTCATTGTATGTGAACATATTTATCAATGTATGAGCCCCTATGCTTAGAGGAGCCTATTAAGACTCCTACTGGTAGAGTCACATTAGCTGCTGGCCATGCAAGAGGCCAGCAGAGGCTTCCTACAGCAGACACATAACACTTATCACCATCTATCCAGCGAAATTTGAGCTCCACTACAACCCAACCCTTTATTATTCTGCCTGCTTAAAATCATTTTCAATAAGTTCCTTAACAGTGTGCAAACTTGCAACAGCCAGTGCTATGGAAAACAGGGGTTGCTTCTGTGAAGCATGTTGCTGCTTTCTAAACTTCAGAATGTAAATGAACAATGGAGGAACAGTAATCCCACTGAACAGGGCTTCGAGTTTAACAAAATTAAAGCTCCTTTCTAACATTGACATTTGGTACATTGCAACCTCCTATGAGCAGATGACTGACTTCTTCACAGGAGAGGCCCTCCCATGATCTGTTCAAATGTGCTATCTGTTCCTTTGACACAATTTCTCCAAAATGTGCTGCTCAAGTTGGTTTTCAGTTTCAATTTCTTTCAAATTCAGAGCCCAGTGAGCCAAGGATTGCACTAGTTCCTGGAACACAAGCAAGAGGGTTTAGAAAGAGCCTTCAAGTCAAACTAATACTGTTCCCAAACTTGTAAGCTCATCTTTTGATTAGACTCAAGGGGAGGGGTCCAGTCAAGGAGAGGGACCTTAGGAAAGAGAAACAGCCCTGGCCTCCTGAATACCTACCTGGTTGGCCAGCTTCAAACCACTTCATCCTCAAAGGAACATTCTTTTATATTCCCTTTTAATTACCTCATTTACCTCTCTAATATTTATACAAGTCACAGAGGACAGTGAAGTTAACACTTAGTTGAAATTTAATAATCTTACACATATTTCTAAGATGATATGAAAGGTGACACCTCATTTTAACAAACTGAGGAATGCATTGTTACTAAAGTAGTCATCACATAACAATCTCCCTTCTATCAGAGTTATTTTTGTCTCACTTTCTAAATGATATAGTGTAAGGAATGAAACAGAGTGTGATAATTAGTACAGATTAATTAGCAGAAAATTTCTTCTGGCGGTGGAAATATCTTTTGTCTGTTTATCTAGGTGGTGGCTATCAAACCCAGATTCTCAGGTAACCTAAGTTAATTATTACTTGCCATATCCGGGGGTTATTTCATCTTCTAAGCAGTTAAAAATTTTAGGCTGATTCTGGTGCTTGAATTTAGGGCCTGGACATTATCCCTAAACATTTTGCTTTAGACTAGTACCCTCTCACTTGAGCCACAGCTCTACTTCCACATTTTTGTTGTTTTTGGGAGATAAGCCTCAAATTTTTCCTGCTTAGGGCCCACTTTGAAGCAATATTCTTACATCTCAGCCTCCATTGTAGCTGGGATTGCAGCCATGAGCCACCAGCATCTACATTCTGTTTTTGTAAAAGAATCTTCCAACAATAATAATAGACAACTATTACTGTCGCTATATGAACCTGTAATCCTAGCTAATTAAGAGATTGAGTTCTATGGCTCATGGTTTAAAGCAAGACCGGTCAGATGAATCAGAGTTTTGTTTTCTGTTAATCTACTTGTGCTAGGGCAGGAAGTCTGGACCTGAGCACTGTCCCTGGGCTTCTTTTCCTGAAGGATAGTGCTTTACCATTTGAGTCACACAGTACCATGGCCAGTTTTTCTGATGCCCAGGGTAGCTTCTACCTATGATTTTCAGATCTCAGTCTCTACAGGCTGAAAAGAATCTCTGATAATTACCATCAATTAGCCAGTAAAATAGCCAGATTTAGGTGTAGCTTAAGTGGTACAGTGCCAGTCTTGGGTGGAAAAAGCTAAGAGATACTGTGTGATCCCCAGGATGAAAAAAAGATAAAACAATAAATTACATCAGAAGATGGATAAAACGTAGTATCCAACATAGTTTCAAGAATAACTTCCATGCTTGTATTGCGTATTAAGTAGCAGAATGTATTCTTTCTTCTATACACCAGGATCTGAGTTCAATCCCAAGAGGTGTTCAAAGCAAACCTAACAAAAAAGCACCCCAAGATCTATATCTAAAAAAACATATATAATACTACATAAAGAACATTAAACATTCCAAATAATTGAAATATAGCTAAATGAGAACAATGACACAATCATAAACAGGAATACTGAGTATGAAGAAGATATTATTTTCTGTCAAAGAAATCTATACCTTGAATGCAATTTTCTGAAGTCTTATCAGAACTTTTCATAGTTCCAAGGCAGGATAGGTTAGGGAAAATAATACCTAGGGAATGGCATCCAGGAACACAGAAAGAAACAATATAATTAGACACATACAAGCATTATCTTCTTTTCTTCTAAATACAGTCTTTCTGAGAAACCACAGGATTCATTTCTCATCATAAGGATAAGCAAATGTTTATGGAAAAATCCACTAAATGCACTAAAGAGTAAGTCACAAAATATACAAGAACTCAAAAAGCATAACACCAAGAATGATCAAGAGCAAAGATAAACACCTCTCTGCATGAGTTTATGACTCATCTTGCTTTTATCATAAAAATTGTCAAAGAGTTCTGTGTCAATCCCTTTGAGAGCATCCACATTGCATATCTCTTTCTATCTGCATGTCTACTTGTCTGTTTATCTGCTTACCCAGTAATGCTCTGTCAAGATTTCTTACTATGGTAACTTTTCTGGAAATTCATATTCTGTGACCAAAGTCAAGGACCCTGGGCCAAGACTCGCTACTCCTAGAGGGAAACTTCACAAACTCTCACCTAGAGCCAGTGACAGTTGCTTCTCAAAGTTAAGAGCTGGGTGCGAGTGTAGCTCAGTCATAGAGCACTGGCCTCACATGCAGGAAAGCCTGGATTTCATCTCCAGCAAAGAATGTTGGGAGGGATTTTCAAAGATCAAAGACTCAAAGAATGTGGAAGAACAAATCTGGGGATACAACACACTTGAAATGGAGATTTGTTATAATAAAGCATTGTGATAAAGACAGTCTGATATTAAACCTGAAGAAGCGCAATAAGAAATTTGGGTTAAGATACGGGAAATGAACCTGTGTGGGAACCAGAGATCTGACACTAGACTACCAGATAAAAAGCCACTTGAAGAATTATCTCTCTATGTGAGAAAGGTAAATCTTTTCTTAAAGTCTTTGCAAACAATTCCTAGAATCAAGTAAAATGGCACAATTAGAATACAACATTTGTAATCTTTGAAAAGGAAATGACAGTGTGTTTTAAGTATGTAGATGTACTTCCCAAAGGAAATGCAAATAGGAAATATATATATGAAAATATCATTACATTTGTCTATATTACACCAACATTTTTAATTCAATCAAGGCAAAGTAGAAAACGTGCTCTCCTGAGGCTGAAGATATTTACAAGGTATGTATTCAATACATTAGTATTTCAGTCAAGATGATGACAAATAGATTAACACATGATTGACCATATATGGATTGACCATATGGATTTGGCTATGGATACAAACTGTATCCATATGCCAAATGTATATAGAAGACCAAAAGTTATCAACAGCACTGACTCAAAATCATGATGAAAAGTTGCATATATAATATGTAGTATATTCCACATTTAATATGCAGTATCATCATTGTGATGCTTTTTATTACACTGGGAAATTTTGAAGTAAGAAGAAAGGGATAAGAAGCCTTGAGGACTGTCATTTGTTTAATAACTTCAAGTATATAACTACTTACTACTTCCTAATTTTTTTCCTTTGTTGAGGAAAGCAGCCCAGGCTGGCCTCAAGCTGACAATCTTCCTGTCAGCCTATTAAGTATTGGGATTATGGGCATGAACAACCACCTACTTATCTACTTATTTTTTATTGAACCCTATAGTCACTTAAGGGAGAAAAACAAAAACCTATCCCAACAGTCCTCAGTGTCTTGGATCCCAGGGCCCTATTCATGCCAGGTAAGCATGCTATCACTTGAGCTACATCCTCAGCTCTCTCCATCATGTCGTCATCTTGTTCTTCATCTTCGGTGTAGGCTTCTTCTTGTTGTTGTTCTTGTCCCTCCTCCTCGTCACTCCTCCTCCTTCTCCTCCCTTCTCCTCCTCCACCTCCTCCTCCTCCTCATGTCCCTCCTCCTTCTTACTATTATTATTGTATTTTTATTGCCAGTCTTGAGGCTTGAATTCAGGGCTTGGGTTTGTCACTATGGATTTTTCTTCCTCAAAAGTAGCACTCTATCATTTGATTCACAATGCTACTGTAAGATTTTATTGGGCAGTTTATTATGGTAAAAGTCTGAAGCTGGACACCGGTGGCTCACGCCTGTATCCTAGCTACTCAGGTAGCTGAGATCTGAGGATAACAGTTCAAAGCTAGCCCAGGCAGGAAAGTCCATGAGACTCTTGTCTCCAATAAGCCACTAGAAAACCAGAAGTAGTGCTGTGGCTCAAGTGGTAGAATGCTTGCCTTGAGCTGAAGTGTGTGGGGACAGTGCCCATGATCAGAGTTCAAGCTCCATGACCAACGAAAAAAAGTCTCAAGGAATTTACTACCCAAGATACTTTTGAAGCATGATCCTCTTAGCCTCTTGAGTAGCTAGGATGATAGAAGCCATGGGCTCTCAATCCATTTACATTGTTTATTAACATGAACTAATTGTACCAGAGTTGCATTTGACATGTCCAGATAGGCATACAGGACCTGGGACAGACTTCCTTCCCTTAATCACTCATCCCTCCCACTTCCCAAAGCAATTTCCATCAGCTTCATGGTTCCATTTTCAGATGTGTACAGAAAGTATTCTGACCATATTCATCCCTTCACTCTGCCCTGGTGTTCTGATACAGGGCTGTAAAAGCCCTTCACATACACACTTCCCTTTCCACTACTCACCAGTGCTCTCCACATGCCACTTTCTGCTTCAGGTACTATGTGGTTTGAGGTTTCTCAAGCTTTATTTATTTGTGGTAATCACAATAATCTTAGGCTCCAGCAGGGTAAGTACTGACAAATGGAATCAGGGCACCTTCCTGTTGCAGGTGAAGCACAGATTGGGTATGGCAGCCGTATCCCCAGCTCCAGGATCATAACCAAGAGCATCAGAGGTCATAGCCAGGAAGAGAGTTGGGGCAGACTCCATACTGGGCCTTCACACCTGAACAGGTTTTATGAGGAACGTCTAATTTCCTACCACCTATCCCTTGAAAGGTAGCTGTTATTGTCACTTTTCCATTAGTTGTAAGCACTCATTTAATTGTTGTTTAAATTTGAACACACTACATTATTAGAATCATAAGGAGTAAGGACAAATAATGTGTATTATTACTTGTTTATTCTCTCCCTGATTTTATTTTTCAAAGCCAATAATGTTGGATCAATTATGTTTTCCCATTCTCTGATAAATTTTTTTTGGGGGTCCGATCATGGGGCCTGAACTATGGGCCTGGGCACTGTCCCACAGATCTTCAGCTCAAGGCAAGCACTCTACCACTTGAGCCACAGCACCACTTCTGGCTTTTTTCTTTTTTCTTTTTTGCTTATGTGGTGCTGAATAATCAAACCCAGGGCCTCATGCATGCAAGGCAAGTGCTCTACCACTGAGCTACCTTCCCAGCCCTCTGATAAAATTCTTGATAACATCTCTTCTACTTTTTGTGTGTTTGTGTGTGTGTAGGGGGTGTGGTAAGTGCCCAATCATCGTGGGCTTCAATTCAGGTTCTGGCTTCTGTTTGTGAGCATATTACTGCTCAAGGCCATGGCTCTAACACATAAAGCAGACAGAGGAATGCTAACCACAGAGAAGGAAAGAAGAGCCCTATGGTTGGGGGAGTTGAGGATGCACAAAGGAGAGGACAGCTTAAAGGAAAGTGAATCGGGTGCCTGAGTGAGGTGACAGGCATCAAGAGTGTAGAGTGGGAAATCTGATTTCATTTGGAGAAGAAAGAAGCCATAGGCAGTGATAAGGGAGGATTGTGTTTTCGTGGAGTAAGTAAGAAGTCATGAGGGGAGTATGGAGCACATAGGGGATGCATCTTCACCAAACGAGGAGGAGGAGGTGAACTGAGAACCCGAGGCAGGGACAAAATGGGAGGGCAGGACAGAGCATAGATGCAATGAAGGGACACATGAGGCAGGAAGGCTAGAGCTCAGGAGAGAAGCCAACAGATTGCCAGAGAGAGGGAGGGCTACAACAAATCAGCCAAGAATGAAGAAGTCAAGAAAGATATATTTCATCGCTGAGGAAACCTCCAAGCACTGGTTGGGAGACAGGAGAGGTAGCCTTGAAGTGGAGGTGCATGCAGCAGCAGGGGCCTACCAAAGCTGCAAGCAGGAAGGAAAGCCCAAGTATTCTCTGATGCAGGCCTCCCTCCAAGGTGCAGTATTTGGAGCTTGTTTGCCCTGCACTCTTGGCTTCCGGGAATGCCTGGGCTGGAGGACTGGCCCTAAACTGACCTTCTGGTCCGGCCCTGCTGCTGTCTCCCAATTCCCTCCAAGAGCTGATTACTAGTCAGGTGCCTTGCAGATCATTGGCAGGGGAGAAGAGACCAAAAGAGAGTGCAGCTGGAGATACCTACCGCAGTCCAGTCACCTTAAAGTACAAGGTTCTAGGCCTCTAAGTCACACACTATCCACACCAGGAATTCAGGTTCCACACACAGCAACCAGGCCCTATGCCACCGGAACTTGTGTGCACCTTCCTCACCAGGGAGTCTTGGTTCCTTGTGTCTGTTTGTGTGTGTGTGTGTGAGAGAGAGAGAGAGAGAGAGAGAGAGAGAGAGAGAGAGAGAGAGAGAGAGAGAGAGAGAGAGAGAGAGAGAGAGAGAGAGAGAGAGAGAGAGAGAGAGAGAGAGAGAGAGAGAGAGAGAGAGAGAGAGAGAGACTGTGTGTGCCTGAATGGAAATCTGTATGTAAGTGTGGATCTAAGCATGTGGATTGAATGGGAATGATATTCTTTGTGCTGAATATGTATGATGTGTGGGTGTCTTTACCTGTGAGGGACCCCTTGTGCATGTGTGGCCGTATGTATATGTGAGGGTGTGAGGTTTGACTGCTTGTGTGCTGAGTGTAAGCGAGCCTGTGTACTTTCCTGCCTGGAGAGCTTGGGGTTCCCGTCAGATCATGTGTGCAATTCATGAGCAATTGCCACTGAAAGCCAGCACTTGCAATGTGAGACCCAGGCTGACAATCAGCCTTTGATGATGGTGATGTCACTGACAACGTTGATGAGCATCGTGATTGTGACTGTTGGAAGCTACTGTACTTCAGCTGAGGCAGATTTCAGGGATCATCCTAGCCGGTCACCCAGCCCAGAGCATGCTACCCAAGTGTTTAGGATGAGGCTGTGAGGCGCTGGCACCCAGAGTCTCAGCTGGAAGCTAAGGTACTTCAGCTGAGGCAGATTTCAGGGATCATCCTAGCCGGGCACCCAGCCCAGAGCATGCTACCCAAGTGTTTAGGATGAGGCTGTGAGGCGCTGGCACCCAGAGTCTCAGCTGGAGTTTGAGATAGATCTCTCCACAGAACATTGGCAGCAAGAAGGAGCAGGGGTGATGGTGGTGGGCTTGGCTCCCCTCATCCTTAGAGGATAAGGCAAGTGAGGAGAGAAGGAGGTGTGGGCTCTGCTGTGCTGCTGTGCTTCTCGGATGCTCTGACCTGCTGGGTTCTATGCGGTGGCTGGCCATCAAGACAGCTGTTTTGGACAGTGAGAGTTGAAGCCTGGATGGAAAGGAGAGGTGGCACTTAGGGACCAGAAGCTTTCTGCAACGCGAAGGGGAGGGAGAGAGAAAAGCTCAATTCAGGCCCAGACTCAGGCCCAGACAGAGGAAGGACGTGCAGAGGCTGTTTGCAGCCTACTTAGGCCTGCCCTGAATGGGCAGCTTGGGTGCCCCAGGACCACACCAGGCGCTCCAGAAGGTGCCATTCTGCCCGGGGAAAGGTGACCTGGGGCCGGCTTTGGGCTGCATCACAGTCTGTGGTCATGGGTTTGAAGGCTGGCTCACCTGCACCCACAGGTCCCAATGATGCACCTTGCCTCAATGAAGTACCAAGGAAACCAGCGCTGCGAGGGGGTGTGGCTCTGCAGGAGAAGCCCATGTGCAGTATGGCCAGACTCCCAGGCACCCAGCTGCAAGGGAGGGGACTCTCCAAGATTCTGCTCATTGAGTGAGGAAAGGCTGTTGAAAGATGGACAGATGCCACAAGCAGAACCAGAGGGCAGAAGACTGGAAAGAGAGGCATCAGCCCTAAAACAGACAGGGGAATGCTGACCACAGGGAAGGAAAGAAGAGCCCTATGGTCGGGGGAGTTGAGGATGCACAAAGAAGAGGACAGCTTAGAGGAAAGTCAATCGGGGTGCCTGAGTGAGGTGACAGGTCTAGAGTGTAGAGTGGGAAAGGCGATTTCGATTTGGAGAAGAAAGAAGCCATGGGCGATGATAAGGGAGGTGTATGTTTGTGGAGAGTAAGTGAGTAGTAATGAGGGGAGTGCAGAACAGATGGGGAAACCCATTCACCGAAGGAGGAGGAGGTGAACTGAGAACCCCAGGCAGGACAGAATGTGAAGGCAGGAGGGAGTGTGGATGCATTGAAGGGACACACAAGGCAGGAAGGCTAGAGCTCAGGAGACAAGCCGACAGATTGCCAGAGAGAGGGAGGGCCACAACACATCAGCCAGGAATGAAGAAGTGAAGAAAGATGTATTTGAGTGGGGGAGAGGGGGGCCTCCAAGCACTGTTTGGGAGACAGGAGAGGTGGCCCAGAAGTGGAGGTTGCATGCAGCAGCAAGGGCCTACCAGGGCTATGAGAAGGAAGGAGAAAACCCAAGTGTTCTCCAATGCAGGCCTCCCTCCAAGGTGCAGTATTTGGAGCTTGCCTGTCCTGCACTCTCTGCTTCAGGAAATGCCTGAGCTGGGGGACTGGCCCTAAATTGATCTCCTGGCCAAGTCCGGCTGCTGTCTTCCACTTCCCTCCAAGAGCTGATTGCTAGGCAGGTTCCTGTCAGTCCATTGACAGGGAGAAGAGACCTAAAGAAAGTGCAGCGGGAGATACCACAGCCCAGTCAACCTGACAGTACAAGCTTCTCAGCTGCTAAGACACGCCCTATCCACCCAGATCTCAGGCCCTGTGCCACAGGAACTTCTGTGTACCTTCCTCAGTGTGTGTGTGTGTGTGTGTGTGTGTGTGTGTGTGTGTGTGTGTGTGTGTGTGTGCCTGAATGGATATCTTTATGTAAATGTGGGTCTAAGCATGTGGTTTGAGTGGGAGTGACATTCTCTGCTCTGAGTATGTGTGTGTGTGTTTTCCCTTTCAACTGTAAAGCTGAGCAGACTCATTTTATTATTTGCATAAAGGAGGAATGTGAGGGTTAGAGATCTGAAATGATAGAGCTGGGAATTAGAATTCTGGAAATCTTCCATCTCATTTTGTTCAGACTTGTCATTTTATATAAAGGGCATTGTGTGTGTGTGTGTGTGTGTGTGTGTGTGTGTGTGTGTGTGTGCATGTGTATGTGTGCATGCAGTGAGGGTGCCAGTACTGGGGTCTGAGCTTAGGATTTTTCATGAGGTTTATTGCAAGGCTGTTTCTCTGTGATTTGGTGCATACCTCCACTTCCACCATTTTGCTGTATAATTAGAAATAAGAGTCTCTCAGATTTATCTGCCTGGGCCATCTTAACAGTTTTCCTTAGATTTTAACCACTTGCGTAGCTAAAATTATAGGTATTATGGAGAGAGAAGGCATCATTCACTCAGTGTTAATATGGTAAGTTAATAATTATACCAGGGCTAACCCATACTTCTCCTTGGGTTGCATTGTTGAAGAATATGATCAGGTGTCAAGACATTGATTCTTTTACATCAGATATCATTGAGAGGTGTCAGGAAACCTAGAGGCACAAATCAACAGGGACTTCTTGACTATATGGAAATAGATGGCAGGCTGAATATTGTAGTCAGTTCATGCATCATTTCCTGTTACGGGCATCCTAGACTGGATTCCAGGAAGATATCTGAGGACTTCCAAAACAGTTTATGGAAACCTTGACTGAGAAGCACCATGCAAATGGAGCCTTTTTTTCCCAAAAGAGTTGAAAGAGAAGATTTAGAGAGGTTGATGGGGAAAGTGATTCTACTTCATGAAGCTCTCATCACTAGAGTGGAATAGCATCTCCTTGGGTCCAAGTCTCTGGGGAGTGACTAAGTGCAGAACCCTGAAGTCTGACAGTTAACTCTATGATTCCATCCAAATGTGGCACTAGTTTCTGTTAGGATTTTTCTTATTCCCCAGTGAAACCATCAGTCATGATAAGACTTACTTTCACCAAAACTTGAACAACAGTTCCCTTCTTTCCTCTTCTATAAATGTAAGCCCTGCCAAGGATACTTTTGACAGTCATGTTAATGTTTCTTGTTTTCTCTCTTCATTGACACACTAATAGTGATGATGATACTTAAAAAACAGTAATCAGGATTTATCAAAGCTTTCAGTCAAAGGAAGAAAAGATGCCACGTTTGAGGCTGTCTTGAGTTCTGGCAGAAATAATATTTTTGTTCTTGACTTCTGTGCTTCATCAAAGAGGTGGTTTGGCAGCTGGATGAAGTCTAAGTGAAGGAAGAATAAAGACAATGAAGGCTCAGTGAGTGAATGAAGGCCCAGAGAAAGATGAACCCACATGAAACATAAAAATGCCTGCAAATGGGGCTGGGAAGGTGGCTCAGTGGTAGAGCGCTTGCCTTGCATGCATGAGGCCCTGGGTTCAATTCCTCAGCTCCACATAAGAAAAAAATGCTGGAAGTGGTGCTGTGGCTCAAGTGGTAGAACGCTAGCCTTGAGCTGAAGAACTGAGGGACAGTGCCCAGGCCCAGAGTTCAGGCGCCATGACTGGACTCCAAAAAAGATGCCTGCAAATGTCTGACAATCTCTTGTTAAAAGAGAAATATACACTCAGGATTGGGATGACTACAAGACAAAAGATGCATTTTTCACTCTTGTTGAAGATTTGGAATTGAACAACAGAAGCTGTCCACAGGACTGGACAGGACCTAAGAATTGGCACAGTGCCATCTGGAAGATTTCACAATGGGGCAATCAAACTTCAGTCTGATGAAAAGGGAGGAGTTGTGATGACTGTGTTTAATCATAGCCCAGTGACAACAACAGCTTATAAATAAGAAATTCAAGGAAATAAAGCATGTTAACTGTGAACTGGTGCCTTCTAGGTTCTGGAAAGTTTTGTGGCTTGCTTTCTCTTTCATTATCTCCCAACCCAGAAATAATTGATCTGATTCTGTTCCCTGTCCACAGTGAAATTTTATTTGATTGGATCCTGTTTTCTAAAGGAGAGGGAAGTCTATACAGTACAGAGATTTTGAATTTATCAAAGCAGAATGCACATCCTTAACAGTGGACATGATGATGCTTAGCTCTTAGGCTTAAGAATGTGTCACTTCTGATGCATAGTTTCAACCCAATGAATGTAAGTACATTCTAACAAACTTGAAGCTGATTTAGAAATATTCCAGGCATCCTTCTAATTTGGGAGATAGCTAAGGAGAAATAACATGACACTCCCTGATTGCAGACTTCAAAAGAAGCTGGGTGTCACAGTGTATTACCATAGAACCAGATATGCCCAGATTTTTTAAGAGAGTGAGAATAATCCCTTGAATTTGAGACCTTCTTAGGCAATATAGAAAAGGCCATATCTCAATGCAGCTTATAAAATTAACCCCCCAAAATCAATGGCTTTTCTGTATGCCAACAATGAGAAAAGTGTGGCTAAAATTAGGAAAGCAATTCCATCTGTAATAGCCACACACAAAAAATAAAATACCTAGGAATTAACTTAACCAAAGAAGTGAAGGACCTCTTTGATGAAAACTTTAAAATCTTGAAAAAGGAAATCAAAACAGAATTTAGAAAATGGCAAAACCTCCCATGCTCCTGGATTGGAAAGATTAACATCGTGAAAATGGCAATACTTCCCAAGGCTATCTACAAATTCAATGCAATACCCATCAAAATTCCAACCTCATTCTTCAAGGAAATAGAAGAGGCAATCCAAAAATTCATATGGAACAATAAAAGACCCTGAATAGCAAAAACGATCCTCAACGGAAAGATCACTGCTGGAGGAACAGCAATGCCAAATTTCAAACTCTACTATAAAGCCATAGTAATCAAAACAGCTTGGTATTGGCATAAGAACAGACCTCCGGACCAATGGAATAGAATTGAAACCCAGAAATGAACCTACCCACCTATAGCCATCTAATCTTCGATAAGGAAGCTAAAACAATAGAATGGAAGAAAGACAGCCTCTTCAGTAAATGGTGCTGGCAAAATTGGTTAACTAGTTGTAGAAAACTAAAGCTAGATCTTTATATATCACCTTGCAACAGAGTCAACTCCGAATGGATCAAAGACCTCGAAGTCAAAGCAGAAACTCTGAAAACATTACAGGATGGAATAGAAGAAAGCCTAGGTCTCCTTGGCTCAGGCAGAAATTTTCTGAATAGAGACCCGGAAACACAACAAATCAAAGAAAGGGTGGACAAATGGGATTGCATGAAGTTGCAAAGCTTCTGCATGGCAAAGGACATACCTAGCAAGATCAATAGAAAGCCCACGGATTGGGAGAAGATCTTCACTCGCCATAAAACGGACAAGGGTCTCATATCTAAAATATACTTGGAACTTAAAAAATTAAATCCCCCAACAACAAATCCTCAAAGAAACAACTGACTAATAAAAAAGTGGGCTAAAGACTTGAAGAGAAACTTCTCTGAAGAAGAAAGAAGGATGGCCAATAGACCCATCAAGAAATGCTCAACATCCATAGCCATAAAAGAAATGCAAATCAAAACAACATTGAGATACCACCTCACTGCAGTTAGAATGGCAAAAATCAAGAACTCTAACAACAACAGATGCTGGAGGGAATGTGGACAGAAGGGAACCTTACTTCATTGTTGGTGGGAATGTAAACTTGTTCAACCACTTTGGTAAGCAATATTGAGGTTCCTCAAAAGACGTCACATAGAGCTCCCCTATGACGCAGTAATTCCGCTTTTGGGCATTTACCCAAATGTTTACAAACAAGACCACACTAAAGCTACCGGCACAACTATGTTTATTGCAGCATTACTTTCCATAGCTAAGATCTGGAACCAACCCAGATGCCCCTCAGTAGATGAATGGATCAAGAAAATGTGGTATACATACAAAATGGAATTCTATGCCTCCATCAGAAAGAATGACATTGCCCCATTTGTTAGGAAATGGAAAGACTTGGAAAAAATTATATTAAGTGAAGTAAACCAGGCCCAAATAAACATAGGTCCCATGGTTTCCCTTATATCTAATATATGTATGAGTCAAGCAGAATAAGTCAGATAATGTGTTGTTAGGAAAATGAACCCTTAGATATGTATTTTAATGTTTTTTTTCTTTCATGCATTTGTTTCTAATGCATTTATAAGATTATCTCTTTGTTGCTTTGTATGTCTCTCCCCCACAGTATAACCCCCGCTTTCACTATATTTGATGTCAGTATAACCTGTGGAGGAGATGGGGAAAAACAAGTCGTTTAAGGATACAGGTGGACCTGTTGCAACCATGAGAATTACAAGTTGTCATGTTGAAAATGAGCTTTACATCATTGGTGTGTGTGGGGCGGGAGGATTACGTGGGGGGTGGGGAGGATGCTGGGAAGGGATGTGGACGGTAAACAAATGAGGAGGCTGCAATGCTCGATAAGTAATGTACGCATTGTCCTGCCCATGTAATTGTAACCCCTCTGTACAGTATGTTCACAAAAAATTAAATTTAAATAAAAAAAGAAAAGCCCATATCTCAGAAATATGCAAAGAAAACTACAAAATATCATGAGGTAAAAACAAATGAACTTCAAACTAATACACATTCTCTACAATGAATACTCTTCATCTAAGGCAACAAATAATGTAATAGAAATATTTGTTTGAGAGAAAGAAAGTGAAGGAGAGATGAAAGGAGGGAGAAAATGAGTGGGAAGAAAAGGGAGAGGTAAAGATAAAAGGAATAAGGGAAGAGGAGAAATAAACAAGAAAGAGGTAGGGAGAGGGAGAAGTCACCAAAGAGACATAGACAACATCGTTCTGACACAAACGGATCCTTGGTGCATCCTAGCACAGAAGAAAACCCCTCTTGTTGTCCACAGCCAAAGGTGGAATTTTTCCACCCAATTCTGAAAGAGCTGAGGATTTTTTGAGAGCTCAGGATGCAAACGCAAGATAGAGCACTCAGAACATGAAGTTCTGAGTGCTCTACTCCTTCCCCAAAGGAGAAAAGCCACCAAAAAGAAATTGACAGCATCTTTCTGTCACAGGCAGCTCTTGTATGCATCCTAGTACCAAGGAAAGGCATCTTCTGGTCCACAGCCACAGGTCTAATTTTTCATTCACCCAATTCTAGGTGGGCTGATGAGTGATTGTGAGATAAGGACACATGCCCTATTTTGTTTTGAATTCCTATGAGTTCTCAGATCCTAAAAGTTCTGGTCAGTAACTCTAGACTACATATCCAGGGGACCTCAGACTTTTCTTTCCTGACTTTATCCATTTGATTGTGGAATAAATCATTTTTCTCCCTCCCTCATATCTAAGAAAATATGCTTGCCTCTTAAAGGTTTATTATTATATTTGATCTGTTACATACAACATGACTGGGAAGGATTGAATAGGAAACTTTCATGCCTGATAATCAGTAAAGTAGTGTATAGCTTCTGCATACCCCTTTTGTGGAACTGAGCTATTCCTCTTAAAAATTTGACGATTGTGAGTCCAAGCTCGAGCTTGCAATAAATGGCTCTCATGTACTTGCATCGGATTCAACTCCTTGGTGGTCTTTGGGATTCTGTGGCCTGGCCCAACATATTGCTGGGGGCTCATCCAGGATCCCCAGACGCCAGAACCCCGATCCAGATAGTCAGACCCCAATCGGTGAGTTTTATTGTCTTCTTTGTCTCATCTGGTCTCTTGATTGTTTTGTTTTGGGGCCCAAAATTTGAATCTGCACGGGTTGGCATAAGACTCAGGTGGACACGCTGGTAACATCACTGACCGAGGATCTTGGAAGATGTTCCAGACCCCCTCGAGGGCAAGGGACGACTTGCTTCATGTGCACACCCTCATCTGAGTTCCTAGAGGGAAAGGGACGAGTTCCCTCATTCCCTTAAAACCTGGATGGATGTGGAAACCCCTCATCTGAAGCGAAGGGGATGTACAGTCCCCTTATTCTCCTGAAAACTCTAATGAGGCAAGGTGGGTCACTCCCACAGATTGATGTGGGGCTGATGTCCCCTTTTGTTGTTTTCAGTGTGTGTATCCAGTTGATGGGAGAAATTTGTGGCTGTGTGTCTGTTACTTTTGGGTCTACCTGTTGCTTACTATTTTCTGTTCTTTGTTTAAGGGACGACATGGGACAGACTCTGACCGCCCCCTTTCCCTCCTGACTGACCATTTCAAGGGTGTAAAAGAAAGAGCATACAATTTGAGTGTGGAAATTAAAAAAGGAAAAACTAATTACTTGCTGCCAGTCGGAATGGGCCACCTTTGACATGGGGTGGCCAGCTGAAGGGACCTTCGACTTACCAACCATATTCAGAGTCAAGGGGTTGATTTTTGTTCCAGGACTACATGGCCATTCGGACCAGATCCCATATATATTGGTGTGGCAAGACTTGCTAGAAAACCCACCCCCTTGGCTAACCCTGCTGGTTCTGCTTTGGTAACTTGCTTCTTTGTCAATTATGAAACTGCCACTGACCACCTGCAAGTGGCCCCAGCAAGATCTTAGCCTCAGGCCTTGGTTCAGAGGGTCTGAGCATGGGGGAGAACCTGTCAATCTGAGGGAATGGATGATAGGGACTTCTTTCCCTTGCCCCAAGATGATTGGGATTTCTCCTCTGCCTTGGAAGGCCCCAGGGCCAATGTTTGCAGGAATTTAAAAGAAAAATCCTCTGGAGGTGAGTAGAGGGGGTTCGAGTCTCCTGGTAAATGGATTTGAGTCCCACTTGTGAATGGTGGTGAGATGATTCCCCATTCACTGAGACCTGATTTTGTCTTTGTAGCCACTAGTCTGTCTTGTTTACTTTGGAGTGTTTTCTGTTATATGTTTTTTTGAGGTAGAGAAGTTCTGGGTGAGAGTGGCAGGCTCATGCAGCAGACTCTGGATTCAGCTTGCTCAGTGGGAGAGCATAGAGTTTTGGTAGAGATGAGTTGGGGGCTCATTAGTCCCCAACTCTGCCTTCGGTTTTTGTGTTGTTTTGTCTTGTTTTAGAATGGATACCAGTTTTAAATTTGGATCCTTGGTGTTTGTGTTTATTTGTGTTTTCTTATTTACTTGAACATCTCTGAGGGGAATAAAAGTTCCAGTCTCGGGCTGAGCCTGCTAAGTTTCCCTCCTTGATTTACAGCAGTCAAGAGGTGGGGCATGGAAAAGCTTTAGGCTGCATTTTCTCCCTGTGGTGGCTGTCCAGTGTAGAAGACTTTGTGCCTGGTTTGGACTTTGAACTGGTCCTGATAGTGTAACCATTTATAAAGTGCTCTTGTCTAAAATTGGGTAATAGAATCAGGCCAGTTTAGTTTCAGGTGACCCCCCCAGCCCCATCCCACAGCCTTCCTCCAACCGAAGGTACTTAAAAGACCAATTGGTAAAATACCTGGCTCAACAAGCAAGCCCTGAAAAAGCATAGCCAAGAAAAAGTGCTTTGTTAGGGCTGGGAAGGTGGGTCAGTGGTAGAGTGCTTGCCATGCATGCATGAGGCCCTGGGTTCTCTTCCTCAGCATGACATAAGCACAAAGAAAAAAAAAGCCAGAAGTGGTGCTGTGGCACAAGTGGTAGAGTGCTCGCCTTGAACTGAAGAGCTAAGGGACAGCACCCAGGCCCAGAGTTCAGGCCCCATGGCCAGACCCTCCACCCCAAAAAAAGAAAAGAGTGCTTTGTTAAAGTCTTATCTTAAATTTTTGTCATCTGTAAGTGTAAGATTGGTGAAAAAAAATCTCTTGCCACTGAATTTCAGAAAATGTACATACAACTGATTTTCATTTTTGCATGCATTAAGATCTGTGTGTGGGGGCTGGGAAGGTGGCTCAGTGTTAGAACACTTGCCTTGCATGCCTGAAGCCCTGGGTTCGATTCCTCAATACCACATAAGCAAAAAGAAAAAGCTGGAAGTGGCGCTGTGTCTCAAGTGGTAGAGCGCTAGCCTAGAACTGAAGAGATGAGGGAAAGCAACCAGGCCCAGAGTTCAGGCCCCACAACCAGACCAAAAAAAAAAAAAAAGGTCTGTGTGTGTTTTGTATGTGTGTGAACATGTTCAAGATTAAAAACTGTCAACATGTGGTAAAAAAATTGTGTGAGTTTAAGTTTGAAATTCAAAAGGTTATGAGGTTTGGACATTACCAAAATTTTTAAAGAATTATCACATAGTGGGGCTTGGAAGGTGGCTCAGTGGTAGAGTGCTTGCCTTGCATGCTTGAGGCCCTGAGTTCTATTCCTCAGCACCACATAAGCAAAAAGAAAAAAGCTGGAAGTGGTGCAGTGGCTCAAGTGGTAGAACACTAGCCTTGAGCTGAAGTGCTGAGGGACAGCGCCGAGGCCCAGAGTTCAGGCCCCACGACTGGACCCAACCCCCCCCACACACACACAAAGAATTATCACATTTTTGGAAAAGGCTTTTTTTAAGGATTCTTTAAGTTGAAAATTAGAAAATCTGGTATTTTAAAATACATAAGGCTGGGCTGGGAAGATGGCTCAGTGGTAGAGCGCTTGCCTTGCATGCCAGAGGCCCTGTGTTCAATTCCTCAGCACCACATAAGCAAAATGAAAAAAGCCAGAAGTGTAACTGTGGCTCAAGTGGTAGAATGCTAGCCTTGAGCTGAAGAGTTCAGGGACAGCGCCTAGGTCCAGAGTTCAGGCCCCACAACTAGACCCCAAAATTTTTTTTTTTAATTTTTTTTTTTGGGGTCCGGTTGTGGGGCCTGAGCGCTGTCCCTCAGCTCTTCAGCTCAAGGCTAACGCTCTACCACTTGAGCCACAGTGCCACTTCCGGCTTTTTCCTTTTTGCTTATGTGGTGCTGAGGAATCGAACCCAGGGCCTCAAGCATGCAAGGCAAGCACATTACCACTGAGCCAACTTCCCAGCCCCCAAAATTTTTTTTTTTAATTTTAATTTTAATTTTTTGTGAACATACTGTACAGAGAGGTTACAATTACATGGGCAAGATAATGAGTACATTTCTTATCAAGCATTGCAGCCTCCTCTTTTGTTTACCCTTCACATCCATTCCCAGCCTCCCCCCCGCCCCCACACCCAATCCCCCCCCCGGCCCACAGCAACGTTGTAAAGTTCATTTTCGACATGGCAACTTGTACTTCTCATAGTTGCAATGGGTCCACTTGTATCCTTAAATGACTTATTTTTCCCCATCTCCTCTACAAATTATACCAACATCAAATATAGTGAAATCAGGGGTTATACTGTGGGGGAAGGACATACAAAGCAACAAAGAAATAATCTTATAAATGAGTTAGAAACAAATGCTTGAAAAAAAAAACATTTAAATACATATCTAAGGGTTCATTTTCCTCACATCACATCTGAACTTTTCTGCTTGACTCATACATATACTAGATATTGCAAATAAGAGAAACCATGAGACCTATGTTTCTTTGGGCTTGGCTTACTTCACTTAATATAATTTTTTTCCAAGTTTTTCCATTTCCTAACAAATGGGGAAATGTCATTCTTTCTGATGGAGGCATAGAATTCCATTGTGCATATATACCACATTTTCTTGATCCATTCATCTACTGAGGGGCATCTGGGTTGGTTCCAGATCTTAGCTATGGAAAATAATGCCGCAATAAACATAGTTGTGCTGGTAGCTTTAGTGTGGTCTTGTTTGTAAACATTTGGGTAAATGCCCAAAAGTGGGATTGCTGGGTCATAGGGGAGCTCTATGTGGAGTCTTTTGTGGAAACTCAATATTGCTTTCCAAAGTGGTTGAACAAGTTTATACTCCCACCAACAATGCAGTAAGATTCCCTTAGAGAAGTCATTCTTAAAGAGAAAACAAAAATGAGAAATGTAGAAAAGGAGATCTCATTGTCTTTTAACTAGTAGTATACACTTAGGAGGAAAATTGGAGTATGCTAGGGCTGCTATCCTCTGATCAAGACAATTTCTTATGAGTGGTGCTGGTCATAGAGTGAGATTCAGGATCAAAGTATTAAGAGAACATATATGAATAATTTGAATAAATATTTCCTTGAGAAAAATCTGAAAAACAGAAAAACTTCATTTTCCTTTGTAAAATGTCAGTACTAATTTCTTAATTACTATATTGAGAAGAAAAGTATATATTCTGCATAAAACAATGCTTTGATGTTTAGAAATCTTGTAAGTGTTAGAATGAGAGAAAACATCATTACATTAAGGAACTTATGGATCTCATTTTTGTTTTTGTCTATTTTTCTATAATTCATTTTAGATGTCCAAGAAATGAAGGATAAGTTTAGCACCTGTCAGGAAAGTCACAATAAATATTTATCTGAAGTAGCAGGCATGAATAGTAACAAAGGGGAGGAAAAAGTGAGACTTATAAGAAATTTTAATTTGAGCTCAAAACAGAAGTCAAAACTGATTAAGAATAATGGGAACTCCTTAGGGATGAGGACAGAAAAGGTCACGGTATATCAGAACATGAGTGTTTTCAGTGAACCTGGTAAGATGTGTGCTGCATATGGTCCTCGTGTGTCTTCTGTAGTTGAAGAATATAAACAATGTGAAATGTCTTTTGCCAAGATGACACACCTTACTGTCGCTCAGAGAACACCCACAGGAGAGAAACTTTATGAATGTAACATTTGTGGAAAGTCTTTTACCTGGAAGAAACACCTTACTGTCCACCAGAGAAATTACACAGGAAACAAACCATATGAATGTAATGTGTGTGTAAAGTCTTTCACCCTGAAGATACACCTTACTATCCACCAGAGAACACACACTGGAGAGAAACCTTATGACTGTAACATGTGTGGAATGTCTTTCACCCAAAAGCTCCACCTTACTCTCCACCAGAGAACACACACACGAGAGAAAGTATATGAATGTAACCTATGTGGAAAGTCTTTCACCCATAACGCATACCTTAATGTCCACCAGAGAACACACACAAGAGAGAAAACTTTTGAATGTAACATGTGTGAAAAGTCATTCACCCAGAAGTCACAGATTACTGGCCACCAGAGAACACACATAGGGGATAAACCTTATCAATGTAACATGTGTGGAACATGTTTCACTTAGAAGTCAAACCTCACTGTACACCAGAGAACACACACAGGAAAAAACTTTATGAATGTAACATGTGTGGAAAGTCTTTCACCCAGAAGTCACACCTTACTGTCCACCAGAGAACACACACAGGAGAGAAACCTTATGAATGTAGCGTATGTGGGAAGTCTTTCATTAGCTTACTGTCTACCAGAGAACACACACAGGAGGGAAATTTATGAATGTAGCAGGTGTGGAAAGTCTTTCACCTGTAACAGAAACCTTACACTTCACCAGAGAACACACACAGGAGAGAGACCTTATGAATATAATATGTGTGGAAAGTCTTTCAGCCAAGATCAACCCTCACTGTCCATCAGAGAACACACACAAGAAAGAAACCTTATGAATGTCATATGTGTGGAAAGTCTTTCACCCAGAAGCTATACCTTACTGTCCACCAGAGAGCACACACAAGGGAGAAATTTTAAGAATGTAATTTTTTGGAAAGTTTTTCACCCAGAACATACACCTTTCTGTCCATTAGAAAAAACCCACCAGAGAGAAATATTATGTATGTAGCAGGCATGGAAATTGTTTCACCTGGAAGTCACACCTTAACATCCATCACAGAACACAAGGAGAGAAACCTTATGAATGCAACCAGTGTGGAAAGACCTGGAGGTCACAGCTTAACACACATAAGTTGACTCACACAAATGAAATAACAGGATTGTACCAAATGAGGAAAGTCTTTCTTCTGTAAGAAAATTGAGATTGCAACACAGGAACCATACAGGATAGAATCTTTATGATATAGCAGATGTGGAGTCCTTCAAGTAGAAGACATAGCTCAGTGTTCATCACAGGACACAGAAAACACACAGACACACACACAACACACAGACACACAAAGAGGAGAGAAATCATATGTAGGAAAAATGTGTAGAAAGGGTTTCCAGAAAAAGACATAACTTGGTTAGAATCAGAGAACAGACACAGGTGAAAAAATACAAAGGTAACAAATGTGAAAAGTCCTTTACTAAGTATTCATGGATCCAAGGGGAGAAATTTTATAAATATTACTAACACGGAAATCCTTTGATCTGAAAGGAATAACTCAGTGTTTATCAGAGAACTGACTCACATAGGAGAAAAGAAAGTAGTGAATAGAACATATGTGAAATGATTTTCAATCAGAAGTGAGTCCTCGTCATATGTGAGAGCATACACAGGAGAGAAATTATGAGTATAGAAAACATATTTGCCAGAAGTCACATCTTTACAGGTATCAGAGACATGGACACATGACAGAATCTCTTTAAATATAAACATGAGAGGAAGTCTTTCAACCAGAAGCAAACCTTCTGCAATTATTAACACATTCACTCAGGAAAGAAGCCCAATGTAGGAAAATCTTTGTGAGAAAACCTCTGTAAATTATACAGAGAAATCCTTCATGGCAGAGGTAAGCTAGGTGTGCTGGGAAACCATTCTTCACTCTTCAGCTCTCTTTGAGCCAACATTTCTCATCCTCTTAATGTATTGAGTGGGGATGGTGTCCTTCTATATTATTCAAAGCATGTAGAAACAAGTGATGGGCATTAATTATTTCCAGTCTCAACAAATAATTCAGAGATTGAAATTATTAACTTCTGTCTTTTGTACTAAGGAATGCTTGTCAGAGTAATTTGATAAACTTCTAAGAAACATGAGCTCTGGCCCTTTGGGACTGGATTCAGATCATCTCCAACATGGTTAGGGGAAAATAGTTGAGTAAAGACTGTTATGAGGGGCTGGGAAGGTAGCTCAGTGGTAGAGCGCTTGCCTTGTATGCCTGAGGCCCTGGGTTAAATTTCCCAGCACCGCATAAGCAAAACAAAAAAAGCCGGAAGTGGCACTATGACTCAAGTGGTAGAGCACTAGCCTTGAGCTGAAGAGCTGAGGGACAGTGCCCAGGCCCCACGACCGAATCCCCCTCCCCCCTAAAAAAAAGGCCGATATGGTAGGAGGCAAAAACATGAGAACAACCATTTTTCTACTGCTCCCTTAACTCTCCCTCTGTACGTGTGATTCATGCATTATGTTACAAATTTCTTATTCCAGTTCATTTTTTGAATGGAAGATCTGTTGGAAGATATTAGTCCTTATTGCAGTACATACATACATACCTCTGAGGAGGTAACAATGCTTGATAGGAAATATATTCATGACCTTCCTCATATAACTGTATGACCAATCTGTACAGTATCTTTACAATAAAATACATGTTTTCAAAAATATGGTGGATAAATAAAGACAAGAGTCTCTGCATTTTGCCTTGAGGAAGAACCCCAAAGTGACTTCAGTGCTTGATTTTTTATTTAATTAATCACTGGTAATGAGCAACTTGTGATTGATTCACTCTTGTTCCATTTAGTTGTTTGCTGAGTGAGCTATAATAAAACACCAGTGTGTACAATGTGATGCGCCTGCGTTTACTCAATGTTCTAGAGGCTGATTACAAGTTATATTGCACTTTCTTTGAAATACAATGTGCTGTTCCATACTTTTTTGTGCAATGAATATATATCCAATACCCAGAACACATATATTTCTTTGTGATGAGAAGAAGGCTTTCATTTGCTATCTCATAGAAGGACAAAGTAGATATGACATTAGTGGAAATAACCAAGCACACAAACATATTGAGCAATCTCTCACAAAAATTGAAATTAAGAAAAAAAATAAAGCCATCTGCCACTTGAGCTACAGCATCACTTCTAGTCCCTGAGAGGAAGGAAGGAAGGAAGGAAGGAAGGAAGGAAGGAAGGAAGGAAGGAAGGATGGAAGGAAGGAAGGAATGAAGGAAAGAAGGAAGGAAGGAAAGGAGGGAGGGAGGGAGGAAGGAAGGGAGGAAGGGAGGGAGGAAGGGGGAAGTGAGAGAGGGAGAGAATAAAGGAGGCAATTAGGAAGAAGGAAGTAATAAACTGTTCAGAAGAAGGATGTTTAATTTTTGGTGAATGTGAGAATTTTTCTTTGAGGGGCGGAGCTCAAGAAAAATGGCTTTTACATAAAGCAAGTTCTTGAACTGTATAGAAAATGATACAGAGACTCTAACATTTTATAAAGTGATTTTATAAAATCGTTAATATTAAGTAAGGAGGTCAGGTCTGGCTGGTGCTATATTGGCCACATGGTGGATGGTAAGGTCTGCCAACTTGTCTTCATGCTGGGGGAAGTCAGTACCCCCATCTCTCATCTGCCTAACAGCTGATGGATATACCTGGATCCCTGGAAGCAAGGGTGGGCATTATGTTGCTCATTCTGTTAGTCCAATGCCTGGGACTCGAAATATCCTGTGTACCTGCCCCTGTTCTGGCCCTATTTAGGTTGGACCATCAGTGCACCAGATGCCATGCCACATGTCTCTGTGATTATGTCCTGAGTCCTATCTCCTGGCTTGTCTCTGGTTATCATAGTGTCCCAATTCAGCACTCTCTTGATGCTGAATGGTTTCTTGGTGTTGTTTTTATTCTTGTTTTCCTTGCTGTCCTGTTTCCATGCTAAGTGTATTTGTGGACTGCAAGTCTTTGTTACAACAGGCTGCTTGCAGACTGCTAGCAGTATAATAAAGACTCCAGTATTCCATCTTCCAAATTGTGGCCTCCAACAAATATACTGTCTTCTTTTACAGAAACACAAGGGTTGACTTAACATTAGAATTTCTAGAGCCTAGATATATCCACTGTATAGTTATGTAATTAAACATATCCTGGAGGCATTTAGAAAAAAAAAATGTCTGTTACATCAGAAAGTGCTTAATAAGTAAACCAAGACCAAGACTCCAGATCCTATATAAGCTAGTCATTCTAGGGAAGTCCAGAGCTGTTTGTTTCCATGAAGAGCTCTACTTTCACACTTTCATGAAGAAATATTTTTGTGCCAATATGAGGTCTTCAATTCAGGAACTGATATAACATCCTTGACATTTTATCTTTTTTTAAACTAACACTAACACTATACCACTTGTGCCACAACTCTACTTCATGATTTTTGGTGGCCTTTTGTGCCAGAGCTGGCCTCAAAGGTGATTCTCTCATCTTGGCCTCCATAAAAGGTAAGAATAAAAGCGTGGGCCCTGTAGGCTGTTCTGAACAAATCTTCTCTCTGGGAAAAAGAGGTTTCATTCAGTGCTTCATCTCATTCTTGCTGTGCCTTCAACAATTTCAGTATTTATTTTTGTATTTTTTTAAATTTTTCTTGGGTCCGGGCGTGGGGCCTGAACATAAGGCTGTTTACATTGTAATCAAGTTATCTGTCTTAGAAAAAAGGCATTGGCAATTTGGGATTTATTTCTCAGAGCTAAAATCCCGGGATAAGTATTAATAATTTATTGGGTTTTTTTTGGAGGGGGTCCAGTCATGGGGCCTGAACTCTCGGCCTGGGCACTGTCCCTCAGCTCTTCAACTCAAGGTTAGCGCTCTACCACTTGTGCCACAGAGCCACTCCCGGCTTTTTTCTTTTTGCTTATGTGGTGCTGAAGAATCGAACCCAGGGCCTCATGCATGCAAGGCAAATGCTCTACCACTGAGCCACTTTCCTGGCTCCTTAATAATTTGAATGTAAAGATTTGCTTACCACCACTATGAACTTTACCTGTCTGTCTGTCTAAAACTGCTTGGGTATTCCAGCCAAGAACAAAAAAAAAAAAAAAAAAAAAAGGAGAGGGAAAAACAGCAGGAGCCAATAGAAGACTTATCTTTAAGGGTGAGGGGTGTACAGGCAGAAGTGAAGCTTAACCAGGCCTGGGGAAGTCCACACATGGTAGAAGAGGGCAAGCTGGCACAAAGGCAGTTTACCTAACCCTAAAGAGGCAGATGGGAATTAGCCCATTCTATAGGAGGGGTGAGTGGCCTTTGTCCTCTCTTCCTTGCAGATGGACCCTGGAAACCTGGTGGTAAATTGAGTGATATGACTGGTATTGCTAGAACTGCCCCTTGGATGTATTAAAAATAAAAAAAGGGTTTACACAGAGGGTTAAAAAGTTTATCTGTGTGATGCAATTTGGTTTCAATGCTATTCTAATATTGCATATGTGTTTAAAAAGACAAAAACATGTTAAGTCTAGAAGCTTGGTACAGTGCTGGTGATTGTAATTCTTTCATTAAGGAAAACTGTCATTTGAGTTCAAAAGTTTTCTAAGAGGTAATTCAGAATAAAAAATAAAATATATCTTTTAAAACAAGAAGACAAGAGGCAATGAGTATTACCTAGCCCCTCAAGATTTTATTTCTTTTGTTTGTTTTTGTCCATCATGGGGTTAGAACAGTGGCCAGGGGTGTTGTCCCTCAACTCTTCAGCTCAAGGAAAGTGCTCTACCACTTGAGCAACAGTGCCACTTCTGCTTTTCTTGTGGTGAATTGGAGATTAGAGTCTCATGGACTTTTCCTGTCCAGGCTGGCTTTGAACTGCGATCCTCAGCTCTCATCCTTCTGAGAAGCTAGGGTTACAGACATGAGCCACCAGTGCCTGGCTTTCCCTTCAAAGTGCAAATGAAAACTAAAGTGTGAAGTATTAAAGCAGAGGTGAGAAGAAGGCTGTCATTTACAATCTCTTGGAGGACTATGGAAGATCCTATATTGTTAAATTACAATATGCAGAAACTATTGAGCAATCTCACACAAAAATGGAAGCTTTGAAAAATAGAACCAACTTCTCACAGAGATTGGGTGTAGAATAGGTGACAATGTGACAATTAGTAATAATTTTTTTCAAAGATTTTATTTGATTACAAATTATATTGCTGTTATTTTGAAGTACAATATGATGTTCCATGTTTTCATTATGCATTGCTTGCATATCTAACATCTGGAACGCATTTTTCTTTGTGTGATGTTGAAAGGTAATGAAAGATATTACATTAAGTGAAATATCCTGGTACAGAAACAAATTGAGCAATCTCACACAAACATGGAAGCTAACAAAAACAGAAGTAATTTCTCTCAGAAGTTGAGAGTAGAATAACTACTAGCAGAAGCATGAGAGATTGGTCCATTTTGTCAGGACTCTCTGTTCAAGATTTTGGTCTTATTGGGCTGGAAAGGTGGCTCAGTGGTAGAGCACTTGCCTTGAATGCATGAAGTCCTGGGTTCGATTCCTCAGCACCACATAAGCAAAAAGAAAAAAGCAGGAAGTGGTGCTGTGGCTCGAGTGGTAGAGTGCTAGCCTTGAGCTGAAGAGCTGAGGGACAGCACCCAGGCCCAGAGCTCAGGCCCCACAACTGGACCCCTCCCCCCAAAAAAGATTTTGGTGGTCTTAATCCTTTGGTCAAATTGACTGCGAGTCAGTGTGGGCTTGAGCAGTGTAAGGTACACCCAGGGAGGATTCCATGTAGATGACTACCCCCCACCCCGACATCTTATACATCTTCTACCAGTACCTGTGTGAAGTATATAACTGGCATACCTGGAAGCAGTCGTCTCCCCCTTCTCTGAGATCACATATTGGTCTGCCCCCTGATCACACCTCTCATCTGACTGTGGGAGGATCCTCGGCTCTGAGATCATAGCCACATCTGAGGTGGCCACATCTTCTCCCACCTCACCACAGCTTTCCCCCACCTGACCACAACTTCCCTCACCTAGCCACACCTTCTCCTCACCCCTACCTTAGATAAGACATGGCCCAGGGGTGATTTGGCCATTTCTAGCCACCTGGAAACCCCAAATTGTCCTGAAACCAGAAGTTCGGAAATAAACTGCTCTTTGCCTGAACAACATGTGGTGATCTCATTGATCACCTACCTAATTAACCTAACATGAAGATTTTCCAGTGTGGCAAGTGCTTAAACAGCACAGAGTGATTATGTGGGCAAATACCTTCACTGAGAGGAGTCCACATAGAAAGAACACATCAGACAGAAACAACAGTGACAGGAATCAAAGGATTGAGTTTTGGTGTCCTGGAATCAAATCGAATATAGAATCTATACAATGTATAGATTACTCTGTGCAAAGATCCATGTTTGGAGTTGTCTATGTTGTTCCAATTGGTTAACCATGGGGAAAGACAGGTGAGCCTTAAGTCTACTTTCTTTATGTGATTAAATAATTTGCAAGTCATAGAGAACATCTACTGTTTCCTGTGATTTCAACACAGCCCTGAGGAAAGATGAGAGAAAGAATTGAAAGTAAGAGATTTTGAACACTTCCTCAGATTCAATACACTCCTGAGTGATGGTAATGAGAAAAGAATCTAATTGGGTGCTGGATACAGAGCTCCCCCAACTCTTAATTCTTCTGCGTGATGTCATGGAATCCAGAACCAAGAGCAAGTCTTAGTCTTAAATCTTTCTGCAACAAAGTGACTCTGGGAATAATAATGCTAGATATAGGGGACAGCCTGAGCCAGGGAAATGTTCAAGTCATGAACCTGTGCCTACTGCCTCTACCTTTCTATTCCTGAACAAAAATAGGATACTTCTTGGGCTGGGAAGGTGGCTCAGTGGTAGAGCGCTTGCCTTGCATGCTCAAGGCCCTGGGTTCGATTCCTCAGCACCACATAAGCAAAAAGAAAAAAGCCGGAAGTGACACTGTGGCTCAAGTGGTAGAGCGCTAGCCTTGAGCTGAAAAGCTGAGGGACAGCGCCCAGGCCCAGAGTTCAGGCCCCACAACCGGACCCAAAAAAAAATAGGATACTTCTTATAAATAGACTTTCTCTGAAAAACATGAGAGAGTGCTTATTTGTGACAATCCTCTCTCAGCATCTTCTCAGTCAAAGGTCTCTAGGAAACCTTCCTGACCAGTAGGTGACCCACCTGTGACCATTGATCTACTTGGCACCCAAGAAGGCTCAGAACTCAGAACATCCCAAACCAATTGCCACTTTATGTCTGTTCCAAGAATTCACTGTTCTTTGATCATCCCTGATGAGCAGTTAAAACTAATTAACAGAGGCCTTGTGTCCTACTGAACTGAGGCTTAGAGGATGGTGACAAATTTCTGTTGATTACTGAGCTGAGTGAAAGAACAAGTAAGGGACAAGGGCAGCTGAGGACAGGTATCTTCCTTCTCAGGTCCTCCTCACCAGCCTGGAGCTCAGTAAGTCTCACCTTCACTAGCTGCCTCAGGACAAGAGAGCAGAAGTTGATCTCCCTTGTAGATACACATTCACTGCCACAGTCCATAACTCACACAAACTAATGCTAATACTAATACCCAAGCTACTTTCCCTCCATCACACAGTGTCCACTCCACAGTGTTCATGACCTGATTTCAAGCTCATTGACAAGAGAGATGGAGTGGGCATGGATAGAGAGAGGAAAAATATTTTAAAATGAAAAATATAATTTGGAAAATACAAAAGAACTGAAAGAATTATTTCATAAGATTCAAGGAAAAACTAAGAATTTCTTTTAAGGAGAAAAGAACAAAGTAAAAAAGGTCAAAGTAAAACCAAACTGGATTACCAAAATTTTACCCAAACCACCACTGCCATCAACAACAAAAACCTTTAGTTTTTCTTTCTGCCGGGGGGGGGGGGTCATTTGTCTAGAACTGAAAATTCACAATTTATGTTAAGATGCATCTTCATTCTCTGATCCCTTAGGCTGTGCAACCTTGAGGAAACTGATAGAATGTGCATTATTTGATTTTTGTCATTTCCTTTTTGCTATGTCCTAGTCATGGTGATGGGGTCGTGACTTCAGGCAGTGGTAATCAGTCTTGAGTCTCTTTCTCACAGGAGGGGAGGTGCAAAATTCAAGATCTTCACCAGCAGCAATTGATCTGGTTTCTCTTTCTCTCTCTTTTTCTTCCTTCCTTCCTTCCTTCCTTCCTTCCTTCCTTCCTTCCTTCCTTCCTTCCTTCTTTCCTTTCTTTCTTTCTTTCTTTCTTTCTTTCTTTCTTTCTTTCTTTCTTTCTTTCTTTCTTTCTTTCTTTCTTTCTTTCTTTCTTTCTTTCCTTCTTTCTTTCTTTCTTTCTTTCTTTCTTTCCTTCTTTCTATCTTTCTTTCTTTCTTTCTTTCTTTCTTTCTTTCTTTCTTTCTTTCTTTCTTTCTTTCTTTCTTTCTTTCTTTCTTTCTCTCTCTCTTTTCTCTCTCTCTCTCTCTCTCTCTCTCTCTCTCTCTCTCTCTCTCTCTCTCTCTCTCTCTCTCTCTCTCTCTCTCTCTCTCTCGCAAATAAACTTGTTTTTTTTAAGAACCGAGTTACATAATACTTATAATATTGCTTCTAGAATTCAGATTTTTTTATTTTAATTTTATTGTCAAAGTGATATACAGAAGGGTTACAGTTGCATAAGTAAGGGAATAAATTTACAAGTTCCTATAGGTTATAGTATTCATAGATTCATAGATTTATAAAATGCACAGATTTATACCACAGATTTCGGAACCAAGGGAATAGGGATTTGTCTATACACTATAAGAAAAATTAGAATTCAAGCTTAAAAGCTGAAGTCATTTAGCTAGTTCTAAAATGAGAAGATAAACACTTCTAAGCTATTCTTGTTCATCCTAAGTGTGCTAAGGATGTCATCTCTTTTTTTTTTGGGGGGGGGGGTCCGGTCGTGGGGCCTGAACTCTGGGCCTGGGTGCTGTCCCTCAGCTCTTCAGCTCAAGGCTGGCGCTCTACCACTTGAGCCACAGCGCCACTTCCGGATTTTTTCATTTTTGCTTATGTGGTGCTGAGGAATCGAACTCAGGGCCTTGAGCATGCAAGGCAAGTGCTCTACCACTGAGCCACCTTCCCAGCCCCAGGATGTCATGTCTTTAGAGGACAGCATTTCTAGGAAACCACAGACAGTTTGACCTCAATTGTTTCCTTATGAAAATGATTGTTCCTGTTTTATCTTTGAAAGACTTTCACTTTGTTTTCCTGAAAAAGTCAGTTTTAAGTGTATTCAGGCAGTACAATTTGTTACTAGAGCCATCTTCTAATAGGTTATAAGTGTTTAGAGGCTCAGGCTCATTTCTCTTGCATGCCCCAGTTCTTACAACCCCCCTGGGGCTGGGATTATTTTGCTGTACCCAGATGGGTGTGTGAGAAGCTTCATGCTTCAGTGATAGGGCTTCTGGCTCTGAATGGCTTTGATGTCTTTCAGGGCTCTTCTCTGCCTTCCCTGCAACTGTTCTGTTCCCTGGTTTGCAGACAGCAGCACCATCTGTGAAGAGCAGGGACTATCATGCTAACCACTTCCCTCTTGCCCCATTTTCTTTTTGACTTAGAGTCTCTTCTATAATTCTTAGGCTGCTCAGAGTGAAGGGCATTTTCCTCTGATGTTTTATCTCTTTTCCTAAGGCAAGAGCAGCCAGAAGTCTTTGCTAGGCATGCTGGGAACACAGTAGTATGAACTTTCTGTGCAGCATTCTCTGGCAGCTCTTCCATACCAGGCCACATATCTCATAGGCTTCATTCCAGGCTCATTGCAGCCCTGCCTTTTGCTAACACTGCAGACTCTGTTCTCATCCTGGGGCTGTGCACAAGGCAGGGCTTTTGCTTTACAGCTGTCTCTTCATAGCTCTTCAGGAGGGAGAAGCAGTAAAGGGCAGCCACCAAATTATGGTGTGAGATGATGGGAATGGAGCTCCTCTGCAAGAAGCAGAGGGGAAAGGCAAGCAGGGTGACACTATGTCTCTCTGCTCATTGGCAGAAGAGACTGAGATGGTCATGTTAAACTTGACCTCCTCTTTACAAGGAAAGTGGGAAGGTTTGTGATATTTGGGTATGTTTAAACACTGCAGGTGCATTGATTTAGTTTTCACAGGGCTGGCACTACCTTGTTTTAAAATATCTTTTATCAGAAAGTAAGTGGCCATCACTTCATCAAATGTTCTCTGTAGTAGCAATGTGTAGGTCTGAAGTTTGTTGGATCCCATGAATCACATTCTGGTGACAATTGTTGGATCTAACTTGTTGGACAGTGGCTCACCTGGACACAGACAGCATTCCACAACTCTACCATTACCTGGTGTGAAGCTGGCCTCTGTTGTGAGTCTACAATTAGCAGCTGTGAAAGGATGTTATGTCCTTTTGCAGTCAGGTGATATGGTACATCATACGCCCTGTATAATTTGTATACATGGCTGGTTGGAAGTCATCCCTTTAAATGGGAATTTTACTATAATCATAAAAACCATGCTGGTGACTAGGCCCCAGAGATCCACCTTGAAACCTGTTGCAGGTACATTTCAGGGGCATGGAATATGTAGGCACCACACATTTCTGTGAGCAACTGCCCTCTGGCAAGCCTCAGGCTTAACCCAAAGTCATTGACTTTAATATTGCCATTTTCATCCAGTAGGATGTTGTCAGGGTTTAGGTCAATGTATGCCATCCTATTCAGATGAAAGTACTGCACAGGAGTTGCTATCTGCTTCAGAAACCTGGATTCATTCTCAAATAGGTGGCATGATGCTCTGATCCACATTAGCAGGTTTCCCTTGGTGGCTGTTTCTATTATCAGGTACATGTAGAGGTGATTCAGAGCCTTAACAATGTCCACCTCGTTTTTCACAGCATAGGGTAGTCTTCCCTCTCCAATATTTTCACTGCTACCACTCTGTCTTCCCCATAGCTGCCATAGACAATGTACATGCTGTACATGGTATTGGCTTGCAAGGATCTCCTCTTCCCTGGAGGAGAATGTAGTGTATTTGTTGTCATTTGATTCCATTTTCTTGTTGGGATGGCAGGGAATCAACCTTAAGTAAACTTAGCTCATTAAATATGATGCATAGTAAATCTTAACTATATTTAGCTAAATAAATACAGTAGGTAGCAAATCATAATTAAAATTAGCAAAATCAATGTGTTGGGTCTTAAATCTTAATAAAACAGCTAAATCAATTCAGTAGGGGCATATCTTAACTGAAAGTAGCACAATCTAAACCACAAAATAACAGAAATCTCCAAACCCACAAAACACAAAACCTCCCTCCCAAGCTAAAAATGTATCAACCTAACTCTAATTTAGTCCAGTAGTCATCAAAGGAGATCTCTCAGCACTGCACAGAAACTGCCTCCTTCTGGAACCACTGCAGGGACCTCACAATGACATGTGAGATCAGTGAGGAAATGGACCAATCCAGCTGGACTCAGTGACATCAAGGAAGAATGGGCCTATTACAGCCAGGGTCTAGCTCTTAGACCTTGAGGACTATTGTTATTGACTTCAGGTGGGTCAAGGGGGATGATTATGTTCACCACCATGGCAGTGTTTTGGGAACCATGAGGACAGTGGCCAAACACCTCTCTTCTTCTTCAGGGCTGTGGGATCCTAGGAGCTGCTCCTGCACAGACACTAGCACCAGGATCCCAGTGCAAAGACCTCAGTCTTCTTGTGGGTAGGTCCTGGTACTTGGTCCAACAATCTGTGAACCCATGGTGCAACACAATGAAGTCCTAGGCACACTGTAGCTTACCAGAGACTCCAGAGTGATATCAACATTAAAAATTAAACCCTGATTCTTTATGTTTGGTGTCATACTATTTTATTTAAAAAAACTCAAAATCTCTGGCACACCACTTGAGGAAATGATTTATTAAAAGTAAAAGGCTGTAAGAATATACAAGATGAAATCACAAAACAAACAAACTCTCAGAATAAGAGAAACTTCAAACCTATAACTGAAGTACAGGAGGTATTGCTAAGAAAGGATACATAGTGATAAATATGGCCAAGAAGGATTCAACCATGGATGGGAGAAGGGAAGTCAGGAGGTGAAGTCAGGTGCAGGCTGCCTTTCTCTACCTTCTGTGGATTTCCATCATTTGCATGTACATTTCTCTCCTTTTATGCAGGATTCCCTGCACTGGGACCACTGGGTCACTGGGCCTTTCTCTATTCTCTCCCACTTCACTTGGTGGTGGAAATATCCACTTCCACTAGGAGTTACTGGCAGTTAATACCATCTATGAGAAAAATAATTTATCACATGGTTCTTGATTTGTAAGCAAGAGGCAGTGGATTGGTAAGTCTAAATTAATGAAAGGCAAGGCCTAGGGGAGTGGGTTCAAGTGGTAGATCCTTTGTCTAGTGAGAGGGATCTAGTTTAAAACTAGAGACTACATTTGAAACATAGAACTTCTCTTTTAACAATATGTAACTAGCCAGGGGACAATGACTCATGCCTATAATCCTAGCTACTCAGGAGGCTGAAATCTGATGATCATGATTCAAAGTCAGCCCATGAAAGAAAGTCCATGAGACTCCTATCTTCAATAAACCACCAAAAAAGTCTTAGTGGCACTGTGGCTCAAGTGGTAGAGCACTAGCCTTGAGCTGAAGAGCTCAGGGACAGTGCCCAAGCCCAGATTTCAAGCCTCATGACCAACAACAAAAATATGTAACTAGTTAACATTTATAGCTGTTGTTTTATAAGAGTAAAGCCCTATTCAGATTTACCAGCATGCCCACTTCATTGCTATTATTTCAATTTTTGTGTGTTTGAGAGAGCTACTAATATTGAATTTTTTATCTTTTTGCTTTTATTTGGCTTTTCTTTTGGGAAAGATTCAGGCCAGAGAGGGGACTTTTCCTGGTACTTGAACTCAGGGCATACATGACATCTCTAAGATTTTTCCCTCAAGGCCTGTCCTCTATCACTTGAGCCGTAGCTCTACTCTGGCTTTTCGTTTTGTTTTGTTTTGGTGGTTAATTGGAGATACTCTTCAAAATTCAGAATAATGAGTCGCTAGGATGACAGGCACCCAGCCATTGGTACTCAGCTAGGCTCTCATTTTTGAGGGAAGTTTTTCTCTTTTTATTTTTTTATTTTTTTCAGGTGTGGAGTTGAACTCAGGGCCTGGACACTGTCCCTGAGCCTCTTTGTGGTCAAAGCTAGTGCTCTACCACTTGATTTTTGAGTGGTTAATTGGAGATAAGTGTCTCATGGGGACTTTTCTGTCCAGTCTGGCCTTGAACTGTGATCCTCAGATATCAGCCTCCTGAGAAGCCAGAATTACATACATGAGCCAGTGGTGTCCAAATTTTCTTCTTTTGGAAAGGTTGGATGACAATATTTACTTTTAGCACATTAACTTTGTTGCTCTTGCTGTCTGCTGTCCTCCTACATTCCTGATGGAAAATTGGTCATAATCTCATTGAGGATCTCTTGTGTATGATGAGTTGTGTGTTTGACTCTGGAGGTTCTCTGTCTTCAACAATTTAATTACAATGCAACAGTGTGGATTTCTGAGTTTATTCTAATTGGAGTTTGTTGAGTTGCTAAATTCTTGTGTATGTAGTTACGTGCTTTAAATAAAAATTGGGAAATTCATTATGACTTCAGGGACTTAAATAATGCATATATTTGTACCGGGTTCATTATTTTTATGTCAATTGTGTTTATTAGTTGTAGACACTGTAGATATAACAATGAGAAAAAAAGAATAGCTTTATTTTTTAAGCTTAACACTTTAGTGTGAGTGGGGTTAGAGAATGTGTATACATACACATACATATTCCTGCTTCAAACAACCTCTCTAGAGGAGTTTGAGAACCACTAGCTAAGGTAAGGCCCATTAGGCTATGGTGGGGAATTTAACTTTTATTCTGAAACAGAAGTTCTTAAAGGTTGGAGGTTAGAAAGTGACTTAATTTGGTTTAAGAAACATAAAAACTGGGTGCCAGTTGCTCATACCTATAATCACAGCTACTCATGCAATGGAGGTTAGAGGATTGTGGTTTGAAACTGGTCCAGGCAGGAAAGCCCATAAGACTGTTTTGTCAGTCGTGGGGCTTATCAAACACCAAGAAGTGGAGCTGTGGCTCAAATTGTAGAGCACTAACTTTAATTTTTATAAAAGCTCAAGGAGCTGATGGTGGTGGTGGCTCATGCCTGTAATTCTAGCTACTAAGAAGGCTGAGATCTGAGGATTGGGATTCAAAGCCAACCAGACTAGGATAGTCAGTGAGAGTTTTATCTCCAGTTAACCACCACAAACCCTGAAGTGAAGTTGTGGTTCTAAATGGTAGAACACTAAATAGCTTTGAACAGAAAAGCTTAAGGATAGTGCCTAGGCCCTGAGTTAAAGACCCACAGTTGACAAGACAAAAGAAACACAAACACAAACACAAGCACAGCATCAAGCCCTAGCTAGGATCAGCATTACAAAAACAAATCATTTTCAACATTCCAACAAGTGACTAGGAAGTTCAATAATTTTCCCAATGTCTTTCTGCCAGTGAGGAGCAAAGCTAGGATTAGTTGGATGCCAGTGGTGGTCAATGATGTCTGCAATCTTAGGTTACTCAGGAGGATGAGATCTGAGAATTAACATTCAATGCCAGCTCTGAGAGGAAAGTCTGAGATTTTTTATTTCAAATGATCAACTAAAAATCTGGAAGTAGAGCTGTAGTTCAAGTAGTAGATCCCTAGGCTTGAGGACGAAAAACTCAAGGATAGGCCAGACCCTGAGTTAAAGCCCCAGGATTGGAAACAAACTATGAAACCAGAACCAGACAAGAGTGCCTATAGCTCTGTGGCTGACCAGGAGAGGATGCTGTAGAGTCATGTATTGGGCCAGGAAGCCCACCGCTGCTCTTCCTCCCCATGGGCTGACCTAGAGTCCTGAGTGACAAACAACAGTCTACAGCTCAGTAACCAAGGAAGCCCAGCTGGCTTGGTCACTTACTCAAAATCAAGCCTGGCAGTTCCTGGACATCATCTGCAACTCAAATCCAGTGAACATTTGGAATAGAAATCACCCCCAAGGGCTGGGAAGGTGGTTCAGTGGTAGAGCGCTTGCCTTGCATGCGTGAGGCCCTGGGTTCGATTCCTCAGTACCACATAAGCAAAAAGAAAAAAGCCAGAAGTGGCGCTGTGGCTCAAGTGGTAGAGCGCTAACCTTGAGTTGAAGATCTGAGGGACAGTGCCCAGGCCCAGAGTTCAGACCCCACAACTGGACACCCCCCCAAAAAAAAACAAGACTAAAAGAGCAAATTTGCATGTGGCTGGGATGCTTGCTCAGTGGTAGAGTGCTTGCCTTGCATGCATGAGACCCTGGGTTCAATTCCTCAACACCACATAAGCAGAAAAAGCTGGAAGTAGAGTTGTGGCTCAAGTGGTAGAACGCTAGCCTTGAGCTGAAGAGCTCAGGGACAGCACCCAGTCCCAGAGTTCAGGACCCACGACCAACAACAACAACAAAAAAAATTGAAAAGGCTGTCCCTGATTTGTTTACTTGTTGGACATTTATTTATTTAACAAAAAGCAAGATCAGCATAACTAGGAAAAAAGCAGATGCAAGTTGGTCATACCATATAGACCTCACAGACTGTAAGGATTCTCATGGATAGTTAATGTAAAGGAAAGCCACAGGTGGTCCCCAAGGTTCATCTGAGTTTCATATGAAAGGATGACTCTGGCTACTCTGTTAACATCAGTCTGATCAATATAAAAGACATATAATGTTATTGACGACATTATTCACTATAGTGAAAACGTAGAAACAACCCAAATGTCCACTGATGGATAAACAAAATGTGGTATATTCATCCAAGGGAATATTATTGAATATTAGAAAGGAATGACATTCTGACCCACTCAATAACATGAATGAATCTATAAAATATTGCAAGTGAAATAAACTAGATCTAAAAAACTATAATTTGTGTTTCCACATCCATGAGGTATCAAAAATAGCTAAATTTGTGGGGTAACCGTGGCTCACACTTATAATATTAGCTACTCAGAAGGCTGAGAACTAAGGATGGAGGTTTGAGGTCAGATTAGTGCCTGAGACTACAATTTGCAATAAATGAGAGGTGCATGAGAACAGCCAATATGAGTTCAAAGCTTTATTGGGGGGGGGGGCAGACCTGCCGGGCTGCTCCAAGGAAAAATGGAGGCAGCAGCCATGGACAGGTATAGACTGAAATTAAACATTTTAGTGGCAGTCTCATGGGTCACATGGGCAGTCACTGGTCACATTACATAGACTATGGGAATTTGTGGGTAGGGTCAGTTCTGAGAAGAGGTGTTGTGAGGGTGTTACATGGACTAGGTACTCAGCATCCTGAGTAGCTAAGATTAAAGGCACTACTGCCCAGTTTGATTAACTCTTTCATTTCATCCCCAGAAATGTGGAGTCAGCCAAGGTGACCCAAGCCTTCAAAGTTTTGTTATCGGTGTTAAGACCAAGCTGTGATGTCAGAAAAACTGACCCCTTACTGTTTGGCCTGGAGCTAGAAGAAATGGAATGTGAGAGTCATCAGGATGCTTGTCTAGGGCTGGGAGGAGGGTGTCGAAGAAACAGTTCAGGAATGAGTACTGGAGCAAGCCCAGATTCTCTGTGGTTCAGCCTTTCTTCAGAGACCTTACCACAGCAATGCACACATTTCACTGTCTTGGGTAACTGCATATTTGTTTAATGTTTCAGTCCTCACCCCCCATTTCAGCTCCCAGGGTTTTGTACTGCCTGCACATCTTCCTGAAACCTGGCACAGAGTATGGCACACATGGGTGCCGGCTGATGGCTTGCCAAATAGGACTGAATGGAGACAAACCCTGAATCTGAGGTTTCAGGAAGGGCTCAGCCTGTGCTGAGTGTTCAGTGGATATGTGTGGGACTGGACCTGCATGAGAAGGAGCCTGTAGATAGGCTTGTGTTATCTCCCCACCACTTTGTTAGGCATGGCAGACAGGTGTCACAGGCTGGTGGGTGCTGACTGTAGTCTGGATTATGTATGGGAGTGAACACACCAAACATCTAATATCTTCTACACGAAGAAACCTAGGAAACCTAGGACCTGTGGGCAGAATTGCACAGGAATTACAGCGTGGACCTCATTTCACCACACAGGACACTGAAAGAATCCATTCTGGCCATGCCAGGGGACCACGCAGAGGCAGGCACATACAGGACAAGGATTGTTGTAAAGAGATTGATTAGTGGGGCCATGTTGCCCACAGGCTAGGGAGCAATATGGCATCTACTCCTATATAGGTGATAGTTCATAACTCTGGGGCTAGTGGTAGAGGAGGTTGTCTGCAGGCGCAGGTTGATCTGTGCAGAGAGTGGGAGTGGCCAGCTCTTCGGATGGAAACTCTAGTGCTGGAAGGAGCTCAGCTCTGGGTGGAGCTGGAGGGCTATGGGCTGTCCCAGGAAAGGCAGTGGGAGCAGCTGAGGATCTGAGGAGGGAAGAATGCCAAAAGACACTGAGATCCCTGGGTCAAGTCAGGTCTGGTTGTCCTCAGGGCCCTGCCAAGATGAGTGGGGAGTCCAAGACTCCAGGGGCTGGGAATGGCAGGGGTCAATCACTACCTGCAAAGCCCAAGGACTCCCCCAACCATATTTTGTAAGCAGCAGCGAAGAGGGCCAGGATCGGATTCTGAAGTGCACTCAACCACGCCCAAACAGAGGCCTCTCACCAGGGTGTAGCGGGCACCATTTAGGGCCGGACAACTCAAATCTGCTTTCTCTCCGTCGGGTTGGAAGGGGATCAGTGGAGGAGTGGGATACACGATTGCAGTGTTGGAGGGGGTATCTCTGAGGTCGGACCCTCAGATGGCATCCGGACAGACTGAAACACTCCAAAAGAAGACGGAGGTCAACAAATATAGGCGTTGTCTAGCAATTGTAGAATAGAGAATCGTGGATCTGATGGCTCCACAGTGTCCAACATTGTTATTGGCAGTGGTAAACATCCCCCCCACCCGGCAATGAGTCAGTGTTATCTTCTGGCTTACAACCCGGGGAGATGCGGAAATGCTAGGGAGTTGTGGCAGCTGATTGTGTTTGGTGAGTTGCTGCTTCTGCAACTGGGGGTCTTGTGGTGGGCGTGGAGAAGGGCTGCGGGGCCAGCAGGGCTGCCGGGGGGTCGGCCAAGTCAGATGGTCTTTCTGCCCAACCTGGGGCTGTGGGCTCTGGACTGCCAGCAACAGGACGATGGCACCTCGTGGCCAGGGAGATGGTGGTAGTGGGGCAGGCAGGAGCTGTGCTGATCCCCATAGCCGGTTAGGTGAGTGCTTTGGTGCTGTGCGACCTTCTCCCCTACCCAACACCTGTCTGCAGCTCCTTTTCCCTCCTTCTCTGGTGGATGTCTTCAGAGGCAGCACCAGAATAAGTCTGTGCTTCTTCATGTTTTTTGTTTGTTTGTTTCCCAGACGGAATAAATTGAGGCTCGGAGGACAGAGATTTGACCACTCAGTAGTCAGAATTAGAACCCAGGGCCCTTGGTGCCCCTTTCTGGGACTCTTATTTCAAATTTCCATACTTTACAGTCAGGCCTCTTTTCTCTTGCCCTCTCCTGTCCCCTGACCTCGTCCAGTGTTCTCTTTCTGGGGAGTACTCTTTCCACATATGCCTGTATCCTAGGGTGTGATGCCTTCTGTAGGACTGGTTCCCTCATCATCTTTGCTCCCCTCCCTCATCCCCACCTGCTGATCCTGTTGTTTCTACTCAGGTCAGTCCCTTTCCCATTTTACCATTTGCACAGAGACCCCTGGGCCTCCCTGCTTCTCTTTCCCTATTCAGCTTTCCCCATCCTATTTCTTTCTCAGATCCTGTGGATTCCTTGGGGAGTGAGTGCAAAGATCCTCTTAGAACATCAAGTCATTTGAATTGGGGTGAAAGGTGAGTTTCTGGTTCTTGAGGAACTTGCTACCTTTGACTCACCAGAAGTATAGAGGTACCCTAGTGGGAGGATCCCCCAAAATATCCCAGAATGCAATTCCGTGAGTGAACATACATTCCACTCTCCTCTGAACTGGAGGGACTTAATATTTTTTGCATTCCAAACTGTGATCATATTTGTTTCTGCCTCTTTGAAACTTACCATGTGTACATGCATTTGAACTAGTTTTTTTTTTTACTTTGTGTGTGTGTTTGTACATGTGTTTGTGTTCAGATCCTGGGTCTTGAACTCAAGGCCTGGGTGCTGTCTTTTAGTTTTTTTAATGGCCAGTGCTCTACTGCCTGATCCACAGCTCCACTTGTGGCTTTTTGGAGGTTCATTCTAGATAGGAGTCTCTTACAGACTTTCCTGCCTGAGCTGGCTTAGAATCAGGATTCTCAGATCTCAGCTTTCTAAGTATCTAGGATTATATGTGTGAATCACTGGCACCTGACTTTGACCAGCATTTTCCTGTGACTCAGCAGGACTGTGACTCTCATCTTCTGGCAAGTCTATGCATGCTTGAATTGCTTCATATAGCAGGACATTTCAGATTTACTTAGGGGATTTTTCCTGGTCCCATGGGAAGAGGGTAATTCATGTAGCATGGTCAAATTTGACTGATTGTTGGCTGGAATATGGTAGACTTATACCTTTCTGTTATTTTCATGGTTAGGCACAATCATATTATTACAACATGTCAGTATGTAGTCTGAATTCATTTCCCTTTGCCTGTGATCTTAGGGAAGTGTGTCAGAGCAAAGACTCTGCTCAGTGGCCTCTGTCCCTCACAGGAAGAACAGAAGCTCCTACTGACTCACCTTGAACTTATATTATGAGTAGAAAAGAGGCCAGGCTGTTTGTCAATGCAGCATTACTTGGCTGGTCTTGACTCCTCTTGGTGCTTTGAAGGCAGAGTCTCCCACTGATTGTACTTTAGGGGTCTCAGAGGAGGTCACATGAAACAGGTACTGAAGAATCTCACCAGCTCTCTTTCATTAAAACCTTATTACAGCTATAAACCAGTGGCTCACATGTGTAATCAATCCTAGCTACTCAGGAGGCTAGCAATCTGATGATTGTGGTTCAGTGCCAACTCAGGGTAGGAAAGCCTGTGACACTTTTATCTCCAATTAAATACCAGAAAAGCTGGAAGTGCACCAGTGGCCCAAGTAGTAGAATGCCAGCCTTGAAAAAGAAAGCTCAGGGACAGCCCTAGGACTGGCACATACACACACAAACACACACACACACTTTATTGTTAGCTCACCTAATGCTCCAAACAACCATATAAATCAGGTATCCTTATTTCCATATTACAAAGGAGGAAAATTTCTGGTGAGTCAGTGGCATCAGACTAATCTCTGCCCCTGTCTCTGTATCTTTCCTTGGAGCAACACATGTGACCCAAGAGAAAAACAGGCTAGAGACCATTTGTATGATTGTATGTAGGCTTTATGAATGTGTGCATGCATATGCATGCATGCACAACTTCTAGGCCTTGAACTTTGACCCTAGATGCTGTCCCTGAGGTTTTATTCTCAAAGTTGGCACACTGCCACTTTGCCACAGTTCCACTTCTTTGTCTTTAATTCTTCATTGGAGATAAGAGTCTTACAGACCTTTCTGCCCAAGCTGGCTTTGTACCATGGTTCTCAGAACTCAGCCTCCTAATTAGCTAGGATAATAGATGTAAATCATTGGCATCAGGCATAGATTCTTGAGTCTTCTGGATAATTCTGCTTAAGTGAGCTTAGTTTCCCCAGTGTGAATGGTTTTAATAATGTTTGATCTTAGGCCAGTTGAAACATATACCTTTTCACAGTGCCTGGATTTGTTTCAGTATAACACTAACTGCTCTGCCTGCAATTATAGTTCTTGAAAAGGATAACTAAGCCAGGTGTTGGTGGTTCACCCTTGTTATCCTAGCTAGTCAGGAGGCTGAGATCTGAGGACTGTGGTTCAAAGCTTGCCTAGGCAAGAATCACTGTGAGACTCCAATCTCCAATTAACTACCAAAAATCTGGAAGTGGAACTGTGGATCAAGTGGTAGGATTTCAGCCTTAACAAGACAGCTCAGGAACAGTGCCCAGACCCTGAATTCAAGAAAACAGAAAGGAGGTAGGAAGGATGGGAGGAAGGAGGGGACAAAGATCTAGGCATCAGTGACTCATACCTGTAATCCTAGCCAAAAAATGAGAATTTGAACTGTGTCTCAGTGATAGAAAGCTACTCTTGAAAGAAAAAGTTCAATGACAGCACCTAGGCCCTGAGTTCAAGCTGAAACACTGACAAAAAAGAGAGAGAGGAAGGAAGGGGGAGAGGGAAGATAAGAGGGAGGGAGGGATGGAAAGGAAAGAACTATTTCCAAGAGCTGAGTGAAATAGAAGCTGCTAGGTATCTGAGAATCTGCAGAGAGCCAGGAGACAAACTTGAGATTTTTAACCATTTGTCTGGATGGTGCTGAATGTTAGATTCCCCCTACAGAGCCCCTGCTGTACATTAGTTCAGGCCAACTGAATCCTGCTTGGGCTGGGCCCTGGGAAGGAAGTGCTAGTCTTTGCTTCTCTTGTAAAGACTAAGAAACCAAGGCCATCAAGAACCTCTCCTGACCAGAAGAGGCAGTGATGAGTGTCCATGGAATGGAGTCTGAGTCTTTCTGTGACATTCCTAAAATCTTCCAACCTGATCTTTCTCCTATCTCATGTTCTTGTGGTAGCCAGGAAAAATGTACAAAAAAAACACCTACAACATCAGCACCCTAGGAAAAGAAGGGCTGGTCTCTCCAGCCCAGTTGGCATCCCTGGACCAGCCAGCAAAGACTATCAGCACCGCAATTAAAGGACTAAACAGCTTGTGATGCAGCCTCCTCTCTCTTTCTCCCTCTCCTCTCTCTCTCTCTTTATTGTCTCGGGAAGCCTTCAAAGACCATAATCCATATTGGGCTGCTAACTCCCCATTGTTCCCAGCAGCATTTAGCCACTTTTCTCAAACACACAGCCAGAGCAATAGTGGTTCTGGCAGCAAGTCAGCCTGTAAAGATGGGACATTTATCATTGCCAGGGGTCTCTGGTGACCTCAAAGGGTGCCAGTGAGGTGGGACAGGGAAGAGACTACAGTGGGACTTCTCTCATCTACCTTGCACTTTAGAAGGCTTCTCAGATCAAGGCCAGCTCAGATAATGACAAATAATAAATACTAAATACTAATAACTGCTGTATTGAGAGGAATGTTTCATTTATTTTATCTTTACCCTATCTAATATCCATAGCCACCCCCACAAACTATTTGTATTACTCTGCTTTTTTTTAAATCCTCATTTCACTTATCAAGAAATACGAGTCAGAGAGATTCACTTGACTACAGCCACACAGCTAAAAATGAAATTAATATGACCAATAAGAATACTATCTGAGCCAGGTGCTGGTAGTTGATGTTGTAATCATAGCTACTCAGGAGTCTTATATTTGAGGATAGTGGTTTGAAGCCAGTGTGAGACTTATCTCCAATTAATTTTAGTGAAAAGCCCTGAAATGGAGCAAGAGCCCAAGAGGTAGAGTGCTGAGCCCAAGAGGTAGAGTGCCAGTTCTGAATAAAACAGCTGAGGGACAGCACCAAGATTCTGAGTTCAAGCTCTAATACTGGCATCAAAAAAAAGAAAAAGATTTCTGACCATCACCCAAGACAATCTCATACTTTCTTGCCCCCTTGTCAGAACCTCCTTTGCGAGCAGCCAGGGAATAAGACTGACATCTTGTGTGACACCCCAGGCCTGACCTAGATCCTTGGTGTGTATTGAGACTCCCTACTAGATGACTTGAGCTACTGGAGGGGCTGAGTATAAGGTCCACATGAAGGAAGAACAGCCAGTGTCTTTGATTTCTCTGGAAACAGAACCAAGATAAAATATATGTGTCAAATAACAGTGACTCATGCCTATAGTTTTAGCTATTCAGGAGGCTAAGGTTTGAGGATCATGGTTCAAAGCCCTTGAGAAATCTTATCTCCCACACACCAGTAAAAATCTGGAAATGAAGGTGTATTTTAAGACATACAGAACTATTTTGAGGCAGAATAAGTTAAAGGGAAATTTACACATGCATGTGTATCATACATGTGTATATACATGCATGTGCATATACGTAGATTGGGGGATATGGGGCCTGAGCTCAACAACAGCTCATGTTGCATCAATAAGCTGTAGATTGGAAACTCAGGTAGAATTTCTACTTTGCAGCTAAGTGACTGAATTTGGGTAACTTCAAGTTCCTTCTGAAGTTTATCAAGTCATTGAGTAAAGCCCATTCCTTTAAGGAAAGGTAATCAATCTTCTTTACCCAAAGTTTAAAATTATTTAATCTTACCCATTTAAACTTTACCCATGTGATTAAAATGGTAATCACATCCAAAAGTATTTTCATAGCAACATATACTGATGTTTGCCACAAAAATGAGGTACTATAGTCTAGCAGAATTAATATGTTAGAATTCATCATCACTAGCCAGTTGTTGGGGTCACATGCCTGTAATTCTAGCTAGTCAGGAAGCTTAGATATAAGGGCTTTGGTTATCTCATGTTACAGATATAGAATGAAGGCAAACAAATTAAAATGACTTGTCTTTGATGTCACAAATTAGTAACTGCCAGAGCTGGGTCTTTTATCCTGGTCTTTCCAATTTATCCTTTCCAATATTATCCTGGCCTTTCCAATTTGTTCACCCTCAAATAATTCTCCATTTGTGTGTGTAGCCTTTGTCATCTCCTACCCTCACCCTCTTTGCTTTCTTTTTCTATTTTGCCAGTCTTGGGGCTTGAACTCAGGGCCTGAGCTCTGTCCCTGAGCCTCTCCTTGCTCAAAGCTAGCACTCTACCACTTGAGCCACAGTGCCAGTTCTGTTTACGTAGTTCTGAGGAATCGAGCCCAGTTCTTTATGAATGCTAGGCAAGAATTCTACCACTAAGTCATATTCCCAGCCCCACACCCTCACATTCCTCTAGCATGGAATCAACAAATCCCACAGATATGATTAAGTACATGCCTTTATTTGGTGAGGAAACTCCCTGTGTTTGAGTCTCATCTTCACTACTGAAGTTGGATTGAAATGTTTGTGGGGCCAAGACTCAAGTTTTGTGATCCTGGCCCTGGGCAATCATTTTTTCTGTGTTCCAGTGGCCAAGGTAATCATTACCTATCTCTTGGGTCTGTTAGCAAGTTCACATAGCAAAAGGTGGGTTGGTTTTTGGCTTATATAGTCAGCAACGCATTAGAGTCAGCTGTTTCATTGAGCAAAGATGGCAACCTATGGCTGGGTGTCTCATTCAGTGGTAAAGCCTATATTTATTTAGCATGGTGAGGAGGAAGAGGGGAGGGGAGGAGAGAGGAGGAAGAAGAAAGAGAAGAGGTGGAAGGTGGCTAGGCTCAAATCTATAATCCTAGCTACTCAAGTGGCTAAGATCTGAGGATGTGTTTCAAATCAGCCAGGGAGGGGAGTCTGTGAGACTTTTATCTCTAATCAACTATTCAGGAAAAGTTGGAAATGGCACTATGCCTCAAGTGGTAGAGCACTAACCTTGACTGAGCCCAAAGAGGCTCAGGGCCAGTGCTCAGGAACTGAGTGCAAATCCCATAACAAGCAAAAATAAATAAATAAGGGCTGGGAAGGTGGCTCAGAGGTAGAGTGCTTGCCTTGCATGCATGAGGACCTGGGTTGGATTCCTCAGTACCACATAAGCAGAAAAAGCTGGAAGTGGCACTGTGGCTCAAGTGGTAGAGTGCTTGCATTGAGTTGAAGAGCTGAGGGACAGTGCTCAGGCCCAGAGTTCAGGCCCCATGACCAGCCAAAATAAATAAATAAATACATACATACATACATAAAAAAATCTGGAGGCAGAAGGAAAAGAGGCAGATTAGGTTGTATTAGTCATAGGTTTTGATATTGTTGCCATAACAAAATACTTGACCCAAATAAGGGAGAAAGGATTTATTTTGCTCAGTGTCAGAGATTTCAGGCAACCAGAACAAAGCAGAACAACTCATGGAAGCCAAGGAGCACTGGGAGGGATAAGAGGGAAAGAGAATGCCTGGATTGCAGGCTCCCTTGAATTCCATATGGAACACCAGCCTAAGGGATGGTGCCACCCACATGCAGGAGGGATTTCTGCTTCAGTTAATCTTCTAGGGAAGATCCCCCTCCCCAGATTGGTGTTTTACTAATCAGCTGGGTGCATATAAATCCAATTAAATCGGTCCCAATTAAGTTCAACCTCAAGGTTAACCACCATGGATGACAAGTTCATTTGTCTCCATACTTACCTTCCTTGTTCTCTCAAAATTCACTTATCATTTATCATTCTTAAGGGTTTTTTCAGTATCAGACTACTTGTGTGTGTGTGTGTGTGTGTGTGTGTGTGTGTGTGTGTGTGTGTGTGTATGCGTGTGTATGCATGCAAGCATGGACATGTGCTGATTCTGGGGCTTGAACTCAGCTTCAGCTCTGTGAGCTCTCCCTCAGCTTTTGTGGTTAGATAAGTTTGATGCCCTACCATTTGAGCCCTGCTTCCACTTCTGGCTTTATTGGTGGTTCATAGTACATAAGAGTCTCACAGGCCAGGCTATAAGGGCTCACACTTGTAGCTACTCAATGGGCTGAGATCTGAGGATTGAGGCTCAAAGCCAGCCAGAGCAGGCCTCTTATCTCCAATTAACCACCAAGTATAATTCAAGTGGTAGAGCACTAGCCTTGAGGAAAAGTTGTTCAAGGCAACAACCAGACCTTGATTTGAAACACCATGACTGACAAAAACTAAAAACTTACCAACTTTCCTACCTAAGCTGGCTTTGAACTCTGATTCGTAGATCTTATGTTCCTGTGTAGCTAGGATTATTGGTGTGAGTGAGCCACTGGCACCCAGCTTTCAGACTCTGAGGTAATGGATGTTCCTAAAATTGCCAGAACTTTTTGCCTTTAATGGAGCCTGCAAGATGCAGAATAGGGTCAAAGCTGGGTGTAGAGTGGCTCTGCCCAATGAAGAGGATAGAGGGGAAAAAATAAAAGGTCAAAGATAGTTCAAAGAAAGGAACAAAAGAAACAATATATTAGTTATATACTTAGGGTTTAATTATGACATTTTCATATATGTTTATAATGTATTCTATTCCTCATGTTACCTCCCTTCATCATGATGTAAAATAATTTGGACATATTTCATTGTTTTATTCCTATACATGCAAATAATATGTTTATTCTTTCTATCAAAACAGCGCAATGAAGTAGGTTAAAATTATTGTTGGAAGGAGAGAGGGGCACTGGTGGCTCATGCCTGTAATTCTAGCTACTCAGGAGGCTGAAATCTGAGGATCTCAGTTAAAGCCAGCCCTGGCAGGAAAGACCTTGAGACTCCGATCTCCAATAAACCACCTGAAAGCTGGAAGTGGCACTGTCGCTCAAGTAGTAGAGGGCTCGCCTTGAGCTGAATAGCTAAGGGACAGCACTCAGGCCCAAAGATCAAGCCCCACGACCGACCAAAAAATAAATATTTTAGGAAGGAGAGTGAATAAGGAAGAATGATTGAGTGGGCCTGATGAAATAAATTATATTATTGTATTGAAACGTCACCAGGAAGCCAGGTACAAGTGGCTCACGCCTGTAATCCTAGCCACTCAGGAGGCTAAGAACTGAGGATTATGGTTCAAAGCCAGCATGGGCAGGAAAGTCCAAGAGACTCTTATCTCCAATTAACCACCAGAAAACCGGAAGTGGCACAGTGGCTCAAGTGGCAGAGCACTCACTTTGAGCTGAATTGCTCAGGGACAGCGCCCAGGCCCAGAGTTCAAGCCACATGACTGACCAAAAAAGAAAAAAAAGTTACCATAAAACTCCCTTGTATAACTGATACATGTTAATAAAAATATTTTTAAAATGAACAGCTGATAGCCAATCTGCTACATAATGGTGAAATCAGCAACAAAATAAATATATATGTTCTCATCAATTTTAAGTTGCACTGTTCTGGAGTTGCTTGCAAGGTCAATTTGACAATAGAAATGTAAGTATTTATGTGAATTGGAAGGGGTGTAATTATCTTTTGTGCAGATAAAATTATCTTTTTATTTGTGCAATCCTGGGCCTAGAACTCTGGGATAGTGTGCTATCCCCAAGATTTTTACTCTAGGCTAGAGTTTTCCCACTTGAGCTGATGCTCCACTTCTGGTTTTTTGATGGTTGATTGGAGATAAGTCTCGTGTACTTCTTTGTCCAGACTGGCTTTCAACTGCAATTCTTAATAGTCAATCTTCTGAGAAACTCAAATTACAGGTAACAGCCACTGGTGCACCAAGCTAGTATTTTCTTTTATTTAGAAAAGTTGGCTCAGTGGTAGAGTGCTTGCCTTGCATGTCTGAGGCCCTGGGTTCGATTCCTCAGCACCACATAAACAAAAAGTAAAAACCCGGAAATGGCGCTGTGACTTAAGTGATAGAGCGCTAGCCTTGAGCTGAAGAGCCTGAGGGACAGTGCCCAGGCCCAGAGTTCAGGCCCCACAACCGGACCCCCCACAAAAAAAAGAAAAAAAGAAAATCACAAGAATAGCTAAAAGTAATTATGGTCAATAACTAAAATCACTGAACTAATAGGGTATAATATATGTATAAAAATAATTGAACTTACCTTTGTGAGCAATGAACAATTTAAAAATAATGTAGGGAGTCAGTTCTGTTTATACTAGTATAAAAAAATAAAACATTTTGAAATGAATTGATCTAAAATGTAATCTTGAAAAATGAAAACTGCACTACACAGCGAGTCTTCAAAGCACCCTGTTTTTACCTGATCCTTATCTCCTTGCCTCTCAATAATTTACTTTTATAGAAAGAAATTATTTTTTCCTTTATGCTACTATAGATGTTCTCAATTTGAAGCTTATATTTACAAATATGCTCTATGATCTCTATTTTTATGAGGCATAGATCAGGTCCACAAAAGAGACATGGAGAACCCATACACCGAAGGACTGAATATCAGGCATGAACGTTTCCTATCCAGTCTTTCCAAATCATATTTTATCATGCAAAATCACAAGAAACCTTTAAGAGAGAAGCATGGAAACTCAGATATGAGGGAGGGAGACAATAGATTTATTGCCGAGTTCTCATGATAAAGTCTGGGAAGAAAAATTAGAGGTCTCTTAGATACATAACCTAGAGTTAATGAGTGGAACTTTTAGGATCAGACAAAAGGTAAGAATTCAAAACAAAGTAGGGCATGCAAAACAGAAGTCAAAAACAGACTGGATTGAGGCAAGTGATAAAAGGTCACCTCAACAAAGACCTACCCTAAACTTCATTCCTCTACCTCTACCCATATTCACCCTGATTACAGCAATCCAGCATTTCTTGAAGGGCAATAGATGTGATATACCACGCTCTGAGAAACTCTTGTAGGAGTTTCATTAGTTAGCTGAAGAAATTAGTGAACAAAAGGCAAGTACAGCACAGCAAATGCAAACAGACAGTGCCAAAGGTCTGAGTTCAAGCAACAGGATCAATCACAACAAACACATTAAAGGAAAGGCAAAATTCAGAAACAACCAACAAAAATGCCTTAATGTTTCATGGATGGAATTTGGTAGTTTCTGGGAAATTAATTAATAGATTTTTGAGAAATCTAACTCGAAACAAGCATTGTGCTTTATATCTACCTAACAGTCCTACCGTTTCATTCCAGTTTATACATTAAAGCAGTGGAAAATTATCCAAGAATCAATTTAGTGGCTGTAATTATGAGAGTAGATATTCAAATATTTTAGGCAAAACAGAGACATAACTTACATTCAGCAGAACATGTGTTAAACAAAAATAAAAATGAAAACAACATAGTCTCATAACCTCAATTACATTATTAGAACTAAGAACTAAAATGTCAATCATCTAATGCTCCCCAAACATTTCCTTTTTGTGTTTGGTCTTGGAATTTTTCAGGAGGCAAATCGATTTTCAAGAAGAAACTGAACTTTCAGTTGGGAGAGGAAAGACCCCATGCATCCTAGCCTTGGACCTAGGGTCAAGGATTGGTCCAAGCCCTAAGGAGCCTACTTCCTCCAGGATGGCTCATCACATTATGGACATTATAATCTGAATTGCACCCAGATACTTTGAAAGTGTGTGTGTGTGTGTGTGTGTGTGTGTGTGTGTGTGTGTGTGTGTGTGTGTGTGTGTGTGTGTGTGTGCGTGTGTGTGTAGGGGGAGATCCTTCTGCATGTGAGCCTCCCCACCCAAGATTCGTGTTTTCCATTTATAAATTACAGTTTCTTGCCCTTTTTATTGCTGCTGGAAGTGCTCGTAAGTTCAGTTTTGCATTCAGTAGGTGGGAGCCCCAAGGCAGGTACTCAGCCTCTCTTCAGTGGACTTTGGGAGTTGTAACTGTAAGGGATCTCAAGCTACGGATCCCATGTCAGGCACTAACTGCAAGCTGGGCACAGGACCCGGTGGTTCTACCTTACATGTGTTCTTCCAGTCTGGGGTTGATTTGTTTGGGGAGTCATGAGCTTGTGCTGCCATTAGACTGTGTGCTTCCAGACACCAGAATCTGGCTTCTGAAGCTCCAAGAACAATTTGGGTATTTCTCCAGACTAGGAGACCCTGGAGCTTTATGTTTATTCTCCATGACCTAGAGATTTTGTTGTTAATCCATGTGACTTTATTCACTTCACCCGACTGTAACTAGCATGATAACAATTGCAATAAAATTGTAAAGTCTGTGCCTTGAATCTTCTCATATTACAGTTCTATTTTGGGGTTCTGTGTTGTTTATCTGAGAGGCATTTTTACTCTGCCTCTGTTTGTTAGCCTTTTTAGCACTTCTGGCTTGAGTTTACTCATGTTTGTACATGACCTTGTTTTAAGAGACAGGTCTACATGGGATACTGGAGTAGTATATGCTGGTCCTGTAGTTTCAGGAATGAAGCCTAGCAATGTTGCAAGGAGGGAACCTACAAATAACAATCTCCCTCCTAAAGAACAGAGGCAGAAAAGCACAGGAAGGCGAAGATGCTTTTAGCTTTCCTTGCCTTAAGCAATAATTGGTTCTACTTCTTGAAGCGATCACTTGATGCTTTTGAAAGGTTTAGACCAACTTTCAGGAGGGAAGGTGAGCTGAGCTGAGGAATAAGCCAGAGCATAGTTATCAGAGGGTACAGGAGGGTATGGTTTAGGGTAGAGAGAAAACTATCACAACTGAAAGTATCTGTCTAGGTACCAATCCCTAATCCAATTCTCAATGATTTATGCAGCCTCTTTCCACAATAATTTATAGTATGTGATCTGTCAAACTTATCTTCAGTGCCCCATCTGTGGATTTGCTCATGCTAACTATACCATGTTGGTACATCCTGGCAGTTCAGGGAGTTGGTAAGAGACTCTTGGCTTCTAAGAAAATTGTAAGAAATCTTGAGAAAATATATATTGCTCAAGGTTGTATGCTTTGTAGATTTAGCTAATGTTACCCATTTACCACAATCTTCTTTAAAAAGTATTAATTCACTTAGGAAATTCCTTTTGGAATTTGAAGTTAATAAAGCATAAACATTTCTGTAAAATACCTTATAGAAACATGCTGGTTCTATTTTTGTCCTCTGCACTTCTTATGGAATTTGCAACTTTAAAATGTTACTAACATGGATATTCTCTACTTTCTGTTTTTGATAAATTACACTTTCTCTAATAGAATAATAAGCATATTTTACATCATTGCCATAAAAACATATTCCAAAACAATTGATGAACTATAATTAAAATACAATGCATTCTTTTTGAGTGCTAGTCCCAGTTCTTGAGCTAAAGGTCTAAATACTGACTATGAACTGCTTTTGCTCAAGGGCAATGTTTACCACTTAAGCCACATCTCTACTACCAGCTATTATTGGTAGTAATATGTCTAATAAAATAATCTGAAATAGATTTTTTTAATGTTTAAGGAGTGATGTTCAGTCACTTATGTTTACAATGATAGTCCAAATCCCAAAAGAAAAAAAATGCCCACCCTGAAATATATTACACTCTTGGTCTCAAGCATTGTGAATATAGATACATTGCCTATAATTAAATCTTTTAAAGTTTTTTTAAAGTATGAAATCATTCAGGTGATGCAGAAAAAATCAGTAGTAAGATACAAACATTGCTTTAAAATGATTCATATTGTCTTTCCTAGCATAAAATATCCTCACTGAATACTGCAGAGTAGATATTCATTCTTTGCAAATGTCACTGTAAAGTTCAATTTTTTTTCACCAACAGAGAGTTCAACATAATATAATGATCTCTATTTTTATTACCAAACATTGATATAAGTGATCAAGGACAGGCTGGGAAGGTGGCTCAGTGGTAGAACGCTTGCCTTGCATGCATGAGGCCCTGGGTTCGATTCCTCAACACCACATAAGCAAAAAGAAAAAAGCCAGAAGTGGCACTGTTGCTCAAGTGGTAGAGCACTAGCCTTGAGCTGAAGAGCTGAGGGACAGTGCCCAGGCCCAGAGTTCAGGTCCCACGACTGGACCCCAAAAACAAACGAACAAATAAGTGACCAAGGACTTCGGTAAGTCTAGGTGTTTCTGTGTTCTCTCACACAGAGCAATTATGTATATGGTCAAGAAGATGGTGTTCCAGATTTTACTTCTTTTTCCCCTTTTTTATTGTCAAGGTGATGTGCAGAGCAGTTGCAGTTACATAAGTAAGGCAATGAGTACATTTCTTTTCAAAATTGCTCTCCCTTCCCTCAATTTTCTTCTACTTTCCCTCCCTCCAACCCAGTTCATGTTATTTTATATTAGCAATTTCCAATCTAAGTATTTGTGTAAAAAAAAAAACAACTGAGGATAATAGAAATTCCTAGTGATAAACCAACAAGTAAAAACCAATAAGTATAAGATGTTTAATTCATTATATTTAACTTTTCTGAATCTAAAATTTGGGGTGTCCTCAGCTTAGTATTTTGTGTTGATGTTGTTTAACTAACATAGAAAACTTAATATTCTGGTTCCTTAGCTAAGCATGGTTGGTTGGCATTATGTCATTCCTATGAGCAGTATTTTATGTTGCATCTTTATTAGGCCCTGTACCTCCAGCAGGATGGCCAAGGTTCTTGTTTTGTTTGTTTGTTTGTTTGTTTTTTGTTTTGGTCAGTCTTGGGGCTGGAACTCTGGGCTTGGCTTCTGTCCCTGCACTCTTCAGCTGAAGGCGAGTGCTCTACTGCTTGGGCCACAGGGCCACTTCCAGTTTTCTAGTGATTTATTGGAGATAAGAGTCTCTTGGATTTATTCCTGCTAGGGCTGGCTTTGAATCTTGATCTTCAGATCTCAGCCTCCTGAGCAGCTAGGATTACAGGTGTGAGCCACCGGCGCCCAGACTAGCCAAGGTTCTTAATTTGACTGTTTAGAAAAATGAGAATTAGGAGCTTCTCAAACCTGTGTTCAATGGCAAATTAAAAATCATTGCACAAGGGTGCTCTGAGTATTTAGATACAGGGAATTATGCCATTTGGCAACCATTATTGGAACATTATAATACTAGAAAAAAGAATTGTATATATATATTTTCCAGTATAACTCTGGGTGAGAAAAATTAAGTTACAACATACATGCTTTCCATGGTGTCTAAGTATGTATGAGGTAGACCACAAATGGTCAATGGAGTCCTAAGATGGATACCTTTGCATTAATAGATTAATAGCTCATGTGTCCCTAAATGTATTTCAGTAATAACTAGTTTTAGTAAAAATGTGATATGATTTTTGGGTTTCAATTATTCAATTATTTTTTGTGGGAACATTAGTTTTTATGAATTCTACATGTATATTAAACATAGATATGAATTGCTTTTATACTATACCAACTAGTGGACTGTGGATTTGTCTTTAGTAGAGTGTTCAATGCTTTACTTCATACTTGAAACAATCTTCCCCTATAAGAAGACTTTATGCTTTTCCAGCTTATGTATAATGTTTTGAGCAGGAAAATCTGGGGCAAAATCACAGAGATTTTTTCCTGACCATGTCATTTGGCTTATTTTCCAGCCATGCTTCCAGAATCATCTTTTCATTGTCAACAGCAAGAAAGAATGAAAGGATCTCTGGTGAGTTACTTTTTATTCTTTACTTTGCTGTACATTCCATTTTATGAACCTAAGTATGTCCAAGATTTAAAAACAGACAAAACAGGTTCAGCTTGAGGAACATGTTCATAAATTAATTAAAAATTGCTTATAGATTTAGTAGTTTAAAAAGTCTCACCTTCTGTCTTACTTGAGTCCAGATGTGCTTGATTGTTTCCAATGTTTGAAAATTTATTTATAGAGATTAAGTTATTACATAAATATCCACAATATTGTGGGATAGTTATACTTAGCCAAAGTCACAAACACATTTTAAACTTTACCAGGCAAATTGTCATTATCATGGCCTAGAAAGCTTGTGAACTCTACAAAGTTTGACAATACAACTATTTCTTCCACATTGGGTGATATGCACATTTCTTTCTTTGTGCTTAGTGTAAGCTGTTCCCTCTTTCTCTGTCATTCCCTCCCTCCCACCACTGCCCTTGAGTTGTATAGTTCACTGTAGTTCACTTTCCTGGATGCCCAGTGCAGCTGATAGACCCCTCTGCTGTATTTTATCATTTGTTTCTTTCTGATTTTGTGCCCTCCTCCTAGCTTCCCTCATATGTACACTTGTATATCAGGGAGACCATATCTCAGTTTTCTCTGTAATCTTGGCTTATTTTGTTCAGCGTGATTTGTTCTAGTTCTACTTGCCTAAAAATGTCATTATTTTGTCCTTTCTAATGGCTACATAATATATTCCATTGTATACAGGTACCACAATTTTGGATCCATTCATCTGTAGTGGGGTATCTGTGTTGTTTCCATAACTTAGCTATTGTGAAAAGTGCAGCAATGAACATGGAAGTGCATGTGTCCTTGTATCCTGGTTCCTGTTGCTCAGGGTAGATACCTAGGAGTGATATGGCTGAGTCATAGTGTATGTTTAGTTTTCTAAGGAACCTCCAGACTGCTTTCCAGAGTGGTTGTATTAGTTTACATTCCCACCACTTATGCATTAGGGTTCCTCTTTCTCCACCTCCCCACCTTCATTTGTTGTTGTTTGAATTTATGATATAAGCCATTCTGACTATGCTAAAGTGGTACCTCAGGGTTGTTTTTATTTGCATGTCCTTTACACCCTGGGATGATGAACATTTCCTCATGTGTTTATTTGCCATTTTTATCATTTCTTCTGAGAAGTTTCCCTTTCGATCCCTTTCCCATTTAATGATGGGTTTGTTAGATTTGGGAGAGATTAGTTTCTTGAGTTCCCTGGAGTTCCCTGTATATAGTGGATATTAGGCTTTTGTCTGATATATTGCTGGTAAATATCTTTTCCCAATTGTTTGGCTGTCTTTCTAGTTTGGTACCTATGTCTGTAGCTGTGCAGAAACTTTTTATTTTAAGGTAGTCCCAGTTGTCAAGTCTCTCTCCAATTTGTTGGTACCCTGGACTCTGTTCAAGAAGGTACTGCTTGTGCCTTTAAGTTCTAGTGTCTCTCCTACTCTGTCCTCCGTAGTTTCAGAGTTTGAGGTTTGATGTTAAGATCTTTAATCCATTTTGATGCTAGTGCTTGGTGTTAGGCTGGGGTCCACTATAGTTTTCTGCATGTGGCTGCCCAGTTTTCCCAGCACCAATAGTTGAAGAGGCTATGTTTTTTTTTTCCAGTGTATGTCTTTAGCTCCTTTGTCAAACAGCAGCTGATGGTAAGTATGTGGTTTTATTTCTAAGTCTTCTAGTCTATTCCATTGGTTTTCAGGCCTATTTTTGTGCCAATACCAAGCTGTTTTTTATTATGGCTCTATAGAAGAGCTTGAAATCTGGTACTGTGATATCTCCTGCTTTGCTCCTTTTGCCTAGGATTGCTTTGGGTATTCTAGGTCTTTTGCAGTTCCCGATGAATTTTTGGATTGTTTTCTCTATTTCCATAAAGAATGTCATTGGGATTTTTATGGGAACTACATTGAATTTGTATGTCATTTTTGGCAGTATGGCCATTTTCACAATATTGATTCTGCCTGTCCAAGAACATGGAAGGTCTTTCCATTTCCTGGTATCCTCTTTGATTTCTTTCTTTAGGCTTTTATAGTTTGCACTAAATATGTCATTTACATATTTGGTTAGGTTAATTCCTAGATATTTGGAGGTTATTTTGAATGGGGTTGTTTTCCTGATTTCCCTTTCTTCTTGTACATTATTGATATACTGAAAGGCAACTGATTTTTGTGTACTAGTTTTGTATCCTGCTACTTTGCCCAAGTGATTTATAAGTTCTGTGAGTTTGGGAGTGGAATTTTGAGGGTCATTTAGATATAAGATTATGTCATCTGCAAATAGGGATAGTTCAATATCTTCCATCCCTTTGTGGATATCTGTAATGTCCTTTTCTTACCTTATTGCTCTGGCTATGGATTTCAGAACTATTTATTCTCTTTATTCGTGAATTTCTACTCACTAGCTTTGGTTATTTCTCTCGTTCTCTCTCTCTCTCTCTCTCTCTCTCTCTCTCTCTCTCTCTCTCTCTCTCACTCTCTCTCTCTCTCTCTCTCTCTCTCTCTCTCTCTCTCTCTCTCTCTCTCTCTCTCTCTCTCTCTCTCTCTCTCTCTCTCTCTCTCTCTTTGCCAGTCATGGTGCTTGAACTCTGGCACTGTCCCTCAGCACTTCAGCTCAAGGCTGGCACTCTACCACTTGAGCCACAGCACCACTTCCAGCAGCTCAAGGCTAGCACTCTACCACTAGAGCCACAGCACCACTTCCAGCTTTTTCTGCTTATGTGGTGCTGGGGAATCGAACCCAGGGCCTCATGCATGCAAGGCAAACACTCTACCACTGAGCCACCTTCCCAGCCCCTCATTTTCTCTTTTTGTATCTATTTTTCTATCATTTTTCTCTTTCTCTCAGGCCCTCTTCCATCCATCTGTCTCTTTTTTTTCTTTTCTTCAACTGATCTACCTGGGAACTAGTTTTTCTTCCTGATCAATTTTATTTGCTTATGTGGCTCTTAGAATTCAGATTTTTATTATCCATTATATAGGGAAAGTGTTGCCTAGATAGTTCTATTGGATTCCACAGCCAAAGTAAATTAGAAAAACCCAAAGACATACACATGAGAGATTGTTAGTTATTTCATTTTAATTTTGATATGAACTTTTCTCAACACTATTTACATTGACCATCTATTTTAATCAACTATTTGTATATATTCTGTTAAAAGTCTCTTCAATTTTTTTCCATTTTAAAATCATATTTTCTGTGCTGTAGTTTTGGATTTTGTTTCATATTTTCTAATGCATTCCAGTAATTAACATATTTAGAAATGTTTGAGAACATTTTCGTTTATACCATGCTTTTTCTTCTTGGTTCATTGAATTTAGATAATGTTTAGTTTTATATCAGGTACTTTTGGTATCCTATCCAAGGAGTTACTGTCAAATCTAATGTCATGAAGCTTTTCTTCTCTCTTCTTTTCCTCCTTGCCCTTTCTCTCTCTTTCCCTCCTCTCCATACCTCTCTTGTCCCTTCTTCCCTGCCCTTTTGCTCCCCTTCTTTCCCTCTTCCACTCTTTTTCTTTTCTCTTTATCTCTGAGATGAGGACTACTGTGTTGCCACAGTTGGTGTCTAACTTCTAAACTCATTTGATATAACCACCTCAGCCACCACCATTCCTTTCTTGGGCTAGTACTGTATCTTGAACTCATAGCCCTCATAGTCAGTTAGCTTCCTCATTCATTGTTGGCCCTATCACTTTAGCCATGAGTCCAATCTGCTTATTAGCTGCTTAAATTGAGTTGTCTACTCAAGCTAGCTTCTAGACCTCATCCTGTTAAGTAGCTAGGATAGGATACCAGTCGAGCCAGAAGCAATTGCTTTGTTTATTCTTACCTGAATATTTAACATTAATAGCTAATTGGATATTACAATGAAACAAGATTATTGTTACTGGTTTATGCAGAGTTAATATTCAACCTAAACTCAAATATTTCATGATTCAAATTAAGTATTGCATTTTATTTCTAATAATCCTTTCAAGAAATATTATTCTCTCACCTATAGTCTGTATTGTAGGAGGTAGGCAATGTTCACAAAAATTCATGCTAGCAGTTCTTTTTTAGTTAGGAAGTAATTAGCAGGATATTTATGACCTCACTACATTCTTTAGAAATTTAATAACAAAATGATTAATATAGGATATTGTTATTGTGGGAACTAAGTCAAATCTTGTATGGCCTTATCAATCATTAGCTACTTTCATGAGTACTATTACTCCATTTAACATTAACCTGGACACTGTTCCTTTTGTAGACCTACTAATGTGGTATGTAGTCCGTGTGATGTCCTTAATGTGTTTTGATTGCTTACAACAATACTTTTTAATAGAAGATATAAATAGCCTCTTCACTGGGGCAGAATATGAAAATGCAGGAAAAAATAATCTGTTTACTATATTGTTACCCTCATATGTAGTAAATTTTATCAAAATATCTTACAGGTACCTACTTATATTTAATGTTATCATGTCATGTTATTAACTCCTTAGAATTGTTATCTTCTTTCTCTCGCTAGCACCAAAAATGTGTTCTGATTTATTACGGAATCTTTGTATTTTCATTAGTGTTAAAATAGAGGCAAAATATTTCTACTTTGATTTTTAATTCTCCCAATGAATAGATGACACAAAAGCATACATGTAGAAAGCTCAAATTCCGGACTTAGTGTTCCCATGACTGAGGGCTAATTATTTCATGGAAATATACCCTCACAGAAGCTCGTGTCATTTGATGATTTGTCTGTGGACTTTAGCTGGGAGGAATGGATGGACCTGGACATTGCTCAGAGGACCTTGTATAGAGATGTAATGCTGGAGACCTACAACAACCTGGTGTTTTTGGGTGGGCAAAAGTCATGCTAATTTGCAAAGTGAAATGATTTGCTTTCAGTAGGTATCTGAATATTTGTCAAATTTTCAATAGAATTTAGATGTAATGTTCCAGTGTGCGAGAAATATCATTTCTTCCAAAGGAAAACTTCAACTTGATTATGTAATTCCTAAGGCAATTTTATTCTCATTCTTCAAGAAGCCAATCAAAATTTGACAAAAGTTCTAAACTATGCTCTACTAATAGGAAACTGTCTTCCCAAACTTAAGGTGATTATTTTAGGTGGTATACAATCTAGAATAGAAGAGGTATGACTATTGGAAATATGAACTGGAAATCACTAGTTGACAGTGGATATTTATAATCCAAACCTGGCCCTGGTTGCAGTGGCTCACGCCTGTAATCCTAGCTACTCAGGAGGCTGAATCTGACGATTTTGATTTGAAGCCAGCAATGGCTGAATAGTCCCCATGAGACTCTTATCTCCAATTAACCACTCAAAAATTAAAAGTGTAGAGGGAACATAAACTGGTACAATGCTATCATAGAGCACAAGAGCTGAGATTAAGCAACAAACCAGTAAAATAAATCCAGAGCTGGGGGAAAGTCAATCATGGAGCCAGTGAGAAATGAGAAACAACATTTAAGAGCAACATTGTGAACAGGATGTCTGAGATGTTAGAGGAATGATGACTCAGCATGAACAATAGTTCTGCACTGGTTCTTATTAACAGAGCACTGTGTTCCTAAACCTAACTTGATTGTCAAGCTGGAGCAAGGTGCAGAACCATGGATAAGAATTTCACAGGTAAATTAATGCACCTTGCATAGTGACATTGGATCCAGCACCCAGTTGGTACGTTCATCTTGTGCTGAACTGAGTAATAATGTTTCTAGGCAGAGAACTATGTGATCCTTTGTCTCCTTTGTGAATCAATAATTAATATGGAGATACCCTGAATTCTGTGTGGCAGTTGAGTTAGCAATTCTCTTTCTCTGTGGGGAAGTCATTCTGAAACAATCCAACAAAAAGTAAAAGAGTAAATGAGATATCCTTTTCGTTGAAACTAGCACAATCCAGGTAAGTGGAAATAAGGAGGACTTCTGGGCTGCTATCCTCTGAGAAGGCAAATTTCTTATCAGTCATGGTTGGCAGAGACTGGGATTTAGAACCAAAGATTTTAGTCCAGAGAGGATAATTAGGTGATCTTTATCTGGAGTATATTTGGTCTTCCATAGTTCTAAGAGGCAGGAGTGTCTCAAAGGGACCTAAAGTAATTCTTACTAAGAAGTTAGAAATGAAGAGATATAGGTATGAATCCTTACTTCTAGGAATAATTTCTGTTTAAGTGAAAGGCCAAGCAATGTATAAAACATTCTTTAGTTCTCTGAATCTAGAAAATATTCCTTTTCCTAACCTAATAGTTAAGAAAAAAGCAGCACAATACATAAATTATTTCAAGAAAAATTAAAAAGCAGCTATCCCCTTATGTTCAAACAAGAGTATATTTGAGAAAAACAACACCATAATTACTAAAAGCAGATGGCTAGTACTCGGCTTAAAATTTTAGCAGCACATAGTTGAGTGATTTGAATGATTTGATATAAAAGAAAAAAAAACTTAAACACAAAAAATATTTTCCATTGGAATCAGTAATCAGTATTACTTTCTTAATACATTTGAGAGAAAAGCATATATTTTGTATAAATCATTTCTGACTTTGATATTTTAAAACCTTTAATAGTTACAATGAAATAAATGTTTTTACATCTTTTTTTCTATGACTCATCTTAGATGTCCCAGGAATTGAGGATGTGATTAAGATGTGCCAGCAAAGTCCAGATGAATGTCTGTGTGAAGCAATAGTCACAAAAAGTAACACAGTGGAGGAAAGGGTGATATTAGTAACGACCCTTAATTTGAGTTCAAAACATAAACCAGAGGTGATTAGAAATAATGTGAACTCCTTAGGGATAAGGACTGAGGATTTCATTGCTAACAGAAGATGCTTCTCTGAAGTGAGCTTGATGAGATGCATGATGCATGTAGGCCTAGTGTGTCTGCTGTAATTGAAGAATCTTGCAGATATTCAGAACATTTTAGTCAAAAGTATGAGAGTCCAAATGAGCTGCAGAAATTTGAATATGGAGAAGAGAAGTATTAAATTCAGAGACCATATACTTTTTTTGGGGGGGGGGGTCCAGTCGTGGGGCCTGAACTCTGGGCCTTGGTGCTGTCCCTCAGCTCTTCAGCTCAAGGGTAGCGCTCTACCACTTGAGCAACAGCTCCACTTCTGGCTTTTTTTTTCTTTTTGCTTATGTGATGCTGAGGAATCAATCCCAGGGCCTCAGGCATGCAAGGCAAGCACTCTACCACTGAGCCACCTTCCCAGCCCAAGACCATATTCTTTTTTAAAGAAAATTTTATTTAAAAAGCTTTTTTTGTCAGTTGTGGGGCTTGAAATCAGAGTCTGTGCACTGTCCCTCAGCTCTCCAGCTCAATGCAGTGCTCTACCACTTGAGTCACAGCACCAATTCTATAAATCAGCGCTCCTTGCCCAAGAAATACTTCAGAATGTAAGGAGAGTACCTCAATGTATGATCTATGGGAAAACATTCTACTGTAGCCTTACAGTCACTACACATCAGAAAATGTACTCAGGATAGAATCCTTGTCCATGTAGTGAATGGGAAGTCTTTCACTAAAGCAATACACCTTACAAACCCTCAGAGCAAATCTCTAGAGTAGACTGATGTGTATCCAATTTGCAAAATTTATCTTTCAGAAGTCAGACCTGACTTTCCAGCCTGTAGAGCTGATAAGCTACCCTATGCATATGTAGAGCTACCCTATGCATATGAAGAATGTAAGAAAATTCCCACCCAGAAGTCAACTCTCAGCAGGGATCGGAGAGCTCACACAGAAGAGAAAAAGTTCTGAATGTAAGAAATGTGGAAAGACCTTCAGGGAGTCATACCTCATTTTTCATCAAAGAACACACACAGGAGAGAAACCTTATGAATGTAACAAATGTGGAAAATCTTTCAGCCACAAGGCAAACTTTACTGTCCATTGGAGAATCCATACAGGAGAGAAACCTTATGAATGTGACAAATGTGGAAACTCCTTCAGAGAGAAGTCAGAACTCACTTTGCATCAGAGAAGACACACAGAAGAGAAACCTTACAAATGTGACAAATATGGAAAGTCTTTCACCCGTAAGACACACCTTCATGTTCACCACAGAATACACACAGGAGAGAAACCTTATGTGTGTATAAAATGGGGACGTCTGTCACCCGTAAGGCATATGTTCATGTTCATCAAAGAACACACATAGGAGAGAAACCTTATGAATGTAACAAATGTGGAAAGTCTTGCAACTGGAAGGCAGAACTTACTATTCATCAGATAAGACACACAGGAGAGAAACCTTAAGAATGTAAGATGTGTGAAAATTCCTTTACCTGAAAGTCAACCCTCAAAAAACATAAAAGAATTCACACAGGTGAGAAACCATACAAATAAACAAATGTGCAAAATCTTTCATCCAGAAGACAGAATTTCATGTCCATCAGAGAATACATACAGCAGAGAAACCTTATGAATGTAAGATATGTGAAAAGTCCTTTACCGAAAGTCAACCTCAACAGGCATAAGAGAATTCACACATGTGAGAAACCTTATGAATGCAACAAATGTGGAAAGTCTTTCAAGCAGAAGTCACACATCACTTTGCATCAGAGAACACACACAGGATAGAAACCTTATGAATGTAACAACTATGGAAAGATTTTTATGTGGAGGTCACACAAAATAGAATTCACACAGTTGAGAAACCTTATAAATGTAGCAAATGTGGAAAATCATTTAACCAGAATTTCCCAACTCAGCAGGCATAAAAGAATCCATACACATGAGAAATCTTAGGAATCTAATAAATGTGGAAGATCTTTCACCTGGAAAAAAAAAAACTCAATTTATATCAGAGAACCCACACTGGATAGAGAAGCCTTATGAATGTAGCAAATGTGCAGTCTTTCACCCAGAAGGCACAGCTTAGGGTTCATCATTGATTACCCACAGGAGAGAAATCTTATGAATGCAACAAACGTAGAAAAGTTTCCAAGAAGACATAACTCAGTTTGTCTCAGAAAACGCCCAGAGGAGAGAAACTGTATGAATGTAACAAATATGGAAATTCCTTAGCCATTAAGGTACAGCTGAGTCCTGGATTCAAATAGAACATGAAATCTATACAATTAATAGATTATTCTATGCCAAAGTTCCATGTTAGTTGTTGTGGACATGTTACCCCTATGTTATTCCAATTGTCTAACCATGGGAAAGTCAAGTGAGCCTTAACACTACTTCCTTTATGTGGTTAAATAACTTGCAGCTCATAGATAATATCTACTGTTTCCTGTGATCTCAACCCAGCCCTGAGGGAAGGGTAGATTTTTTTTTAATACTTCCTCAGAATCCCAACACTCCTGAGTGATGGTAATGAGAAAAGAATCTAGTTGAGTGCTGGAGAGCTATCTCCTGGAACCCTTCATTCCTCTGCTTGATGTCATGGAATCCAAAGCCAGAGCAAGTCTCTATCCCTTTCTTCAAACCCTCATCAACAAACTTATCCTGGAAATACTGATGTTCTAGTAGATATCCTAAGCCAGGAAAAGGTTCAAATCATGAATGCCTACCAAGTCTACATTTCCACTCCTGACCAAAAATAGGTCACCTTCTTCTAAATGGATTTTTTTCTGAAGGACATGAGGAAGAGCACACTTGTACAATCCACTCAGCATCTTCTTGCTGCCAAAGACCTCTAGGGAGCCTTTCTGATCAGTATGTGACCCCACCTGTGACCATTGTTCTACATGGCTCCCAAGATGGTTCACAGTTCAGAACATCCTGAACCAATTACAATTTATATCTGTGCCAAGAATTCACTTTTCCTTGACTGATCAGCCCTGGTCAGTCTTTTGTCCTACTGAAGTGATGCTATGAAGAGGATGACAACTTTCTGATGATTACTGATGTGATTCAAACAGGCAAGGGGTCAAGGTCGGCTGAGAAAACTTAATTGCCTTTTCAGGTCTTCCTCAACAACCAAGGGCCCAATCAGTCTTACCCTCACCAGGTTCTTCAGGATAGATACCCTGTCACTCCCACAGTCCTTAATTCACTGGGAACCACCCAAGCTATTTTAACTTCATCATCCACTATCCACTCTACTGACCTGATGACACTTTGTGACCACATCCCCCGGATCCTCCTAGTCACAGGGACAAAGTTTTAAAGTTATCCTCTCTGTCTGTCTGTCTGTCTTGCTCTCTCTCTCTCTCTCTCTCTCTCTCTCTCTCTCTCTCTCTCTCTCTCTCTCTCTCTCTCTCTCTCTCTCTCTCTCTCTCTCTCTCTCTCTCTCTCTCTCTCTCTCTCTCTCTCTCTCTCTCACACACACACACACACACACACACAGACACACACACACACAATACTCTGAAAACCCATCTAAAATATCTGGATTTCCATGTCTAATGTTCTCTATGGTGTGTTAGTCTTTGGTTTAATGCTCAAGCTTGGTGCTCTACTCCTTATGCCACATATCAAATTCTGACATTGTTCTATTTTGTATCACCAGTCCCTCTGATAAAAGCAGAGAAGGTGTGCCCCTGTTACATTTTCTCTTCCAAGATGTTTACAAAAAGATGTTTATGTTCAAAGAACTACAATATTTTAAATTAGAAAAATATTTTTAAAAGTGGATTAATTGCAGAACCATAAGTGAAAAGGTATTTTGTTGCACATTTAAAAATAAGTAAAAATATTGCTTGGTTTTTTTTCTCTTTCTTTCTTTCTCTCTCCCTCTTTCTTTCTTTCTTTCTTTCTTTCTTTCTTTCTTTCTTTCTTTCTTTCTTTCTTTCTTTCTTTCTTTGATCTTTCCCGGGCTTGAGCACTGTCCCTCAGCTCTTCAGCTCAAGGCTAGTGCTCTACCATTTGAACCACAGCACCACTTCTGGCTTATTCTGCTTATGTGGTGCTGAGGAATCAAACCCAGGGCCTAATGCATATAAGGCAAGCACTCTCCCTCAGAGCCACCTTCCCAGCCCATATTAGAGAAATTTTTTGTGGGGGGGGTGTCCCATCATGGGGCCTGTACTTTGGGCCTGGGCACTGTCCTTCAGCTCTTCAGGTCAATGCTAGCGCTCTACCACTTGAGCCACAGCACCACTTCCGGCTTTCTTCCTTTTTGCTTATGTGGTGGTGAGGAATCGAACCCAGGGCCTCATGCATGCAAGGCAAGTGCTCTACCACTGAGCCGCCTTCCCAACCCCAAGAGAATTTTTTAAAAGATGAGGAATAGCTAGGCACTTGTGGCTCATGCCTGTAATTCTAGCTTCTCAGGAGGCTGAGATCTGAGGATCATGGTTGAAAGCCAGCCCAGGCAGGAAAGTCCGTGAGTCTCTTATCTCCAATAAACACCACTCAAAAACTGGAAGTGGGTTCTGTGGCTCAAGCGGTAGAGAGCTCGCCTCGAGCTGAAGGACACAATGACTGAACAAAAAAAAAAGATGAGGAATATAGATTAAGTAACATTGAGCAGTCTCTTGTAAAAGCAGCATTCAGAAACGCTAAACATACCACCATAGCAATAGTAAAGATTTCCCATTTTTCAGAATTTTAGACAGGAACCTGAGCATGTCCCAACTGTTCACAAATGTGAACCTCTTGGCTCTGAGTGACAGTTGGAGTTGAAGGCAAGACTTCATTCTTTTTCTCATCATTGTGGTAAGAGATCACAGAATGTTCACACTGAGCACTTGCCATACAAATGAGCTGGTGCAGAAGGCCAAACTGACCTAGAAGGCTGAGCAATATGGTGACATGAAGTCTGTCACTGAGCAAAGAGTTGAATTGTCTAATGATTAAAGGAATCTTCTCTCAGTTGCTTACAAAAATGTTATAGAAGCCCATAGGTCATCTTAGAGGGTCATTTCAAGTATTGAGCAAAACATGGAAGGTGCTGAGGAAAAACATCAGATAGTGAAGAACACAAAGAGAATCAAGAATGAGCTAAGAGATAGCTACAATGATGCACTGTCACTTTGGAAAAGTTCTACATCCCTAGTGCTTCACAAGCAGGGAGCAGAGTCTTTTATAAGAGAGACTACTACCACTAATTGGCTGAGATTGCTGCTGGTTGATTACAAGAAAGGGATTGTGGATCATTCACAACAAGCATACCAAGAAGCTTTTGAGATCAGCCAAAAGGAAATGTAAGCTGTGTGATGGTGGCTCACACCTGTAATCCTAACTACTCAGGAGGCTGAGATCTGAGCATCACCTCAAAGCCAGTCCAGACAGGAATGTCTGTGAGACTTTTTTTTTCTTGTGAAAATAGTGTACAGAGGGGTTACAATTACATGAGCAAGATAATGAGTACTTTTCTTACCAAGCATTGGTGCCTCCTCCTTTGTTTCCCCTTCCCATCCCTTCCCATCCTCACCCCCCACACTCCATCCCACCCTCCCCGCCATGTGCCAAAATTGAAAGTTCGTTTTTCAACATAACATCTTGTACATTTCATTGTTGCAATGAGTCCAGCTGTATTCCTATTAAAACAATTTCTTTTTTCCCTTCCTCTCCACAAATGATACCAACATCAAATACAGTGAAAACAAGGGAGGAACATACAGAGCAACAAAGAAATCATTGTATAAATATGTTAGAAACAATAGCCATAAAGAAACATTTGAGACTTATATCTGATAAACCACTCAGAAAACCGGAAGTGGTACTGTGGCTCAAGTGGTAGAGCACTAGCTTTGAGCTGAAGAGCTGAGAGACAGCACCCAGGCCTAGAGTTCAAGCTTCACAACTGATAAACTATCAGTTTGGGTCTGGCTCTTAAATTCTCGGTGTTCTATTATGACATTCTGAACTCCCCAGAGGAAGCTAGCTTTCTTGCAAAGACAGCTTTTGATGAAGTCATTGCTGAACTTGATACATTAAGTGAAGAGTGGTTCAAAGACTGCATGCTAATAATGTAGTTACTAAGAGAAAAGTTGACATTGTGGATACGATAACCAAGGAGATGAAGTGAAAGCAGGAGAAGGAGGTGAAAATTAAATGACCTTCCAACTTTTATCTGCCTCAGTCTAAAATTTATAAAGTAGACCATTTGCCATCCATGCTGTCCCACGAATAGTTTGTTGTTTATGATTTATGACAGGTTTATCTTGCTTCTATTTGAATTTCTATATTTCCCATGTTTTTTTTTGTTGTTGTTTAATATTAGGGGAATAGATATTGCCCGTTAACATTTAGTGAGTTATCTGTTTTCATCTTCAAATTACCAATATGAGGATGTAGAATTTTTATACAAGTTGTAAATGTTTGGCATGTACTTTGGTATATGGTGACTTCATAAGGGCCAGTGTTAAAAGTGCTTCCATGTCAAAGTGAAGAAATCTTCCTACTTATTGGATTACACTGGTGAGGAATAAAAGGGATAATTGGTTCCAGGCACAGGTGTAATTATTCTGGATATTAGAAAGTTTTGGAGCACTTGCAGGGCTGTGGTACAAACAGATATTCCATGGCTGTTACATGCTGGAATCATGTATTTCTGTGGAAGAGTCCATCTCAGTGTGCACACCTTAGACTACAGCACCAGAAGTATTCTTTGAGACAAAGTTGTGTCCCAATTAACTCTGGATAAGGGCAGAAATGGTTCACATTCCATTATTTGTAATGTTACCTTCTGTTTGCTCTCATTATTTTTGCTACAAATTTTATTTGTATTTAAATCTTTTAGGCAACCTATGAACAAATGTAAAAATAAAGATGCAGTGAAAATGAACTGTTTGGTAATCATTACCACTTTCTCTACAATTTTTCATGTAAATTAGTTTTTTTGGTTTTGAAATGACTCAAAAGAAATTGTACATTTTTATAAGTTTGTTCATAACTCCCTTTTGGCAGCTAATGGGCTTTTACCAATTTTAAAGTGCAAAGTTTATCACAATAACAAAAATACTAATCTATCTACCAACCACCTCCTACAGAGCCAAATTTTTCCATCTGGAGGGGAAAATTTATTTGAAAAATAATATGTTCCACTTAAAATTTTGTTATATAGCATTTTCAAACTTAGGAAGCCACAATGTTTTTGACCCATCAAGACACTGGTTAGTTTTTTTTTTTTTTTTTTTTTTTGTCAGTCATGGGGCTTGAACTCTGGGCCTGGGACCTGTCCCTCAGCTCTTCAGCTCAAGGCAAGTGCTCTACCACTTGAGCCACAGCGCCACTTATGGTTTTTTAGTGGTTTATAGGAGATAGGATTCTCACGGTCTTTCCTTCCTGGGTTGGCTTTGAACCTAGATCCTCAGATCTCAGCCTCCTGAGTAGCTAGGATTACAGGAGTGAGCCACCAGCACTTGGCTACACTGGTTAGTATTAACTGTAAAGTCTGTGCTTCAAAATCAGTTTTGGTTTTTGAGAATTTCTGGATTCAGTTTGCCTTCGCTTTTGGTCATTTTATTTGTCAGGTGCACAGGACTACCTTCCTTGTTTTTAGCCTTCTGTCTTGTCACCAACCATTCCTCCTTGGTGGCCATGTACTTCGGAAAAGGTCACATGACTTTTCTGGCTCTACTCACTGTCTAAGATCCCTTGCTTTTCTTTGCTTGCATCCCACAAAGTATTAACCTCATCCTCTACTGCAGCACATCTCACCTTACTAGATGAGATTGTGTATCTCCTATAAACACTATCCTGAATGGTCTGCCATTGTTTGCCTTTAAATCTTCTCTAAGTAATGATGGGTCTGAGTTATACCAAATCTCACCCTACAGGATATTTCCTCAGAACATTACAGAAGACACCAAATAAAAGTGCCATTTTAAAAGACAGGTGGGGATGAGAAGGTGGCTCAGTGATAGAGTGCTTGCCTTGCATGCATTAGGCCCTAGTTTCTATTCCTCAACACCACATACACAGAAAAAAGTCAGAAGTGGTGCTGTGGCTGAAGTGAGCTGAAGAGCTGAGGGACAGCTCCCAGGCCCAGAGTTCAGGCCCCACGACAGAGAAAAAAAAAGATATATATATTTTTTTCCTTCAGAATGTAAGATCCTCCAGAGCAGGGACAATATTTTCTGTATGTTCTATTGTGTCCAGTACACTGTAAATGCTCAATAAATATTGATGAGTGGAGGCCCAAAAAATCTGCTTTCTTCATTGGAAATATCAACTATACCAATTACTATTTTTGAGTTTGATATAGTTCCAAAATAAAAACTGCTATTCTTTCAAAGACAAACATATAGACACATACATGTATATAAGCACACATATAATGCTTTGGGGGGGTAATCAGTAAGATTACATTTCATTAATATGAAATATTAAATCAGTGTTATGTATAAATCAGTACAATCTCATCCAGTCATTGAATCCATCCAGACTCCTTCATAACACCTGTAAACTTATTAGATCAGTTTTCAAAGAAGAGATATCAGTAAGATTATTAAATTATTTGGGATTGAAAACCAAAGAAATGAAGATCTCTACAAAGAAGGAGACTAAAAAGAAAGGAAATACCTCTGAGGTCCAATCAGTCCAGTGTTCATGTACAAGTCTTCCAGGGGTTATGGGCCACAGTGTGATGCCCAGTGGCCCACATGCTTAACTGCTCAAGGCAGGATGAGATGAAGTATAGGGGGTTGCATACAGGATGGCTGAAGGTCAAGGTGATAGGAGGCAGAACCTGTATAAGAGGGGCCCTTTGTGTGTAATCCTAGTTACTTAGGAGGCTGAGATCTGAGGATCAAGGTTCAAAGCCAGCCCAAGCAAAAAGAAAAAAATCTATAACTTTCTTTTTGCTAGTCTTATGGCTTGAACTCAGCATATGGGAGCTATCCATGAGCTCTTTTGCTCAAAGGAAGCACTTTTGTGCCACAGCACCACTTCTAGATTTTTCTGTAAATAATTGGCAATAGGAAACTAACAGATTCTCCTGCCCAGGCTGGCTTTGAACTGACATCCTCAGATATCAGCCTCCTGAGTAACTAGGATTAAAGGCCTGAGCAATTAACACCTAGCTAATACGAAACTCCAAGTAATCACCAAAAAGCCAGAAGTAGAGGTGTGATTCCATTGGTAGAGTGCTAGCCTTGAGCATAATATTAAGGGACAGCAACCTGGCTTGAGATCAAGCCCCAGGATTAGGAGAAGTAATAGAAATAATCTGAAAATTACAAGCCAGGAAGATGCAGGATATGGAGCAGAAGGAGTCTACTGTGTTTATATAGCAGATAGGCAAGGTGAGACCCAATGAGGCCAGAGGTCTGTGAAGCAAGTAAGACACTTGCCCGTGTCTCACAGGATGGCAACATGAAGCATTTTGCATCTTCACCAGCAGGTGGCACTAAAACAACAAGGCTAGGCAGGCCTAGTTGGTTGGGCTCTAAGTAATGAGCAGGTGATTTTATCTATTTGCTAGGTGTTGGAGGTGGAATGGGGTGAACAGAGGCCCTTCAGGATTCTCTTCCGTCATTCTTCCATTATCTTGTTCATCATTCCATTTTACAGATGAGGAAAGCTCTGAGATGATTTTTTAAATTAGTTATTTGCTTGATTTTTGCTAGCATCGGGGCTTTAACTCAGTCTCTCACTTTTACTTGGCTTTTCTTCCCAAGGCTGGCACTCTTCCCACTGGAGCCACATGTTCATTTCTGGGATTGAGCTGGTTCATGGAAGAAAAGAAGCTCTCAAATATATCTGCTGGGGCTGGCTTTGAACTGAGATCTTGATATCTCAGCCTCCTGAATAGCTAGGATTACAGTCATGAGCCATCAGTGACTTGTTTTAGAGATGATTTTTTAAAAATAATATTTCTATGTTCATCTATTTTTTGTGTGTGTGCGCGCATATGCTCGCACACGTACACATACACACAGAAGCAGGGACATTGTCCAAGCACAGTCAAAGGGCAGAGCAATGTTCACACCAACCATTTATTGTCCAGTGGTCTCAGATTTTGGGTGAGGGGAGGGGAGTGTGCTGTTACTCCCTGCCTTTTGGGCTATGCCTATTCCTTCCTGGTAACTACTTTGTTTCTCATCACAGACTCCCAAAACTCTCTTAGGGAGAACATCCTTTCTACCAGAATGGGAGTTCAGGGCTGCCACCCCAAGATCTCATCTCTTTCTGTCCAGCTGTAGGGCTTTCTCATTATGGGAAGAACATGGGCTCCCTGGGCAGGGAACATAAATTAGCCACCTTTCTTGCCTTAACCTGAAACCTGCCACATTCCTAGATGGAGGCTGGACACAGACTTCATTCCTTCATTCTGCAAGCCATTCCTTGGCCACATTGCACATGGCAGCAATCCTGATCTGGGAAGGGTCTCAGATCAGCTTCTCTGAACAAAAGCAGATAAATAGTATCCAACAGATATGCAAAAATAACACAGGAAGGACTCTGGAGGCTGAGAACTAAGGATCTTGTTTCAAAGTCAACTTGAGTATGAAGTCTCTAGACTTACCTTCAAAGAACCAGCAAATATTCCAAAGTGGGGCTGTGGTTCAAGTGGCAGAGTTCCAGCGTTGATCAAAAAAGCTAAGGGATAGTGACTAGGTTCTGAGTTGAAGCCTCTTTAACAGCGATAGATAGATAGATAGATAGATAGATAGATAGATAGATAGATAGATAGATAGATAGATAGATAGATAGATAGATAGATAGATAGATAGATAGATAGATAGATAGATAGATAGATAGATAGATTTTCTGAGTACTGGTATTTCACACCTGTAATCTTAGCTACTCTGGAGACTGAGAGTGAGGCAAGGATCATGGTGTGCAGTCAGACAAAGCAGGAAAGTCTATAAGACACTTATCTCCAATTAACTATCAAAAAGCTGAAAGCAGAGCTGTTGCTCAAGAGATATAGAGATAGCCTTGAATAGAAAAGCTGAGGGACAGTGTGCAGGTCCTCAGTTCAATTCCCAGGATAAGCGTGCACACATGCACGAGTGCACACATACACACACACGCACACCACTCACACACACACACACACACACACACACACACACACACACACAAAGAGAGGGAGATATGGTAGTATGACCATGAGGTGTGGGGTATAGAGGGGGTGGCTGACTGGGAGCCGTGTTTTGGGTGTGGTGCTGGAGACAGAACTGGAGGAAGGACCTCCTACATGCCTAGAAATGGGGACTTCAGTAACAGGAAGAGCCAGCATCTAAATCCAAGGGAGAACAGCAAATGGGGAGGAGACAGAACTCTCTACACAGTTCTAGATTGTTCTGCAAGGTCCTAGTGTGGTAGGCAGGTGAATGAAAGTTCTCTTCATGGCTTTCATCACTCTGGCTGTTAGTGGACAACCTTGGTGTGTATGCAGGTCCTTGGTGTCTATGTATGCAAGTCCTGGGGCTTGAGATGTTTATGTTCAAGGCAAGCATGCTACCTTTTTAGGAACATCTGTACTTCCAGCTGTTTTAGTAATTAAAGGGAAATGAGTGTCTCATACCTCATGCCTATAATCCTAGCTACTCAGGGAGCTAAGATATGAGGACCATGGTTCAAAGCTAGCCCAAACTAGAAATTCCATGACACTCTTATCTATAATTAACCACATGAAAAGCAGAAGTGTTACTATGGCTCCAAGTGGTAGAGTGCTAGTCTTGAGCAAAAGAGTTCAGGAAAAGCACCTAGGTCCCGAGTTCAATCCTTGGTACTGACTCCCCCCTCCCCACCATAGTAACTCAAAAAAATAAGTCTCACAAACTTTCATGCTCAAGTTGGTTTTGATTTCAGCCTCCTGAGTAGCTAAGATTACAGGTGTGAAGTTGTCATGTTGAAAACGAAATTTACAACTTTGGTGGGGAGAAAGGATTGGATAGGGAAGCAGGGGGAGGCTGGGAAGGGATGGGAAGGGGAAACAAAGGAGGAGGCAACAATGCTTGATAAGAAATGTAGTCATTATCTTGCCCATGTAATGGTAACCCCTCTGTACAGTATTTTCACAATCAAAAACAAGAAAAAGAAAAAAAGAAAAAGATTACAGGTGTGAACCACCAGCATCTACCTCACTTGACTTTTCACTCAAGGATAGCCCACTACCACTTGAGACACATCTCCACTTCCAGTTTTTGTTTTTGTTTTTGTTTTTGTTTTTGTTTCTTGAGTAACTGGACATAAGAGTCTGTTGGATTTTTCTCCCGAGACTGACTTTAAACCATCATTCTCTGATCTCAGCCTCCTGAGTAGTGAGAATTACAGGTGTGAGCAATGAGCACCTGGCTACAGCTCTCTTCTTGTCCCTTTTTCAGGCCCACCAACGTCCCGAGCTTCCTGCCCTTGCTATCATTGGTGTTATTGTCACTCCCTCCTATTTTGACTGAGTCACTCAGTCTCTGGTCCCAGGAATCTGCTGCAATGCTATTGTGGTGACTAGGGCAAACATAAGGGAATAAGCCAGGGATAAACAGTATGGAATCTGAGCCTGCTGCCTCTTACATCTGCCATAGTATGAGTGATCTTGGGGCTTCTGATAAATGCCACTGCCCTCTTGGAGGCCTCCAAGGAGTTAGATGAATGCCCACTCACTGCAAGCATGCCAAGTCCTGGGGTACAGGGCACTAAGGCTCCTCCTGTACTCCACTGCCACCAGTGTTACTGTGAGAGGTCATGTCCCTCTTCTGAGCCTCCATTTCCTCCATAGTTCACAGACATTGTCCTTAAACACTGCATTCCAATCCCTTTTCCTTTCTCCTGGATCTTTGCCAGAAGTCTCATACTTAGGATTTTTGGGCTTTGCTTTTGGCTAAGCCGATCTGTCTGTTCCCAGCCTGGAAATCACACCATTATAATCATCCTTACTTGATAGAGAAGAGAATGGGGACTAAAGATTTGTGATGATGAGATGGGAAAATGGAGACCCAGTCTTTGAATGAGGAGTTTGTTAAAGAATATTAAAAACAAGCCAGGCAATGGTGGTTCCTGCCTGCCATACAAGCACCTTAAGAGGCTGAGATCTAAAGACCATGGTTTGAAGTCAGCCTGGGCAAAAAAAAGTCTGTGAGAGTCTTACTGACAATTAACCAGTTTTAAAAAGTCAGAAATGGAAGTGTGGCTTAAGTGGTTTAAAACCAGACTTGAGCAGAAAAGCTAAGCAAGAAATCAAGCCCTAGTATCACCGCACTCACGCACACACACACATGTGCCTGCACACACACACACACACACACACACACACACACACACACACACACACACACACACACACAATCAATAAAATGTGTTTTAAATAAACCAGTATTTCTAGACTAGTGAATTTATTCTTCTTTCAAAATCCTTGGCTAAGGCTTTGGCTTCATCAGCTGGAGGTCCCAGAATGAATAGCATAAATATTGAAGGTCCCTAAAAAAGCCAAAGTAAGGACACCTAGTAGGAAAAGTTTTTGTATCCCACAAGGAAGTCTGAAGGCACAGACGATGAATAAGCAGTTTGTTAAAATAAATACATAAATAAAAAGAGACTTGGCTGTTGGTGGCTCATGCTTGTAATCCTATCTACTTGCGATGCAGGGATCTAAGGATCACTATTCAAAGCAAGTCTGGGCAGGAATGTCTATGAGTTGCTTGTTTGCTTGCATTCCTTTTTATTTTTTGCCAGTCTTGGGCCTTAAACTCTAGGCCTGGGCACTGTCCCTAAACTTTTGCTCAAGGATTGCACTCAATCACTTGAGCCACAGTGCCACATCTGACTCTTTCTGTGATTAAGTGGAGATAAGAATCTCCCGAACTTTCCGGCTTTGACTGGCTTTAAACCCAGATTCTCAGATCTCTGCTTCCCGAGTAGCTAGGATTACAGGTATGAGCCACCAGCGTAGGCTGTCTGTGAGACTCTTATCTCCAGTTAACTACCAAGAAAACTGAATGGGGGGCTGTGGCTCGAGGCGTTGAGTGCTAGCATTAAGCAGTAAAACCTCAAAGACAGGACCCAGACCTTGAATTCAAGGCACAGGACCACACAAAAAATAATAAAGAGGGAAGTAGCAAGGGGCAGTGGGAGGCGAGACTTACCATTCATCAAATACAATAGTCTAGAAGCTGACATACTGCTGACCCAAGTCACAACCAATCATTTATTTGAGGAAGCACAGTGACAACCAAGTAAATAAACAAATATGTGAAGCAACCACAGCAAGATAAACAGTGCAGGTGAGAGTGCTTAAAGGGGTCATTGTGAGTCAAGTGCTGGTGGCTCACACCTGGAATCCTAATACTCTGGAGGCTGAGATTTGAGGATCTTTTTTCAAAGCCAGTGCAGAGAGAAAAGTACATGAGACCTTTATCTTCAATAAACTACTCAAAAAAGCTGTAGCTCAAGTGGTAGAGCACTAGCCTTAAGCTCAAGGACAGGGCCCAGGCCCTGAGTTCAAGCCCCAGTCCTCAGACTTCAGCTTCCTGAGTAGATAGGATTACATACGTGAGCCACCTCAGCCAGGCAACCTTTTATTTATAGTATCTCATTTAATGCCCATGACTGCCTAATAGGAGGGCTCAGTCTGAAAGTATCAGCTCTGATTCACTTTCAGTAAATGATCAGGTCTGTTTTTCCACTGAAATTAATCTTGTGTCTGGGAGGAGGATAAAATCCCAGAAGCCCCTTCCCTTTTTTGGTGCATCCTACAGTGCAAAAGTGATGAAAGGGCATGAGATTAAAGCTGGGTTTGAAGGGCTGAGTCTCTATTGTGGGAAGCCTGGCCTGGTGTGCAGCTTTGATTTAAAAAAAAAAAAAAGTGCCTCAGGAAAGATGAAAACAAAACAACACCTCATATCCAATTTCCTTCAGAGTCCTCTAGGGAGCTAGTTGAAGAGAGGGGAAGGGAAGAGAGACTAAAGGGTTTCCTTCCTTTTATGACTTTGATTGCTATACTTTGCTCAAGCAGTAATTACTGAATACAATAGTTATAATATACCTAACTGGGGAAGGTCCTCAGTTTACTTTCCTATGGTGGAGAAGTATATGAGCTAATATCTTCAGGTCTCAGCTTTACTTGGGCTGCTTGGCTCAGGGAGAGGGGGACCTCTTCTGCAAATTTTTCTGCCCAGAAAGAGCTCTAGTTTTCTGATTCTTAATAAACAGAAGCAGGTGCTGCTAGAGATAAGGATGGTATAGAATAGAGTGTGACCTAGGAGCTCACATCCTCTGGAAGAAGGCCCAAACTGAGACCTGTTTTGAGGAGAAATCAAAGAACTAGTGAGAAAATAAATATTTTAGGTCAGCAGGCAAGGGAAGGGGTTGCTGAGGTAGAACTCCTGCTCCTGTTCCTGAGAAAATAGAGAGAACCACACAAAGGTTTATTTTTATGTGTGTGTGTGTGTGTGTGTGTGTATGCATGCCAGTACGGGGGCTTGAACTCGAGGTCTCATGCACTTGCTTGGCTTTTCCTGCAAGGCAGATCCTCTACCACTTGAGCCAAACCTCCACTTTAAGGTTTTTTTCCTAGTTTATTGGAGATAGGAGTCTGTCAGCTTTGTCTGCCCAGTCTGGCTTTTAACAAGTATCCTCAGATCTCAGCCTCCTGACTAGCTAGGGTTACAAGCAGAAGCCTTCAAGTATCCAGGTCTACACAAAGGTTTAGAGGAAGAAGTTTCTAGAGAAGAACAGAGCAAATTTGCAAAGGCCCTGCCTGATTTGTCAACTTCTTGGATATTTATTTAATTAGGAAAACAGCAAGATCAACATAACTAGGAGAAAAGCAAAAGGTGTAAGTCAGTCATACCATATGGGCCTCGCAGGTTGTAAGGATTCTTGTGGATTTTTTTTAATTTAATTTAATTTTATTTGTGAAGATACTGTACAGAGGAGTTACAATTACATGGCAGGATAATACGGACATTTCTTACCAAGAATTTCAGCCTCCTCCTGTGTTTACCCTTTACATCCCTTCCCAGCCTCCCCCCACCCCCCCAATCCCAATCCTTCTCCTTCCCCCCCTCCCCCCCCCGCACCAACGTTGTAAAGCTCGTTTTGGACATGACAACTTGTACTTCTCATTGTTGCAATAGGTCCACCTGTATCCTTAAACAACTGGTTTTTCCCCATCTCCTCCACAAGTTATACTGACATCAAATATAGTAAAAGCAGGGGTTATACTGTGGGGGAGGGACATACAAAGCAACAAAGAGATAATCTTATAAATGCATTAGAAACACATGCATGAAAGAAAAAAAAACATTAAATTACACATCTAAGGGTTAATTTTCCTGAAATCACATTATTTGACCTTTTCCGCTTGACTCATACATATACTAGAAATTAAAAATAAGGGAAACCATGGGACCTATGTTTCTTTGGGCCTGGCTTACATCACTTCATATAATTTTTTCCAAGTTTTTCCATTTCCTAACAAATGGGGAAATGCCATTCTTTCTGATGGAGGCATAGAATTCCATTGTGTATATATACCACATTTTCTTGATCCATTCATCTACTGAGGGGCATCTGGGTTGGTTCCATATCTTAGCTATGGTAAATAATGCTGCAATAAACATAGTTGTGCTAGTAGCTTTAGTGTGGTCTTGTTTGTAAACATTTGGGTAAATGCCCAAAAGTGGGATTGCTGGGTCATAGGGGAGTTCTATGTGAAGTCTTTTGAGGAACCTCCATACTGCTTTCCAAAGTGGTTGAACAAGTTTACATTCCCACCAAAAATGAAGTAAGGTTCCTTTCTGTCCACATCCCCTCCAGCATCTGTTTTTGTTAGAGTTCTTGATTTTTGCCGTTCTAACTGCAGTGAGGTGATATCTCAATGATGTTTTGATTTGCATTTCTTTTATGGCTAGGGATGTTAAACATTTCTTCATGTTATTGGCCATCCTTCTTTCTTCTTCAGAGAAGTTTCTCGTTAAGTTTTTCGCCCACTTATTTATTGGGCAGTTGTTTCTTTGAGCATTTGTTGTTGAGGGGTTTAATTTTTTGAGTTCCAAGTATATTTTAGATATGAGACCCTTGTCCGTTGTATGGATAGTAAAGATCTTCTCCCAATCGGTGGGCTTTCTATTGATCTTGCTAGCTATGTCCTTTGCCCTGCAGAAGCTCTGCAACTTTATGCAATCCCATTTGTCCAACCTTTCTTTGATTTGTTGTGTTTCCGGGTCTCTATTCAGAAAATTTCGGCCTGAGCCAAGGAGACCTAGGGTTTCTCCTATTCCATCCTGTAATGTTTTCAGAGTGTCTGCTTTGATTTCAAGGTCTTTGATCCATTTGTAGTTGATTCTGGTGCAGGGTGATATATAAGGATCTAGCTTAAGTTTTCTATATGTAGTTAAGCAATTTTGCCAGCACAGTTTACTGAAGAGGTTGTCTTTCTTCCATTCTATTGTTTTAGATCCCTTATCGAAGATTAGATGGCTATAGGTCTGTAGGTTCATTTCTGGGATTTCAATTCTATTCCATTGGTCCTGAAGTCTGTTCTTATCCCAATACCAAGCTGTTTTGATTACTATGGCTTTATAGTAGAGTTTGAAATTTGGTATTGATATTCCTCCAGCAGTGTTCTTTCCATTGAGGAGCGTTTTTGCTATTCGGGGGCTTTTATTGTTCCATATGAATTTTTGGATTGCCTCTTCTATTTCCTTGAAGAATGAGGTTGGAATTTTGATAGGTATTGCGGTGAATTTGTAGAAAGCCTTGGAAAGTATTGCCATTTTCACGATGTTAATCTTTCCAATCCAGGAGCATGGTAGGTTTTGCCATTTTTTAAGTTCTGTGTTGATTTCCTTTTTTAAGATTTTAAAGTTTTCATCATAGAGGTCCTTCACTTCTTTAGTTAAGTTAATTCCTAGGTATTTTATTTTTTGTGAGGCTATTACAAATGGAGTTGCTTTCCTAATTTCAGCCACACTTTTCTCATTGTTGGCACACAGAAAAGCCATTGATTTTGGGTGGTTAATTTTATTACCTGCAACTTTCCCAAAGTTCTGAATCAGCTTGAGTAATTTGGGAGTGGAGTCTATGGGATTCTTTTAATACAAGATCATGTCATCTGCAAAGAGGGAGAGTTTTATTTCTTCTTTCCCTATTTGGATCCCCTTTATGTCTGCATCTTGTCTTATTGCTGTAGCTAGGCATTCTAATACTAGATTGAAGAGAAGTGGAGAGAGTGGGCATCCTTGTCTTGTTCCTGAGTTAAGAGGAAATGGCTTTAGTTTTTCACCATTGAGTATAATGCTGACTGTAGGTTTGTCATATACAGCTTTTATTGTATTGAGGAATGTTCCATGGATTCCTAATTTTTCCAGAACCTTCATCATAAAGGGGTGTTGGATCTTGTCAAATGCTTTTTCTGCATCTATTGAGATAACCATGTGGTTCTTATTTTTGCTCCTGTTGATGTGATGAATACTATTAATTGATTTGCGTATATTGAACCAGCTTTGCATCCCTGAAATGAATCATGTTTGATCATGGTGTATTTTTTGGATGAATTGTTGAAGTCGATTGGCCAAAATTTTGTTGAGAAGTTTTGCATCAATGTTCATCAAAGAAATGGGTCTATAGTTCTCTTTCTTTGATGAGTCCCTTCCTGGTTTTGGGATGAGGGTTATGATGGCTTCATAGAAGGTGTTGGGTAGTGAGCTTTCTCTTTCAATTTCATTGAAGAGTTGGAGGACTATTGGTGTGAGCTCTGCTTTGAAGGCCTTGTAAAATTCCGCTGTAAAACCATCTGGTCCTTGACTTTTCTTAGCTGGGAGGTCTGTTATTGCTGTTTCTATTTCAGTGCTTGATATGGGCCTGTTAAGCTGGTTTAATTCATCTTGGTTTAGTTTTGGCATGTCAATATTTGCTAGGAAAAGGTCCATTTCTGTCTAGTTGTCAACCTTATTAGCATAAAGTTTTGAGAAGTATTCCCTTATAATGTTCTGAATCTTGGTTGTTTCCGTGGTGATGTTTCCATTTTCAACTCTGAGTTTATTAATTTGGGTGTGTTCTCTTCTTTTTCTGATAAGATTTGCTAAGGGTCTGTCAATTTTCTTAAGTTTTTTGAAGGACCAACTCTTTGTTTTGCTGATTCTTTCTATAGTTTTTTTTGGATTCTAATTCATTTAATTCTGATTTAATTTTGATCATTTCTTTCCGTCTACTGGATTGGGGTTTATCTTGCTGCTCTTTTTCAAGGTGGTTTAGATGTGTCATTAAATTGCTAGTTTCAGATCTCTTCAATTTGTTGATGTAGGAGCTCAGAGCTATAAACTTGCCTCTGAGTACTGCCTTTGCTGTGTCCCAGAGGAGCTGGTGAATTGTGTGTTCATTTTTGTTGAATAGCATGAACATTTGAATTTCATTTCTTATCTTTTCCATGACCCACTCTTGATTCAGCAGTGTGTTATTCAGCCTCCATGTGATACCGGACTTTCTTTGGTGGCTTTTGGTGTTGAGTTCTAATTTTATTCCCTTGTGGTCCCAGAGAATGCAAGGTATAACTTCAATGTTTCTGAATTTAGACAAGTTTGCTTTGTGGCCTAAAATGTGGTCTATTTTAGAAAACGTTCCATGTGCTGCTGAGAAAAACGTGTACTCTGATGCTGCTGGGTGAAATGTTCGGTAGATGTCTGTTAAGTCTAGTTGATCTATGCATCTGTTTAGATCTGCGGTTGCTCTATTGAGTTTTTGCCGAGTTGATCTATCTAGTGGGGAGAGTGGTGTGTTAAAATCCCCAACAATTAATGTCTTCGGATCTATATGGATTTTAGGGAAAGTAGTGTTTCTTGGATAAATTTGGGTGCTCCATTGTTTGGAGAATAGATATTTAGAATTGTAATATCCTCCTGAAGGAGAGATCCTTTAATTAGTATGCAGCGACCTTCTTTATCTCTTCTCACGAGTTTTAATTTGAAGTCTATTTTATCTGATATTAGGATTGCAACTCCCGCCTGTTTATGGGGGCTGTTTGCTTGGTAGATTTTGTTCCAGCCTTTAACATTGAAAATTTGTTTGTTTTTACGGGCAAGATGTGACTCCTGCAGAAAGCAGATAGAAGGGTCTTGTTTTATAATCCAACTAGACAGTCTATGTCGCTTAATTGGAGAGTTCATTCCGTTAACGTTAAGAGATAGGACTGAGAGGTATTTGGGAGTTCCTGCCATGTTATTCACCTTCTTGTGGGTTGTGAAATCTGGGTTCTTCCTATGGTTCTTGGATTCTCAGTTTGGGTGCAGTTTCTTGGCCTTTGTTGCGGTCTTGTTGGTTTTCTATGGGTAGGACATTTTTAAGAATCTTTTGTAGGGCTGGTTTGGTGGAGATGTATTGTTTCAATTTTTCTTTGCTATGGAAGGTCTTCATTTGGCCTTCAGTTATGAAGGAGAGTTTTGCTGGGTACAGTATTCTTGGTTGATATTTGTTTGTTTTTAGGGCATGGCATACATCATTCCAGGCTCTTCTTGCTTTGATTGTCTCTGTTGAGAAATCTGATGTAATTCTAATTGCTTTCCCTGTATAGGTGATTACCCTTTTCTCCTTGACAGCTTTAAGGATCTTTTCCTTGGTCTGAGTTGATCCTGTGTGGATTATAATGTGACTGTGGGATGTCCTATTCTGGTCTGGTCTATTTGGGGTTCTAAAAGCTTCTTGTATCTGAATAGGCCTACCTTTTTGTATGTTTGGGAAGTTCTCTGCTAGGATCCTGTTAAACAAATTTCCTAGACCATTAACTTCTGTTTCTAGGTGCTCCTCTACACCCATTATCCTTACATTAGGTCTTCTGATGGTGTCTTCCAGGTATTGGATAGATCTATTATATTTCTTGGACTTGTCTTGGATGGTTGTAAATTCTTTCTCTATAATATCTAGGCTGTCTTCAATCCCTGAGATTCGATCTTCTGCATGGTCTAACCTGTTTTCAAGACTCTCTACTTTGTTTTTTGTCTCTTTTCCTTCTAATTGATCAGCTTTGATGGCTTCAAGTTCTTTGTTGAAGCTCTGTTTTAGGTCTTGTATGAATTTCTTTACTTCCTTAATTTGGTGTTCAGTGTTTGTTCTTAAATCACTTAGTAGATTGGTTATGGTTTCTTTGGACTCCCATTCCTTCTGTTGGGTTCCATTCAGCATTCCCTTTGTGGTCTCCCTGACTTCCTTCAGCTCTTTGTTAATGGATTCCATGAATGCCTTTAGTGATCTTTGTGTATTCTCTACCTGGTCTCTCAATTCCTGAATTACTCTTTGATTAGCTTCCTCCCGTTTGTGGGATTCCTGCAGTTCTCTTTCCTCCCATTCATGGGATTCCTGCAGTTCTCTTTGAGTGTTCTGAGCCTGCTCACGCCATTCCTCCCTTTCTCTTTGAGTATTCACAAGTTGTTCACGCAAATCCTGTATCAGTTTTTGAGTAGCTTCCTCATGCTTATGATATTTCTGTATAAACTTTTGGGATACCTCCTCTCTCTCCTATCATGCTCATACAGTGTCCTTTGTAAGTTCTCAAAATTCTCATTGATCATGTTTGCCACCAGTGTTTGTAGAGCTATTTGGGAACTCTCCTCTGGATTGTTTATCTGATCTGACCCCTGATTATCAAAATTGGGAATTGAGATATCCGGATTTGCCATTTTTCTTGTGTTTTTCCGGCTTACTCTGCCCATTTGAGATGAAAATAGCACCAGTTCTGTGCTAGAACACTATCTTAAGGCAACCATCAACCAACGTTTGCATTTATACAGTCAATAGTCTACAGATACAATCTAGTTCAACAGATATATCTATTCAACATCAAGCAACTATATGTTAATGGGCTTCGTACCGCAGAGAAGAATTTGGAAAACCAGAAATTTTTAGGGTTACGGAGAGATGTGGGTAAAAAATAGGAATAGATTGGTGTTGGGAGGCACAGGGAGAGTTAACTATATCTTAATCTCAATGCAGGAAATAGGTTGGGTAAGATGTAAGTAGAGAGGGAGAGAAAAAGAAGAAAGGGAAAGGGAAATGAAAAGAGACCAGAAAAAAATAGAAACGTAAAAATTAATATAGTTATGGATATTGAAAGATCATCTATTTAGAGAGGAATGTGAATATATTGAGAAAACAGGAGGGAGATAGAGATGTGAAAAACTTTAAAAAATGCTTAAAATATTATATAGGTATAAAGAGGTAGTACTGCTATTAAGGAATTTAAGTCTCAAAGGTTTTGGATTGAGTAATAAATTTGTGGATTAAGTGTGTACACAATGGGGGATAGGGTCTACTAGTTAACTATGGGTTTATCTGAGGATGTGCAGGACAAGAGTTAAGTCACATACAGAAGAACAAAAGAGAGGAAACGGTTAAAAGGATAAGAAAGGGAGAAAAAAAGATCAGAAGTTCAGTAGAGCTAGACAAAAAAACAAAAAGATAATTAAGAAAGAAAGAAAAAGAGAAAGAAGACAAGAAAAGAAAGGAAAATGCACATTCACATATTCCTAAAATAAAAATTATAAGAAGGAAAAAAGTTACTGGAAAACAATTATTTTTTCAAAAAGGCAAAAATTAAAGATTAATAAAAGTTTTATAAAAGGGAAAAAAAAATTTTATATATATAAGGTACCAAAAAAAAAAAAAAAGAAAGAAAAAAGAAAAGAAGAAAAAAAAAAAGTTCTTTGATTTTTTTTAAATTTTTTTTGGAGGGGTGGGAAGAATCCTGTATCTCCCTTTTGTCTGTAACCAGCCTCTTGTTGGAGTCTCTGGTCAGCATGAGGTCCTGTGGCTTGATTGGTTTCTTAAGTCAGTTTGTTCGAACAGGCAGAAAAATGCTCTGCTTTACCCAAGATTTTGAGATCCCCCTCCCAGGTTAGGTTAATGGGAGGATGATCTGCTTTGAGAATCACAAAAGAGGGGTGATGAGGCTAGGTTCTGATAGAGTTGAGGCCTTTCAACAAACAGTAGCTTTTCCCTGGGGCTATTTTGTGAAAAACTCACAGAGCCCAGCCTGGAGCCATTTTCAGGGTTTCTGTTTTTCAATTGATTGTGGAGGCTGCTAGAGGGAGTGGCAGCCTTTGGCTCTGGTTACCCAGTGAGGAAAGCCACTCCAATGGCTGGTGCCTGAGCTGGGTGACTTTTCCCCTGGATGGAGCTGAGTCTGGCAGGTCACTTCACCATTAAGTTCTTGTGACCTGCTAAATGACTCGTTTTATTCCAAGGCCTGAGTTGGAGCTAGCAGCTCCTCTGAGCTTTGTCAGTATCCAAGATGGAGATCACCGGTGCTGGGGGGGGAGGGGTGGCCTTCCCTCCTCTGCTCCCTAAGAAGGAGTGAGGACGTCGGGCTTGTACTCACGCCGAGTCTTGGATCCTGGGTCGTCTCTGGTCTGCAAACTGCAGGATGAAGATGTCCGCTCCTTGTCGGTTCTTGCTGGTCTTGAGTAGAATCCTCTTGCCCGCTGCATCTGGCTCCTTTGTCCCGGACTCTCTGTGTGAGCACTCAGGTATGGCCGCGACTGCGTTCGCCGCTGCGACCCTGCCACCGCGGCGGCAGCGGCTGGCAGGCGCTCAGATGTGTCTCCTTGTCTTGGCTTCCCCTCTCTTGTCTAACTCTCTGTCCTGTGATGGCACACTTGGTGTGGTTCTCTGGCTTAGGACTGTTCACTGGAATTCTAAAACTGCTTTCTATGTGAGAGCTTGTTCAGATTCCAGGTTCTCCTCCGTCATCTTCCTGGAACTCCTTTTGTGGATTGTTAATATGAAGGAAAAGTACTGGTGAGTCCCCACAGTTCACCTGGGGTTCTCCTGAAAGGATGCCTCTGTTACAACAGTGTGCTCAGTATAAAAGAAGTATGATATTAGTCATCGTATCATTCACAGTAGTGGAAAGGTAGGAACAACCCAAATGCCCATGGATGAATAAACAAAATATGATCTATGCATCCAATGAAATACTATTCAGTCTTAAAAAGGAATGCTATTTGGACCCACGCTACAACATGAATGAATCTTTAAAATATTGTAAGTGTAATAAACCAAATAAAAAAAATGACAATTTATGTTTCCACATTCATAGTTAAACAATAGTAAAAATGAATAAATAAATAAAAGTCAAATTTGCTGGGTATCCATGGCTCACATTTATAATACTAGCTACTCAGTGGGCTGAGAAGTGAGGATGGAGGCTTGAAGCCAGGCTAGGCAGAAAAATCTCTCGGACTCTTAACCCAATTATACCAAAATGCCAGAAGTAGAGGTAGGACTCAACAGTAGAATATCAGCCTTGTACAAAAAAGTTCAGCCTCGAATGGAGAATGAGTTGGCCAGTGCAGGTGAGAAAAAGCAAGATTTCTGGGTGCAAAGACCTGCCTGGTCAACAGCACTGTGGCAGAACAGAACACACAAAGCCAGCACTAGGCTGACAAGGTAGGGCAGAGAATGTGGGAAGGTGGCTCAGTGGTAGAGCACTTGCCTTGCATGCATGAGGCCCTGGGTTTGGTTCCTCAGCACCACATAAGCCAAAAGAAAAAAGCCGGAAGTTGCTCAGTAGCTCAAGTGGTAGAGCGCTAGCCTTGAGCTGAAAAGCTGAGGGACAGCGCCCAGGCCCAAAATTCAGGCCCCAAAACTGGACTAACCCAGCCCCCCCATCCAAAAATCAAAAGGAAGGGCAGAGAAGACAGGAGACTTTTTATTATTATTTTATTGGTCAGTCCTGTGGGTTGACCTCAGGGCCTGTGTCCTGTTCCCGAGCCTCGTTGTGCTTAAGGCTAGTGCTCTACCACTTGAGCCACAGCCCTGCTCTGGCTTCTTCTGAGCCTTTTTGGAGATAACACTTTCATGGGCTTCCTGCCAGGCTGGCTTCAAACAGAGATTGATCCTCAGATCGCGGCCTCCCTAGTAGCTAGGCATACAGGCATGAGCAATTACTTCCTGGTTTCATTAACTCTTTTTTTTTTTTTTTTTATTTGTGAACATACTGTACAGAGGGGTTACAATTACATGGGCAGGATAGTGCGTACATTTCTTACCAAGCATTGCAGCCTCCTCCTTTGTTTACCCTTCCCATCCCTTCCCATCATCCCCCCTCCCCCCCATCCCAATCCTTACCCCCCCCACACCGATGTTGTAAAGCTCGTTTTGGACGACAACTTGTACTTCTCATTGTTGCAACAGGTCCACCTGTATCCTTAAATGACTTTTGTTTCCCCATCTCCACATGTTAGTTATACTGACATCAAATATAGTGAAAGCAGGGGTTATACTGTGGGGGAGGGACATACAAAGCAACAAAGAAATAATCTTATAAATGCGTTAGAAACACATGCATGAAAGAAAAAAAAAACATTAAAATACATATCTAAGGGTTCATTAACTCTTGTGCCTCAGTACCTCATCCCCAGGAATGTGCACTGGAGCCAAGGTTACCTAAGCCTTCAGGGTAGCCCCAGACCCCGGGGGCTGTGCAAAGGCGGGACTCCAGCACTATCTGCAAAGCCCAAGGAATTCGACTCCAGTGACCATAGCATCAGAGGAGGCAGGGATCAGATCCTGAGTGCCCTCCAACTGCACCAAAATGCACCAAGAGCACCATTACCCAACAAGCAGGTAGTGGTGGAAGTGTTATTGAGTTGGAGTGGGACAGCACCATTTCTTCTTGCGTTTGGTTAATTGTTGCCGCTGCCACCACGTGGACATGCGGATGTACTGGAGGTCAGGTCTGGCTGTCGCCATATTGGCAAAACGGCAATTGGATCTGGCACCTTATCCTCATGCTGGGGGAGGAAAACCTGCCTCCCAGATGATAGGCATGCCCGGATCCCTGAAGGCAGGGGTGGGGACTAGGCTGATAGGTTATTGGACCTGTCAGTCCAATGCCTGGGAGTGGGAATTTCCTGTGGCTCTGCCCTTTGAGCCGATCTATTTAGGCCAGCTGATGGGCATGTCCAGATCACTGGGGTGAGCACTTGGCTGATAGGTTATTGAACCTGTCAGTCCAGTGCCTGGGACTGGGAATTTCCGGTGGCTTTGCCCCTTGAGCCTTTCTATTTTGCCCAGGTGATGGGCATGCCCAGACCTGGAGGCGGTGAGCAGTTGGCTGATGGATTATTGACCCTGTCAGTCCAGTTCCTGGGACTGGGGATTTCCGGTGGATCTGCCCACACGCCGATTTTTTTTTAGGCCCCGACCAGCCTAACCGATATTAAGTCTTGCCACATGTGTCTGCCTAGTCGATTCCAGCGTCCTGTCTCATCTCTGGCCATCATGCCATCTTAATTCAGATCTCCATGGAAGCTGGATTGCCTTGTTGGTATTGTTTTTATTTCTTTCCTCTTTAGCATGTTTGCTAAAGCATGTGTATTTGGGGGGCTTTGGGCCTTTGTGACAACTGGCCACCTGCAACCTGGAATATTTCATATTCCCAAATGTGGCTTCAGGGATAGCTCATAACACAGCTAGTGCAGTGCAGGGCTGCCAGGCTCTGAAGGGGCTTTTTTAGCGGTGGTACAGGTGGCCCTGGTCTTCCTGCCCAATGTGGGACTGTGGGTTTTGTACCATGAGAGGCAGCTTGGGGGCACCCGTGGGGGTTCAGAAAAAGTGCTGGTTCTAACGGCCAGGCAGGTGAGTGCCTCGGTCAGGTACGGCATGGAATGCTGCTCCCCCCTCCTCCAAATACTTTTCTGCTGCCCCTTCTTGCTCCTTCTTCTGCTGTCAGAGTCCTCAGGGGCAGTATGGGGACCTGTGCTTTTTACCTCTTTTTTACCCCAGATGGGGCAAATTGAGGTTCCGAGGATGGAAATGTGTCCACTCAAATGAGTCAGAATTAGAACCCAGGCCCCTTGGTGCCCTAGTCGGGGACTTTTATTTCAAATTTCCATGCTTTACAGTCAGTCCTCCTTTCTGTTGTCCTCTCGCGTCCCCTGACCTCATCCAGTGTTCTCTTTCTGGGGAGAACCCTGTCTGCATATGCCTGTATCCCAGGGTGTGATGACTTCTGTAGGACTGGTCCCTCATCATCTCTCCTCTCCTCCCCCCGCCTCACCTGATCCTGTTGTTTCTGCTCAGGTCAGTCCCTTTTGCATTTTACCATTTGAACAGGGGCCCATTGGGCCTCCCTGCTCCCCTCTCCCTATTTGGCTTCCCCATTCTTATTTGTTTCTCAGGTCCTGTGGGTTCCTTGGGGAGTGAGTGCAGAGATCCTCTTGGAGCTTCATGTGCCTTGGATAGAGTGAAAGGTGAGTTTCTGGTTCTTGAGGAACTTGCCACCTTTGACTCTCCAGGAGTATGGAGGAGTCCTGGTGGAAGGATCCCCCAAATGTGCAATTCCTTGAAGGTAGAATGTCACATGCCTTCCTCCTCTCCTCTAAATTGACGGGACTTGGTATTTTTTGCATTCCAAACTGTGATCATATTTGTTTCTGCCTTTTTGGAATTTAATCATGTACCTGCACCTGTGTACATGCATTTAGGCTAAATTTGCATTGTGTGTGTGTGTGTGTGTGTGTGTGTGTGTGTGTGTGTGTGTGTGTGTGTGTGTGTGTATGTGCATGTGTTTGTGTGTTCATGTGTTCAGATCCTGAGTCTTGAACTCAGGGCATGGGTGTTCTCCTTTAGTATTTTTCACTCATGGCCCATGCTCTACCTCCTGATCCACAGCTCCACTTGTGGCTTTTTGGTGGTTCATTGGAGATAAGTCCTACAGATTTCACTGCTTAGGATGGCTTAGAACAAGGATTCTCATTTCAGCCTCCTGAGTAGCTAGGATGACATGTGTGAAGCATTGGCTCCTAGCTTTGACTGCTCCGTCACATCATTCCAACTCCCTTATCTCCTATCAAGTCTATGATACTTAAATTGCTTCATATAGTGGGACATTTCAGATTTGCTTATGGGATTTTTCCTGGTCCCATAGGAAGTGGATAATTTGTGTATCAGGATCTGACTTGACTGACTGTTGGCTGGCCTCAAAGGAAGAGGCTGAATTTTTTAGTTTGATGCTTTTCCTTTCTCCTCAGTCTCTGGCTGATCTCTGGCCATTCTGGTGTGTTGCGTACAGAGGGCTTTTTGCCATATGGCTAATCAAATGGAGCTTAGCAAATGGTGTAGTTAATATTTTGAGGTTAACTTGGCAGCTAGAAGTATGTCCTGTAGCAGCTAATTGCCCTTGACAATGTTTGAATTGTGTAAATGAGTTGTGTGTTTTCTGTATTTTGCATATGCTGGACTCTCTGCATTTCATACATGTGTCAGAGTCAGAAAGACAAAGACCTATGTGAAACTGTTGTTTCCTAACAACCACAATGGAACTGGGAATGGAGGGAGTCTCGGTAGCATGTGCAGTGGAATGGGGAAAGGAGGTGAGCCACAGATAACCTAGCCCAGATCTCTTTGAGACCTCTCCTCTATCCCAAATTCACATGAGAACTGGAGGAAAGATGGTAACCAGGGCTGCTAACACTAATCCAGGACCCGCAAGCAGGGTTAAGCTCTCCTCAGCAAGGGATGATAATCAGGTCTGGCCATATCCTGGAGGAATAGAGCTGGCAGCAGGGGAGGTTCAGTAGCCTCTAGAGAAGCTCACCCGCACTTCACGGTATGGGTCCTATATATGAGCCTAGCTCCAGGGTATCTCAGTGGGCCCTGGCCTTATGGATCACCGGAGTGCTAGTTAATAAAGTAATATAGTTAGTTAGCTGGGCACCAGTAGCTCATGCCTGTAATCCTAGCTACTCAGGAGGCTGAGAGCTGAGCTCATGATTCAAAGACAGCCTGGGCAGAAAAGTCTGTGAAGCTTTCCTCTCCAGTTAACTACCAAAAAGTCACAAAGTGGATCTGTGGCTCAAATGATAGGAGCACAGAAGCTCAGGGACAGGATCCAGGCCCAGAGTTTAAGCACCAGGACCAGTCCCCAAAATAAAACAAAGAAAACTGAAACACAAAGTTACTCTTGTTGATTTTCAGAGAAAAATGCTATGGCTGGCAGTTCTAGGCGCTAGTAGGACTCTCATTCCAGAAACCAATAAGGAAACTGGAGTTCTGTGGGGCTTGAAATTGTTTGAGATCCCCATCACTAGCTAGATTACCATTGGCCTGACTGGAATTGTGCCCAAGTCTATCTAATTATTGGGCATTACAGCCTTTTAACTTTCATTCCCTTGGAAGTGAGTCGCAGCTCAAGTAGTAGAGCATCAGCCTAGAGAGAAAGGGATATGAGATAGCACACAAACCTAGACTTCAAGCTCCAGCACTGGCACAAACAAACACACTCTCTTTTCCACCTATATGAGCCATGGAGAGACTGGTGTTGGAGTGAATGCAGTGTGTGCTCTTTTGCATACTAACTGGTAGGTCTTTGTGTACTTTTTAGTGCTAGCTGTGGCTTGAAATCATGGCCTAGTACTATAAACTGAGCTTTTTTGCTCAGTTCTACCACTTGAGCTACAGCTCTAATTCTAGGTTTTTAGGTGGCTCATTGGAAATGTTTCATGAACTTTCCTGCCCAGAGTGGTTTGAACAACGATTTTCAGATCTCAGCCTTCTAAATAGCTAGGATAACAGATGTGGGCCAACAGCACCTGACTTAGCTGGGCTAAAATGCAAACTGCCTGGAGGCAGCCCTAGAGACTTGAATTTAATTGGTCTGGTTGGGACTGGCACTATGCTGTGTGTGTCTCTATGGCTTGTGCAGATGCCTAAACTCAGGACCTCATATTCTTTTTTGTAGTTGTTGGCCCTGGGGCTTGAACTCAAGGCTAGGGAAATATCTCTGAGATTCTTTTTCTCAAGGCTACCACTGACTCACAGCTCCATTTCCAGCTTTTTCTGAGTAATTTCCTAAAGATAATTGGAGAGATAAGAGTGTCAGGCTTGCTTGCCCAGGCTGGCTTTGAACTGCAATCCTCTCATCTCAACCTCAGGAAGTAGAATGGTGGGTTTCCAGAGGCTGGAAAAGGGATGGGTGGGTGCTGCTAATTAATAGATACCCAATTTCAGTTTGGGGTACTGAGAAAGTTCTAGAAGTTGATATCAGTGAAGTTGCTTGAAATATGACTGTACTTAAAGCCACTGAAGTGTATTTGTATACTTGGTTCTTATAGAATGTTTTATTCTATACTTATTTTCACACAATGAGAGAATAATTAACATTGCAGCCAGAGAGGGGCTGGACAAGAAAGGTTGGCAGGAGGTGAGGCCCTTGTAAATTTCACTCGTTCATTTTCTCACCACCAAATATCTGTTGTTGGACCATTTGTGCTGGGCCTGCGCCAAGTTGAAACGAAGGTAGTGGGTGGTTGCTTAGATCTGGCCCTCTATTACTTGAGCCACAATTATACTTCTGGCTTTTTTTTTTTTTTTGGTCGATGGTGGGGCTTGAACTCTGGGCTTGGACATTGTCCCTCAGCTCTTCAGCTCAAGCCGAGAGCTCTATTGCTGGAGCCACAGTGTCACTTCCGGTTTTCTAGTGGTTTATTGGAGATAAGAGTCTGGTTTTCTAGTGTTTTATTGGAGATAAGAGACTGGGTCTTTCCTGCCTGGGCTAGCTTTGAACCTCCATCCTCAGATCTCAGCCTGTTGAGTAGCTAGGATTACAGGCGTGAGCCACGGCGCCCGGCATACTTCTGGCTTTTTGCAGGTTAATTGGAGACAAATCTCTCAGATTTAGCTGCCTAGGCTGGCTTTGAACTTAATATACTATCTTAAACTCATGAGTGGAACCTGCTCTTTTGTTCTTGTTTTTGGTTATCAGGCTTTAACTCAGTGCCTGGGCACTGACCCTGAACTCTTCGGCTTAAGGCTAGTGCTCTACCACTTCGAACCACTGCAATACTTTTGGTTTTCTGGTGATTAATTGGAGATAAGAGTCTCACAGAATTTCCTGCTCATTAGCCTTGAACCACAATCCTCTGATCTCAGCCTCCTGAGTAGTTAGGATTACAGGCAAGAGCCCCTTCACCTTGCTGGAAACCTGCTCTTCTATGAGGGAAGGGGCTCCGATTATCTCCATTTTACAGATGTAGAAACAGGCAAAAAAATTAAAATGAAATGACTTGTCTATGATGTCACAAGTTAGTAAATGGCAGAGCTGGGGCTTTTATCTTTTATCTTTCCAATTGCAAAGTACACTCTCAAATAATACTCCATTTGTGTGTGGCCTTTATCATCCCATCATATTCCTGTAACAAGGAATCAACAACACTCACAGTTGTGATTAAGTACATGGCTCTGTCTGGTGAAGAGAGTGTCTGGGTTCGAGTCTCATGTTCACTATTGAATTGGGATTGAGATGTTTATATGACCAAGATTCAAGTTTTGTAATCTTGTCCCTGGCCAATCATTTGTTCTGTGTTCCAGTGGCCAGGTGTGTAAGACTAGGATAATTTATTACCAAGTTCACCCATTAAAGTTAGCTTTATATTTCATTTGAGTGAAGATGGCAACCTTGGGCTGAGTGTCTCATTAAGTGGTATTCTGTACATTTTAGAATGTTGGGAAGGAGGAGGGAGGTGAGGGTAGAGGAAGATGAACCAAGAGGAAGATGTACAGGTAGAGGTGGAAGTTGGCCAGGTATCAATGTCTGGAGCCTGTAATCCTAGTTACTCAGGAGGCTAAAATCTGAAAATGATGGTTCAAGGCAACCAGGGCAAGAAAGTCTGTAATTTTTTTTTTTTTTTTGGTCGGTGGAGGGGCTTGAATTCTGGGCTTTGGCGCTGTCCCTGCGCTCTTCACCTCAAGGAGAGTGCTTTAAGGCGAGTGCTCTACTGCTTGAGCCACAGTGACACTTCCAGTTTTCTAGTAGTTTATTGGAGAAAAGAGTCTCACAGAATTTCCTGCCCAAGCTGGCTTTGAACCACGATCCTCAAGTCTCCGCCTCCTGAGTAGCTAGGATTACAGGTGTGAGCCACCAGCACCCAGCAAGATTTTTATCTCAAATAAACTACTCAGAAAAGACTGGAAGTGGAACTGTGGCTCAAGTGGTAAAGCACTAGCCTTGATTGAACACAAAGAGGCTCACTGACAGTGCTCAGGCCCTGAGTTCAAGCCCCAGGACTAAAGAAAAAATAAAACAAGAGATGAAGTAGAAGAGAAAGATAGGGCTTTGTGTTAGTAATATAGTTTTTTGTTGTTGTTGCTATGACAAATAACTTGCCCGAAATAACCTAAGGGAAAAAGGATTAATTTTGCTTCGTGTCACAGATTTCAGGCAATCATGGCAAGAGAGATTTCTAGTTTAGTTAATCTGATGTCCACACACACACACACACACACACACACACACACAGGCTTCCTTTACTCATCAGCTGGATGCATCTAAACCCAACCCAACACACACACACACACACACACACACACACACACACACACACACACACACACACAGGCTTCCTTTACTCATCAGCTGGATGCATCTAAACCCAATCCATCTCAGTTAAGTTCATCCTCAAGATTTAGCCATCACAGATGTCAACTTCATTTGCCTCCAGATTTACCTTACTTGTTCTCTCACAACTCACCTATAATTTATCATTGTTGGGTTTGTTTTGTTTTGTCAGTTATGGGGCTTGAAATCTGGGCCTGGTCTCTGTCCCTGAGCTCTTCAACTTAAGGCTAGTGCTCTACCACCTGAGTCACAGCACCACTTCCAGTTTACTGAGTCATTCATTGGAGATAGGAGTTTCACAGACTTTCCTTCCCGTGCTGGCTTTGAACCGTGATCCTCATAGCTCAGCCTCCTGAGTAGCTGGGATTACAGGCATGGGGCGCCAGTGCCCAGCTTCATTGTTGGATTTTTTTTATCAATCTTAAACTATTGTGTGTGTATATGTATGATATGTATGCACCTGTATGCATGTGTACACATGCTGATACTGTGGCTGGAGCTCAGCCTCTGTGAGCTCTCCCTTACCTTTTGTGTTCAAGATAAGGCTGATGCTAACACTTGAGCCTTGCCTCCATTTTGGTTTTTTTAGGCCAGGATCTAGTGGCTCACACTGTAATGCTAGCTACTCAGGAGGCTGATATCTGATGATTGAGGTTCAAAGCCAGCCAGAGCAGGGCTCTTATCTCCAATTAGCAACCTACTGTGATTTAAAGTGGTAGAGCACTTGCCCTGAGGAATAGGAGCACAGGTGAAGCAACCAGGCCCTGAGTTCAAACTCCACAAACAACAAAAACAAACTGAAAAGTCTCATGAACTTTCTTGCCTGACCTGAGCTGACTTTGAAACATGATCCTTAGATCTCAGGCTCTTAAAGAGCTAGGATTACAGGTGTGTGTGAGCCATTGGCACGCAGCTTTTAGACTCCGAGATAATGGATGTTCCTAAAATTGTCAGAACTTTTTGCCTTGAATGGAGCCTGTAAGATGCAGAACAGGGTCAAAGCTGGGTGTAGAGTGGCTCTGCCCAATGGAAAGGGCAGAACTGAGCATCTCTGCAAGCTGAGTGGCTTAGACAACAGTTTTTAACCCTCCCCTGGGGTCCACATCTGTCAGGCCTTGGAACCTTCCAGAACAGCTCTGTAAGTCACAGGTGGCGGATGTTGGATATGGAGATATTCAGTCAACTAATCCAGTAAACAGGATCAGCAGGACCTAGCTGGATTCATGGACTGCCAGAGGGCCTTTCACTGAAGGAGATGTGCCTGCTTGTGGCTCTTCTGCTCACCACTGGCCAACCTTGAACTCAGTATCTGAACACTGTTCCTGGGCTCTTTTGCTCAAGACTGCTACTCTACCACTAGAGCCGTAGCTCCATTTCTGATTTTCTGGTGGTTAGTTGAAGATAAGAGTCTCATGGATTTCATGCCCAGGTTGTCTTTGAATTATAATCTTCAGCTCTCAGCTTGCTAGGTAGCTAGGATCAAGGTATGAGGTACCAGCCCCCAGCCCAAGTTTTTTGAGCCCAAGTTTTTCTGTTTGTAGAATAGTGGTGTTCTGAGTACATTTTGCAATATTGTTATTTTGTGTTTCTGTGTGTCTGTGTCTAATGGTCCTGGGGCTTGAACTCAGGGCTTGAGTACTCTCCCTAAGCTGTTTTTTGGTTTGTTTTGGTTTTGGTTTCATTTTTTGCTCAAGGTTAATGGTCTACCACTTGAGTCTAAGCTCCATTGCTGGCCTTTTGGTAATTAGTTGAGTAGCTAAGAAACAGGCCTAAGCCACCAATAGGAAAGGTACATTTTATCAAAACAAATATGACTACATCCAAAACAAGAATACACATTTCATGTCCGGTGCCCATGGCTCATGTCTGTAATCATAGCTACTGTGTGAGCCCTGTGACAGGCTCTACCTTTTAATAGCAGTCATTTTTCTCACTTACTTACTGTGTCCAGAATTCTTGCATTAGCTAGGCACCAGTTGCTGATGCCTGTAATCCTCACTACTCAGGAGGCTGAGATCTGAGGATCAGTTCAAAGCCAGCCTGGACAGGAAAGTCCCTATGAGATTCTTAGTTCCAATGAACCACTGAAAAACTGGAAGTGGAGCTTTGGTTCAAGTGGTAGAATGCTAGCCTTGAGAACAAAAACTCATGGATACCACCCAGATCAAGAGTTTAAGCCCCAGGAGCAGAAAAAATAAATTCTTGCATTGTGCACAAGGGACTTACATACCACTAATCCCAATACTCAGAGGATTGAGTGTGATTAAGATTCCTTCCTAAGCCAGGTACTAGTGGTTCATATCTATAATCCTAGCTACGCAGGCTGAGATCTGATTATCAAGGTTTAAATCCAGCTTGGGCAGGAAAGTCTGTGAGGCCCCTATCTCCAATTAGCCACTTTTTGAAAAGCCAGAAGTGGAGGTATCACTCAAGTGATCACTAGCCTTAAACAAAAGATCAAGGAGTGGGACTAGGCCTTGAGTTCAAGCCCCAAAATTGGGACACATACACACACACACACACACACACACACACACACACACACACACACACACACACACACACACACACACACACACAATTTTTTCCTATGGTCTCTCTGTTCTCTTTGGCCTCTGCATGCAGGCCATGAAGCATGGATGGTGTAGATTCAGATCCATGGCTCTCTTGGTGGGTGTCAATGATGCCCATTGAGCAACTCCCTTTGATCCTTTTACCATTTCCATGGTTCCTCACCCAGCTGTTGACTCTGCTCCTCAGCACTCAACACCTGTGGCTTTCTTCAGAGGAGAAAGGAAGCTAGAGGGATGACCAAATGGATGAGGGCAGCAGGAGGAGATTGTTCACTGCAACTCAAGGCTCTCCAAGTTCAGGCTTGCACAGAACCCCATATCACCCCGTTACTTAGCCTCCTGTTCTTCTGATCCCCTGGAACATCATACACCTTACATATAATTATTTCATGGACTCCCTGGAAACCTTGAGGAAGCATCACTTCTTCATTGCTGTCTATTTTTCCTCTGTCCACATATTGTCTTCACTGAGTATATCCCTCTTCCTCAGCATTCCTTCAGTCTCCATGTAAGTCTGGGTGATGCCTCTGAACTTTTTTGCTCAAGACTCGTGCTCTACCACTTGAGCCACAGCTCCATGTCCAAGTTTTTAATAGTTAATTGTAGATAAGATTCAACTTGCTTTCCTTCCCAGGCTGTCTTTGAACCATGAGCCATAGATCTCAGCCTCCTGATTTAGTTAGATTTACATGGATAAGTCACCAGTGCCTGTCCCTAAGCCTTTTTAAGTTACCTTCAAGGTCATTGAAAGCCCAAGAATTCTTCGAACAATCTCACCAACTCTCCCAGGAATCATAACTGTCCTTGATTCTCTGCCCTCATAAGGGTGCTCTGAGTATTTGGATACAAGGAAATGTGCCATTTGACAATCATCATTGAAACAGTATAACACAAAAAATTTGTGTTGTATACATTTTGCCTTTATAAGTTTAGGTGAAAAATACTGAGTTACAATATTCGTGTTCTCCATGGTGTTTAAATTATGTAAATGAATGTGTCAAATACAAATGCTCAGTGGAGTCCTAGTATATCTTTGTATTAATAGAATAATAGGTCATTCATCTCTAAGTGTATTTGAGTAATAGCTAGTTTTAGTGAAGATGTGACTTTTTGATTATTCAATTATTTTTGTTGGAACATCAGTTTTTATGAATTCTGTATGTACATTAATGGAGAAATGAATTAGTTTTGTACTATCTGTTAGAGTATATTAGACTTTGCCAGAGAACCATGCAGACATCCAGATACAAAGAACAAAGTAAGATTTATTGACAGCAGTGGAACTGGCAAGATCCCTTTTCATAAGGGAAGAGTGAGAAGGGCCGGCTATTGTTTGAGATGACATATATAATTAGGGGCCAGGAGGTGGAGAACCAGTGTGGATGTGTGGACCAAGGGATCCATCATGGTGGACTAGGATTTATGGCTGCTGCCCAAATAGTAGATAAGGGGCTCTGCAGCTGCCCAGACCTTAAGGTCACTCTAGGGAGTTCTTGCTGCCTTATATGGTGTTAGCTACCCCAGAAGAGAACCATCTCAAGGTAAAGAGGGCTTGAAGGGAGGCTGATTATTAACTGCCTTTAATTAATGGGCCTAGTGTTGACAAGGAAGGGAGCATGCCAAGCTGTGGAAAGGAGAAGAAGCATGCTTTGCTATGGGAAATAAGCTTATTGGGCTATCAATATTTAGCAAGTAATGGACTGTGGATTTGTCTTTAGTGGAGAATTTGATGCTTTACTTGAGACATAAAAAAATTCTTCTCCCATAAGAAGGCCTTTCCTCCTATGTATAATGTTTTGAGCAGGAAAATTTCAGTAAAATTACACAGGTTCTTTCCTGACTACCTCATTTGCCTTCTCTCCCAGTCATGCTTCCTGAATCTTCTGTTCATTGTCAACAGCAAGAATGAAAGACTCTCTGGTGAGCTGCATTTTATTTCTCATTTTGTATTACATTCTATTTTATGAACTTAAAGGTGGCCAAGATTTAAAAACAGAAAAAAAACAGATCCAACTTCAGTAACATGTTCATAAATCACATAAAGATGGCTATTAGGTTTAGCATACTATAAAATCTGACATTCTTTTTTTTTGTATTTGGGTCCGGTCGTGGGGCCTGAACTCTGGGCCTGGGCACTGTCCCTCAGCACTTCAGCTCAAGGCTAGCATTCTACCACTTGACCCACAGTGCTACTTCCGGCTTTTTGCTTATGTGGTGCTTAGGAATCGAACCCAGGTCCTCAGGCACGCAAGGCAAGTGATCTACCACGGAGCCAGCTTCCCAGCCCTAAAATCTGACATTCTGTCTATATTAAGTGCAGATTTGCTTCAGCTTGTTTCTAGTTTTTCTGATGTGAGAAAAAGTAATCACACTGTTACGTGATTCAATTACCCAGAGGAGGTGACATCTAATGGAAGGTGAAGGTTCCCTAGCAATTTGTCAGAGATCCCATCCTCATGAGTAACACTGAACTATCTTAATGAAGTCTTAAAGGAGTTGCTGAAACAGTGTGGTCACACACACCTTTGAATGTTTAGAAGACTGAGTAAGCAATATGTACTTAAATTATTCTTTATACATTATTGGACTGCTTCATGGTTGCTTTTTTACTTGAAACTTAGGCTGTATGTGATGATATATGGTCAATGATTTTTCTAGAAATCTCTCTATTTTTTCTAAGGTGTCCTCACAAGATTCCCACACACACACTATTTTCTGTTTCAGTCTTTGTTTTCTGCTCTCTAGCTTTGTTTATTTGTATTTTTCTTTATGTATCTATTTTTCTCTGTGTATTTTTTTTCCCAGCCTGTCTTCCCTCCATCTGTCTCTCACTTTTTACTTTTCTTCAAATGCTCTGTCTGGGAACTAGCTTTTCTTAAAAATTTTCCTTTGCTGCAGTGGCTCTTAGAATTGGCATTTTTCTTACACATTGTATGATTGCTCATTTTGCCATATTCCATTTGAAGACAGGTCTTGCTATATAGTTCAGCTTGCTCTTGAAATTTTATGTAGTCTAGGCTAGCTGGTAATCCCCAATTCAGGGAGTATACGTCTATTCCATCCTTTTTGGCTACATTAACCATTACATATGGCCACATTGTTTTATGGTCATGCTTTCCATCCATCTACACCATTTTTCACCTTCCATATATGAGGCTGTAAAATCATTAAATACACAGCTCCTACCAGTCTTTGGAATCATTTTTATAATTAGTGGGTCTATGAGTTTGTTGATCCTTGGAAGCACAGTAAGGGAAACCATACCACGGCTGATACTTGATGCCTGGTGTATTTTATTTAGCTTAATTGTATTCAAGATATATCCCTGCTGTAAAATGTACTAAAGCTTTCTTCCTGTTAAACACATTTATCTATTCTTTCCAGGCTTCTGTCTTTTGGTTATTGTGTGTAGTTGTTGTGTAGTGATTGTCCAAATATTTGTTCTAGTCCCTGCTTTACTTCCATTGGTATAAATCTAGAAATAGAAATGCTAGACCATATTCTTTTGTAATTCTATATTTAGTTCTTTTAGAAGTCTCCATACCATCGTTAATTGTTTTACATTGCTGTCAGAAATGCATCAAAATTCACTTTGTTGTCATATCTTTCCCAACAGTTGTTAGACTTTAGAAACTTTTTTCTTGTTTCTGTTTAAAAGTATGTATGAGGACTGGGAAGTTGGCTCAGTGGTAGAGTGCTTGGCTTGCATGCATGAGGCCCTGGGTTCGATTCTTCAGCACCACATAAGCAAAAAGAAAAAAGCCTGAAGTGGTGCTGTGGCTCATGTGGTAGAGCGCGAGCCTTGAGCTGAAGAGCTGAGGGACAGCTCCCAGGCCCAGAGTTCAGGCCCCATGACCGAACCCCCCCCAAAAAAAGTATGTATTCAGTAATTTCATTTTTATTTGGATTTTTTCTAATAACTACTGACATTGAACTTTTTTATATTTAATGAGCTACCTGTATATATTTATTTTAGAAAAGTCTCTTCAGTTTTTTTTTTCCATTTTGAAATTAGATTTTGTGCCATGGGGAGGAGGTTAGTTATAGATTTTTGGTGGGTTTTCTTTTTTTGTTGTTGTTGTTTTTAATGAACTCTGGGCCTGAGCACTGTCCCTCAGCTCTTCAGCTCAACGCTAGCATTCTATCACTTGAGCCACAGCACCATTTCCAGCTTTTTCTGCTTATATGGTGCTCAGGAATCAAACCCAGGGCCTCATGCATGCAGCGCAAGCACTCTACCACTGAGCCACCTTCCCAGCCTTGTTTTATATTTTTAATTCACTGTGGTTAGTAATCTATTTAGGGATATATGCAAGTATTTTCTCTAATACCATGCTTTCTCTTCCTTGTTGATCACGCCTTCTGATATAAAATGTTTTAATTATATGCACTAAATTTGATTTGGTTTAATATCAGACACTTCTGGTGTCCTATCAAAGGAGTCACTGTCGAGTCTAATGTCATGAAGCTTTCCTCCCTTCTCTCTTCTTTTCCTACTTTCCCTTCCCTTCTTTTTCCCCTGTTTTCCACTACTGTCTTGTCAGCTCTTCTTTTCTCTGCCCCCTTTCTCTCCTCTCGCCACTACACTCATTTTCATTTCTCTTTATGTCTGAAGCCTGTGTTGCCACAATTAGTGTCGAAGCCCCGACCATGCTTTCTTGTGCTAGTAGTAGATCTTGAATTCAGTCAGTCAGTCACTGTTGACACTTTGATGTAAGCCATGCCTCCGACCTGTTACTAGCTATTTAATTTGAGTTGTCCTCCAACGCTGCTTCCAGACCTCAGCCTCCTTAGTAACTAGGCTACATTCTTGTTCCTGAAGCACTTGTTTTGTTTTTCATACCAGAACATACTGTTCCTGGTTTATATGGAATTAATATTCAACCTCAACTCCAAAATTTCAAATTAATTTGAGTTGTCCACCATGATAGCTTCCAGACCTCAGCCTCCTTGAGTAGCTAGGGTCTGATAACAATCTTGAGCTAGAGCACTTGTTTTGATTTGCTTTTTTCTTACCTGAACATTTAACACTAACAGTTAATTTGATACTAAAACAAGATTACTGGTTTATGTAGAATTAATATTCAACCTCAATTCCAGCATTTCACGTTTCAAATTAAGTATTATATTTCTAATAGTTGTACCTATTATAACTAGTACATTTTCTTAACTAAGCAAACAGTTTAGGCTAGCACAACTACATGGAAAAATCTACATTTTCTGAAGACTTCCTCTACCCAGTGGATTATCTATTGAAGGTTATTTTCTTTCAACACTTTACACATATATTTCCTTTTTGTGTGCTAGTCAGCATTCACCACTGGTATTGTTATGCTGGATTGGTGGGATGATTGTTGGCTATTCCTCCTTTGTAATGGGGTTCAAAGTAGGAATAAAAAGTCTTTCCATTTAGCCTCTGCAAAACAAATTAGTACATATTTCATTCCAACTTTTAAAATTTCTTTCTATAGTTTTTAGGTCATATCACTTTTTATCCTTTTTATCCTCTGTTGTGCTTGTGGTGGTCATATTTCACATTTTTTTTGTCATTTTTAATGTTCCAGAAGCCCTTTGCCCTTTGCCTCCATCCTTCAATAAAGGCCTAATAAAATGCAATTGTAGTCAAGGAACATTTTATTCCTCTGCCACCTAAATTTCTTATTGTAGGAGGTATGCAATGTTCACAAAAGTTCATGTAGCAGTTCTTACAGAGGAAGGAAGTATCAGGGTATCTATGACCACATTTCAATCATTAGAATTTCTTCAGGCTGGGGAAGCACCAGCTGCTGCATGGGAAGGAGGCTCCTGCTGAGGCCACCGCTCCACAGGCCCCTGGCTGCTTTGTGCCTGTGTCTGGGAAAGCCAGTGTAAGATGAAGATAGTCTTTCCCTAGCCATTTGGATAATCAAGAGTTTGGGACAGATCTTTTGAAAGTGAGGAGCCAGGTGAAAAGCACAGGCTATGGTGTTGAAATGGATTAATAAGGAACAATGTTCTGTTATATTCTGTTATGTAAGACAGCCATGAAAGTGTATTGTTTTAACAATTCATTTTCCTACAGACTACCCCATCAAACCACCTGAGGTTGTGTTTACAACAAGAATTTATTATCCAAATATTAACAATAATGACAGTATGTGTCTTGATATTCTAAGGTCACAGTGGTCTCCTGCTTTAACTATTTCTAACGTTCATTTATCCATTTATTCACTGCTATGTGATCTGAACCTAGATGACCTCCTAGAGCCAGAGATTGCATGGACAATAAAAGAGACAGAAACAAGTACAATAGAGTATCTTGGGAATAGAATCAAAAGTATGTCATGTGATACTACCTTAAAGTCAGAATAACTTGCATTATAGCTGGAATGAACTTGAAATTATTGTTCCTTTTTTGATTTCTTGTCTGGCTGCTCCCCTATCAGACCTCATCTTTTCTTTTAAATTTTATTTTTCCCTTACCTCCCTCTCCATTCATTCACATTCTCATCTGAGAAGACTTAGGTTCTTCCAGCTTTAGACAATAAATGCTTTTAGAAACTGTAGTTACAAGAAAGCAGTTGCCCAAGACTCAATTTGTTTTAAAGTTCAGCATTTGTATTATGCAGCCAGTATGTGCACTTTTTTTTTGTCGGTCATGGGGCTTGAAATCTGGGCCTGAGTGCTGTCCTTCAGCTCTCCAGCTCAAGGCTAGCATTCTACCACTTGAGCTATAGCGCCATTTCCTATGTTCACTGTTAACCTGATTATGAAACCAAACCATTCCTCACTACTTTAACATGATGAAGAAGCCACCTGAGGGGGCTGGATCTGGATTCTCACTTGTCACATCAAAGGAAACAATATTATAGCAGCATCCATTCTTGATGAAGCCTTCCACTGTTAGAGATTTGAGGTTACATGTACTTTATGCTCCTAAATGATGTGGCTGGAGAATTGGTATTGAATTTATATTATCAGCAGAACAGAAAATGTTGTTTATTTTATGAAGGTCAATAAAGGAGTGAGCTGTTCTTCTCCAGAGAATGGAAATTAGAAGTCAAACACACTTTGTATTTCAAAATAGGGTATCAAACATTTGTAATTTTCATTTAAATTGTTAGGAGACGGAGCTATTAGTTAATCTGTCTTCCAATACACTGCTTCATATAGCTCTGAATAAATGATGCAAGTTGTTACTAGATAAGTGATGGATAGCTCTTCTAGTAATTGATTTATTTTTCTACAGTAAAGTTTCATAAATCAGAGTTAGCTGCCTGAATTAATCAGTATGGAGAATATATTTTCTAAATGGAAAGCTGTTTTTATTATTTTCCATGTGCATCCCCTAACTAAAACTTCTCTGTGCCATGTGCATTTGAAGCTGCAGCGGGAGGGGAAAACGGAGTAATAGTGGGTTACAGTTTACAAAATAAAGTACTGTTGTTGTGGGAGTTGTAATGAGGCTGTGTTGAATATAACCATGAGATATTTGGCATCCATGGGTTTGTTCAGCCATTTACATTAATGAGCATTAAATGCAGCAGATATAATTTCAGATGACTTAACTAGGTAGGTAGGAAGAAATAAGGAGTACTCCAGACCTGCTCTCCTGATAAGTAAAATAGATCATCCGTGCTGGAAGACATAGCCTGGGATTCAGAACTGCAGCTTTTAGTTGAGAAAGGATGATGAGCTGAAGAATCTTTGTTCTTCCGTGGTTCTGATAGGCAGGAATATCAGAAAAGGAATTTTTAAAAGACTTTGATCCACTGTGAAGACAAAATTTAAAATTCCCATAGATACCTCATAATTCTTAGTGAGAAGTTCGAACGTAAGAAATGTAGGTATAAAATCTTACTCCTAGGAACAATTCATGCTTACATGATAGGCAACGTGATATGTAAGAAATATTATGGATTCTGAGAATAGAAAATATTTGTGTTCCTCACCTAATGGTTGAGAAGCAATACAACAATATATATAAATTATTTCAAGGAAATAAAAAACAACTATTTCCTTATGACCAAACAAAATAAAAATTGAGAAAAACAACCCAAAGAATACTAAAGGTTATACTTTGTACACAGCTTACTACTTTGACAGTACATGGGTAAGTAATTTTAGGAAATATTTCCTCTGTTATCAAAAGAAGAAAATTGAAACACAGACATTTTTTTCCATTGTAAAACATCAGTATTACTTTCTTAATTAAGACATTATGGAGAAAAGTATATATTTATCAACAATCCATTCCTACTTTGATTTAAAATATTTAATAATTAGAATGAGAAAAAAATCTTTACAGTAAGGAATCTTTGGATCTCATTTGTGTTTTGTCTTTTTTTCTGTGACTTATTTTAGGTATCTGAGAAATGAATAAGATATGCCAGCAAAATCCAATTGACAGTCCATGTGAAGTCTCAGTCACGAAGAGTAATACAGTGGAGGAAAGAGTGAGTTTAGTAACTTTTCATGTGAGCTCAAAACATAAGCCAGAGTTGAGTAGGAAAAATGAGGACTCCCTTGAGATGAGGACTGAGGGTTTCATTGAGTGTCAGAACATGCCTTCCTATAATGAGCCTGATTAGATATGTGCTGCATATAGGCCTGGTTTATCCGTAGTTGATCAATCCCTTAGATATTCTGAGCATTTTAGTCAAAATGATGTGAGTCCAAATGAGCTGCCATATTTTGAATATGGTGGAGAAGGAAAAGCATTATACTCAGAGAGCATATTCTTAAGACAGAATGAATATAACCATAATGAATATAGAGATTACTATTATAACTCTGCTCACTTTTCCCAGAAAGTACTTCAGGGAGGAAGAAAAACTCCTGAATGTAGTCTGTGTGCAAAACTATTCTACTTAAGACCTACAGCCACTACACGTGAGAAAAGATACACAAGAGAGAAACATTGCACATGTAATGCATGTGACAAATCTTTCAGTAAGGAAATAGACCTGATAAAGCCTCAGAGCAAATATCCAGAGAATTCCAATGAGCGTATCAGTGTTTAAAATTTACCTCTCAGATGTCAGACCTGAATTTACAGCCTCAAACACCAACAGAAGAAAATCTCTGAATATGAGGAATATAGGCAATTTTCCACCCATAGAAATTACACAGCATGTGGAAAGTCATTCAGACAGAAGTCAAAATTCCTTTTGCATCAGAGAACACACACAGGAGAGAAACCTTATGAATGTATCAAATGTGGAAAGTTGTTCAGACAGAAGACACACATCACTTTGCATCAGAGAACTCACATGGGAGAGAAACCTTATGAGCGTAAGGAATGTGGGCAGTGTTTCACCTAGAAGTCACAACTTGTTATTCTTCAGACTATACACACAGGAGAGAAACCTTATGAATGTAACAAATGTGGAAAGTCAGGCAAAAAAAAAAAAAACCTTGCTTTACATCAGAGAAGATATGGGAGAAACAGTATGAATGTGATAAATATGGAAAGGCTTTCATACGGAAGTCACCCCTCATTTTGCATCAGAGAATACACATGGGAGAGAAACCTTATGTATGTAACAAATGTGTAAAGTTGTTCAGACAGAAGACAAACCTCACTTCACATCAGAATATACACCAAAGAGCAACATGAATGAACAGGTATGGAAAGTCTTTCATGCAGCAGTCACATGTCACTTCATATCAGAGTTTACACAGGAGGGAAACCTTACAAATACAACAGGTAGGAAGTCACCTACAAGTCAGACCTTACTAAACATAAGAGAAGTCACACAGAAGAGAAACCCTGTGAATGTAAGAATTGTGCAAAGCCCTTTACCCAGAAGTAAAACCTTAATATGCATGTGAGGACACACTCATGAGAAACCCTATGAAAGTAAAAAACTGGACAGACATTCAAACAGAAGTCACAACTCACTTTATATCAGAGAGCACACACAGTAGAGAAACCTTATGAAAGCAACATGTGCAAAGACCTTCAAACAGTTCACACCTCAGCAGGCATAACAATTTACATAGGTTAGAAACCTCAGGAATGTAGTATATGTGCAAAGTCCTTCACCCAGCATTCACACCTTAGCAACTCATGTGAAACCTTCGGAATGTAATAAATGTGGAAAATTTCTCACGTGAAACATATCTCACTATGCATCAAAAAGCACACATGGGAGAGAAGCCTTAAGAATGCAGCCTAGTGTTTAGTCTTTCACCCAGAAGGCACTGCTCAGGCTCTATAATTAGATATCACAAGAGAGAACTGTTTAAAAAGAAACATGTGGGAAGTGGTGCTGTGGCTCAAGCAGTAGAGTGCTTGCCTTGAGCTAAAAAGCACAGGGACAGCACCCAAGCCCAGAGTTCAAACCCCACAACCGACAAAAACAAAAAACAAAAAAAGAAACATGTGGAAAGTTGCAAAACAAGAGTTTCACAAAACTAAGTTTGTATCAGAAAACAAACACAGCAGAGATCATATGAATGTAACAGATGTGGAAAATCCACCAAGAAAGCAGGCTGTCATTTTGAACACACAGAAAAGAGAAAGCTGAGCACAAATTTAGAAAGTAACCTGGATGGCATTCTTAGTATTCATTAGAGAACTGACTTACATAGGAGAAAATAGAACTAACAAATGTGTAATTATTGAATCCGAAGTCAGTCTTCACAGCATCTGAGAACACATACAGCAGAGAAACAATTGAGGATAACAAATATAGAAAAACATTTTGCCAGGGGCTGGGAAGTTGGCTCAGTGGTAGAGCACTTGCCCTGCATGCTCAAGGCCCTGCGTTCAATTCCTCAGTACCACATAAGCAAAAAGAAATAAGCCGGAAGTGGGCACTGTGACTCAAGTGGTAGAGCACTCGCCATGAGCTGAAGAGCTGAGGGACAGCGCCCAGGCCCAGAGTTCAGGCGCCACAACCAGACCCCCCCCCCCAAAAAAAAAAGAAAAACATTTAGCCAGAAGTCACCTGTCTACAGGTAGCAACGTTCTTTCATATGCAGAAAAGCTTAAGTTTTATGCAATCCCATTTTTCTGGTTTTCCCTTGATTTATTTAAATTCTGGATCTTCAGGAAGTTTTGACCTGTGCCACAGAGCCTTAGTGTTTTCCCTATCCCTTCGTGTAATATACTCAGGGTATCTGGTCATCCATTTGATCTAATTGTTATTCATTCTGGTGCAGGATGATATAGAAGGATCTAATTTGTTCTCTGGATGTATAGCCAATTGTGCCAGCATCAGTGTTTGCAGACGTTGTCTTGTATATTGAGTTTTTGTCTCCCTTATCAAATGTTTAGAGGCTACCCACAGGTCTGCGGGTTCTATTACTAGTAGTAGTAGTAGTACGGCTACGGCTTTGTTAGAGAGTTTGAAGCTTGGTATTGATATTCTTCCAGCACTGTTTTTCCCACTAAGGACTGCTTTTGCTATTCAACATCTCCAGTAATTCCATACGCATGTGGGATCACTTCTTCTATGTATTTAAAAAATATTGTTGAGAGTTTAAAGGGTATTGTGTTGAATTTGTAAATAGCTTTGTGAAGTATTGACATTTTCATGATGATGATCCTCCCAATACAGGGGCATAAGTTTTTCCATTTCTTTCAGTGTGCTTTAATTTCCCTTGAGGTTTTAAAAGTTTTCATCATAGAGGTCCTTCACATCTGATTAAGTTAATTTCTAGCTTTTGTTTTTATGAGGCAATGGGGTTGCTTTACTGATTTCAGCCTCATTCTTCTCATTGTTGGCACACAGGAAAGTTACTGAATATTTTGTGTTAATCTTATAGCCTGCTGCTTTGCCAGTTTCCAATCAGCTCAAGTAAGTTGGGAGAGGAATCTATGACATAGTCTCTTTCATTGCAAGATCATGTCATCTGTTCCTGAGAAGAATGTATATTCTTATGCTGCACGGTGAGTTATTCTGTAGATGTCTATAAAGTCTAGATGGTCAATGCAGTTCTTTAATACTAAGGTATCTCTGATTAAATTTGCTGGGTTGATCTATCTATAGGTGATTTTGGTATGTTAAAGTCACCAAAAATCAATGTGTTTGGATCTGTGTATATTATGGGGTAAGTAGTATCTGTTTGAAGGTGGGTGTTCATTTGGGGTATAGGTATTTAGAAGTGTTATATCCTCCCATAGGAAAGATCCATTTATTAGTATGTCATGGCCTTCTTAGTCTCTTCTTACTAATTATAATTTGAAGTATATTCTATCTGATATTAGTATTGCTATTCTGGCCTGCTTAGGGGGACTACTTCCTTGATAGAATTTATTCTACCCATTCAGATGTTTCTGTGGGCAAGGTGTGCCTCTTGAAGACAGAAAATAGATGGGTCTTGTTTTTTGATTCAACTAGTCAGTCTATTTCATTTAATTGGGATTTAACTCCATGAGTATTGACATGAGTGAAAAGTTTGGCAATTCCTGCCATGTTACCCACCTTTGTATGGCCCGTACCTTCTCATTTCTTACTATGTTTATTTGGTTCTCTGGTAAACAGCTGTTTCTCTGACTTATACCACATTTTCCTGATCCATTCATCTACTGAGGGGCATCTGGGTTGGTTCCATATCTTAGCTATGGTGAATCATTCCACAATAAACATAGTTGTGCTGGTAGCTTTAGTGTAGCCTTGTTTGTGATCATTTGAGAAAATGCCCCAAAGTGGGATTGCTGGCGTGTAGTGGAGCTCTACGTGTAGTCTTCGGGTGATCTTTTTGAATCCTTTTGAGGCTCAGGGCAGTGGAGCATCTGTAGACCGGTCTGGAGGGATTAAGGTGTGCGTGGGAAGTCTTTGGTGCATCCTTTTTTACATTTCATAAAGAGGCTGGGCTGTGTGGGTCACCCCTTTAATCCTATCACTTTTTGTTTAAATCCACTGTTTGAATTAATCTGGAGCACAACATCCAACCAAGGTGTAATTGCTGTGGCTCAGAAATCCCATCAGAAGCTACTCTCTGATTCATATGCGATGCTCTGTGTGTGGTTGGGTTATAAAGATGCCAGTGAACCATCCTGCTCTCCATGAGCCAGTGCTCCCAGCTCAGTTTCTATGGAACCAACATTTCCATGTCCTCCTTGCAGGTCCTCTTGAGCCACACTGGCAGGCTAGGCCATTTGAGATGAAGGTTCTATCCTGCCTCTCTGGAGAGCATGTTCAGTGTGGGTGGAAGAGAAGGATATCTGAGCTTTTCAATTCAATCATAGCTCTAGAACCACAGGAGTTTCATGGCACTTTTGCGGTACACATGTCCTATGCACAATCCATCAGGAATCTAGAGTAAATTGAGCCTAGATAGAACTGGAACAAGATCTTGTTTTTACAACTAAATGGTGTAAGCATACCTCCATGTCTGGGGGCAGTCCCTGACTTCAATTTACTGTACAATCAATAAGTTGTTGTACAAAAGAAATAACGCAAACAATAAGTAGATGACTCACACCTGTTGATGAGATCTGAGAATCACAGTTCAAAGCCAGTCAAGGCAAGAATGACTGAGAGAGTTATCTCCAATTACCCAGTGAATAGTTGGAAGTGGAGTCTGTGGGTCAACTGATAGAGTGGCAGCCTTGAATGGAAAAAGCTGAGGGATGGACAGTGACTAAGCCATGCATTTAATTCCCATTCGGGCATACAACACAGACATACACACACAAAAGAAGCAAAGAAACAGAAATTAAGAAAAATAGCCATCTTGCGACAGACCAGCTCGGCTGGAGCACTGGGACCGATGGGACAGGGATCTGGGGATAGGTGGGCAAAGGAGTCGGCGAAGTGACAAACAGACTCAGACTCAAAGGAGTTGCATCTGAGTGTATCTTTATTGAGGAGAATTAACATTTTTATACAGTGTGTGATTGTGACATAGATTCTTTGATTATTTAAGCACATAATCAATTTTTTAAGGCAAAGCCTTGATGAATTACATGAAAATTGATGACTATCCCACCAACTGTTTAAGCTAAGTGATGCAAAACAAATCTAGCATATTGTTTAATAGAATGTGTCATCTATTCAGCCTTTTTATGTTTAATAATTAACAAACCTAAGACAGGGCTGTACTTACATTATACTCTTTTTAATTTTATTTTTATCCAACTAATTTCATCATTATAAGCTCCTGTATAAGGAAATGGTTCTTGGTTGGTTCAGGAAATATGTTACTAACTTTATATTTTGTGTGAAAACACCATCTATTCCCTATAACGTAAGTTGGACTAAACTTAATCATAACTGATGGGAGAATCTTTCTTTTTCTTATATAATCAGAGGTCCCTTCTTTTTTTAGAACTCTCTAAACTACTGGGATAACTCTTTTTAACTTAGTTTAATTCATTGATTTTGTCTGTTGGACATATCTGGAAATTATAAGTCTCTATATTTACTATGCGTGAGCTGCAAAACCGCTTATGAAGTTGAAGGAGTTTCTGGAGGCACCATCACATCAGATGATAGATTACTTGGGGCATTGCCCCCATTTACTCTTTGGCCTTAGTCTTTATTACTTAGAGAAGCCATCTCTATTGGACTGGAAAAATACAACATGCTCTGTTCGCGGATCAATAGAAAAATAGCCAAAACGAGAATAAAGGAAACGAATGTAAAGCCACGAAGAATATAGTAAGAATAAAGGTAGAGGCTAAAAAGGTGCAGCCAAGTGTATGGGAAGCCTTGAACCAACACCCCCTTCCTGAGGGCATGCTTCCTTGAAGCTCTTTGTCCAATGCAATCTCTCACGCAGACTCCGCAGAAGGTGGCATGACACCCACTGGTCACAGAAAGATGTCCACTCAGCTGGAGATACCAGGAACCACTGGAAGTGCAGAAACTTAAGCGTTTGACCTTGTTTCTCTGGCCAGAGACTATTCATTGAACTTGCAGTCCCTTATTCTGTTGTGAATGTCAAATCAGAAGCCATCTATCCACCACAGGCAGCTTTATGGAAGTGCTCCGCCCACCTGCGCCGGCCTCTCTTTGCTGAACCCAGCTAAGGACTCCTTACAGACACATCTTCATGGCTGCTTTGCCTGCTGTGATCTCTACTCCTTTCCAAATGCTTGCTTTGGCAGCTTCCCCTCCATTGTGCCTCTCGGACTGGGTTCCCATGCTGGTTGGATACTAAGCTGCTTGTTAGAGGAGGAAACAAGAGTTGTTGTATACAATGGCAGGCCTGAACTGGCTGGAGGCAGGACAGACGCTCTCCCAGGTGGGACTTGTCAGGGCACAGGGCAGGCATCCTGCCACTGGGCCCTGGGTCACTGTGGTGAGCAGCAGTCACACTGGAACTTCTCTTTCTCAGAGAACAACGGGTTAAGTCTGACCAGATTGTCTTTTTTAGGGAATCCAGTTCTCCAGCAAATCCTGGGGGATGCCTGGGGCTTGAGTCTATGCCAGGCTCCACTCCTGTCCAGAACCTTTCATTCCAGAAGTTTTAACCAAGTGTATGTGGCGTGGCACCATCTCACTTTCTAGGAGACTGAGAATGCTTATTGAATGAATACAAAAAACAATGTATACATGAGTTCTGATATGTGGACATGATTTACAAAGAGCTAAACTTAAATAGCTTATTGAGATTGGAGCATCAGTAAAATACTCTTTCTCATTTTTAAAATCAGATGATAAGCAGCATGTCAGCTGTGTGCAGTGCAATGAACACCATGGGAAACCTCGTAGTCCATGTGAAGAGCAATGCATACCCATCCTAAGTACCAGAAATAACCTAACACATGTAAATAAAAATATCTAAAGCTGCTGGTCACAGGATGCTCTTGACTATAAACCTGATGTCTATGGTTTCTCCTTTGAAACTAGACTCAGAATAAATTTCCATAAGACTCTTATCTCAAAATGTTTACCACAAATGTGGGAAGTAGAATTAGAGATGTGGCTCAACTAGTAGAGCAGTAGCCTTGGGAAAAGAAGCTCAGGAACAGCTCTGAGGTAATGAGTTCAATCCCTAAAATTGGTTATTTGATTGTGATGTATGGAAATTAATAGTTATAGTGTCTATATATGTACAAAGTGCACACATATGTGTCAGTTGTGTGGCTTGAACTTTGGACCTGAGTACTTCCCGCTGCTCCTAAGCTCAAAGCTATTGCTCTACAACTTGAGCCACAATACCACTTCTGATTTTCTGGTGGTTTATTGGAGCTAGGATGTCTCACAGAGTTTTCTGCCTGGGCTGGCTTTGAACCACGATCCTCAGATCTCAGCCTAATGAGTGGGATTATAGGTGTGAGCCACCAGCACCTGGTAAAATGAACACTTTGTTGTTGTTTTTTTGTTGGTTTTCTTTTTTGGGTCCAGTGGTGGGCCTGAACTCTGGGCCTGGGCTCTGACCCTCAGCTCTTCAGCTCAAGGCTAGCGCTCTACCACTTGAGCCACAGCACCACTTCCAGCTTTTTTTTCTGCTTATGTGGTGCTGAGGAACCGAACTCAGAGCCTCATACAAGGCAAGCACTGTACCACTGAACCACCTTCCCAGCCCCCAAAATGTACACTTTTAAGAAATGCTCTTAGATGCAAAAAAAATGAGATTTCTGTAATAGGGTTGTGAGAGTATTTCATTAAGTCTTTCACTACATATTCTACTTCATTTGAGGATGGCAGTGAACTCATTTCAAATAACAGTCCAATTGTGATTGGGTAGGCTTATAATTTAAAATTTAAGAAGTAAAATCAGGAAGATCTAAAGCCTTTTTGCAATATAGATATCAAAGGACATGACCCTGTGCCCATTTCTAATCTGTATTGTATAAGCTTTTGTCTCACAAGTCACAGTTTAGTCTCCAGCTTTCTGACTTGCTTACAATCAAATTATGAGAAAATTTTAAACAAATGCATAAGTAAAGTTGTCCAGATGCTGGCAGCTCACTCCTGTAATCCTAGCTACTCAGGAGATTGAGATCTGAGGATCGCAGTTCAAAGCCAGCCCAGGCAGGAAAGGCCATGAGACTTTTATCTCCAATAAGCCACCAGAAAACTGGAAGTGGTACTGTGGCTCAAGTGGTAGAGCACTAGCCATGAGGTGAAGAGCGGAGGGACAGTGCCCAGGCCCAGAGTTCAAGCCCCATGACAGACAAAAAAGAAAGAGGGGGAGGACTGGGAAGGTGGCTCAGTAGTAGAGTGCTTTCCTTGCATGCGTGGGGCCCTGGTTTCAATTCCTCAGCACCACATAAGCAGAAAATGCCAGAAGTGGCACCATGGCTCAAGTGGTAGAGCACTAGCCTTGAGTTGAAGAGCTGAAGGACAGCAGCCAGGCCCAGAGTTCAGGCCCCTTGACCGACAAAAAAAAAAATAAAAGTAGATAGTTGTCTCACCTCCAAGTGTAATCATTACTTACCTTCAATAATAATAAGCTTATCTTGTTTCATTTATAATATACCTCACCTAGTCTTCTCCCTCATATCCAGTATTATTTTGGAGTAAGTATATGACCATTTTATTCATCAATACTTCAAAATATACCTGTAAAACAATATTAACAAGTTAGGTTTCCACAGGTTTTTTTTTTTTTTATTGCTCAGTTTTTAGAAACTGTCATGTTACTCAGACTAAGTACTGGAGTACAAGTGTGCTTCAAGTATTTACAAGCACTCTGTTAGCAAATGGAATATTGTCCCAATTCTTTGCATTAACCAGATAGCTGATTGAATAATTTTTATTTCATCCTACACAAAAAAGTAGAGGGCACATGACTTCTTGATTAACACTAGTGACTATTAGTAGATCAACCCTGTGTCTTTTGTTTTTATCTCTCTTTAGACAGCAGTGGTGAGGGTTTTTGTTTTCCTTCTTATGCTAATGAATTGAACTTCACTAATATTTTACCTGACTAAGCCATTCTTTGTCCAGCATCCTTATGTTCATGTGACCCCCCCGGCCCTGTCTCCCTCACTGTCTCTGTCATGTTGGTTTTTTTTTTTTCTTATTTTGTTGGTCGTGGGTCCTGAACTCTGGATGTGGGTGCTGTCCCTCAGCTCTTCAGCTTAAGCCTAGCAGTCTACCACTTGAGCCACAGCACCCATTTCTGGCTTTTTCTGTGTATGTGGTGCTGAGGAATCGAACCCAGGGCCTCATGCACACAGGGCAAGCACTCTACTACCACTGAGCCAATTTCCCAGCCATCATGTTCGGTCTTCTTGAACCCTCCGTCAAATGCCTTGCACAGCATTAATTCAGTACATTTATTTTAAAACAGTAACTTTCTCCAAAAATAACTCAATAGCCCTATCTGGAGGCCTGATTCCTATGATTGTAAGCATAGGCTGTGAATCTACAAGATAAAGGGAAAGCTTTAACATTGTTTAAACAACAGAAAGCTCACAAAAAAACATACTCTATCCCTGCCTTTGTCTCTTCCTCTGTTAGTGTATATCTTTTAGAAGTCAGCTTCTTCAACTATTGGGTCAAACCTTCCAGAAGGAAAACTTGCAGATACTACGTTTGGGCATAAACCAAACTTACATGCCAGCTTTAGGATAAGTAGTAGGTCTGTCCCTCTCCTGATACTGGATGGGGGTTTAGTTCACTGCCACAAGGTGGACTGCTGAATCTGCTCTCCTCATCGTTGGGACAAGTATGTGATGTTATTTCATGGTACCATATGTCTGTGGAGTGTTATGAAGTAGATTTTTCTGAATGTCCTTTTTCTGGCTTTCTAGAAGAATATCAATAAGCAAGAACATAAGCGGTCCCTGCAGCTTACATTCCATTCACTGTGCATATATTTTAGGTAAGTTTGAGTCTCCTAGATTATTGAATAATTCTAACCTCTGTAGTTATTTTTTTTTAACCAGCCCTTCCTTCTGTGCTTTTGGAGTTGTGCTTCTCCTACCCAGAAGTTAGTTTCTCAAGTTCCTACTAGGCATCACAATGACTAAAATAGTGATAGACTGATAATCTTGTCAAGACCTTTATCCAAGTCCCTTATAAGACAAAGTAGTATTGAACCCAGTGAGGATTTCTTGAGAACTTCAGTCTCTAATTGAATATCAAAGACAAAAACTAAAACCAAAGTAGTTTGGGGTCCTCAGTCCTACATTACAACAACTGAAAAAGCACAGAGTAGTAATGTGTAGAAAGAAACATTCCAGAAGAGAGTATATGGAGACTTACAGTCCCATCAGAGAAGCAAATGGGACTGTAGAGTTCCTTAATGGAGGCACAGACTCTTGAAGGAGGGAGGTAACTGAGCATCTGCTTACAAGTTGGACTGTCTGGCCTGGATGCCAGATGTAGGGCTATTTGTATAAAATGCTTTCAGAATCAGTTAACGAAGATGATGATAGGTCCTGGAAGTGTTGCTTGAAAAACATTTGAAGATACAAGGATTGTCAAGTTACCATATCTGATATCTGATATCAGATATAGTTAACACTGATATCAAGGTAATTTATGTGCCTGTGCTTTTGGAAGGACATATGGACAGACAGTGGCATAGTCCTAGTTGTAACTACCATTTGTCTTCCTGACCCAAACCCCTCTATTTCATAGAACTGATGCTGACATCTCTCTGGGTTCTTTATTGGAACCTGACTAGGAAAAGCCCCTTCCTACAAACAGGTGTAATGAGTTTGTGTCTTTTCAGCAAAAAAGACCCAGGTGGCCTTCTACTTTTATCTGAGAAAAGTGACCTTGTTGGCATCAACATTGGTGAAGTCCTAGCTGTCATGAATACACTCCTTTCTGGGGCTGCTCAAGAGGTTCCTCCTGTTTTCCTCTCTGTTCTTTACCTCATGCTTCTTTAAGAGTGTGATAAGACAGCTACTGTGGGGTTTTTTAGAGGGTGGATGGGGTTGGTGGTACTGGATTTGAATTCACTGCCTCATTCCTGCTAAAAAAGTGCTCTACCACCTGAGCTGTGACTCCAAACCCATTTTGCTCCTGTCATTTTGACGATAGTGTCTCAGTTTTTGCATGGTCTAGACTGAGATCCTCCTGGTCCTGGTCTCCCAAGTAACTATAGTGGCAAGCAGGTACACCACCCCAGATATCATTTCAGGTAAGATGTAGTGAATTTTTTTCTGGGTGTTCCTTGAACTACAGCTGTGATTATAGCATGAGCTGCTCTACCTGGCTACAGTCTTAAAGTTTTTTAGTATTGTTTTTGCCATCACATCAGTTTTCTCTCATATGTTTAGACTATTCTGCCCATCTCTGTGACTTCCTTAAAATTCTCACTACAAGATCATTAATATGTGCTGTATTTCCAGTTTACCACAGATCATTCTACTCCATTGTTATTTGCGCCATTTTCTATATTTTCTCTTTCTCTTGTAGCACATCTCAATCCTACATATTCTTCAACCTCTAAAACCTCTTCAAACTCTTACCATTCTCAGTCAAAGCCACTGGGAGAAAACTTCAGGGTTCTCACAAGTTGATAGAAACAGTAGCTCAAGATGCTGGAACAACACTGAAACCTGGCTCTTCAACTGGGTCATCCAACTCTGATCCCACTGACTATCCAAAAGAATTTCCCACAACCCCTTACCACTGGGACATCAAGTACTTGTCCTTTCTTCCCTTTCTCTCATCTGTGATACAGAGGAAATTGTATATACCATTAAACCTTCTAGGCCAGAGATTATTGCAGCCACTGAATTATCTTCTTGTAAAAGCAAGCATTTATGGTTATAGGGAGGGAGATAGAGTTACACTACGAGAAAAAAATGTAAAAATGGTCTAAAGTACACCTAGCCTGAGATTTTTCTCATTTCTGTTAGTTCAACAATGTCTACCCAATGCCTGTTGAGTGTGAGGCCTCACATTAGGTACAGAGGATACAATGGTAGAGAAGCCCAAACAAATGTGTGATTAGATAGTTTTGACCATACATCAGGCTGTCAAAGATGAACACAGGTCTAGGGAGAGGGAAGGCAAGTAGGCAAAGGCATTTAAGAAAAGAAGTGCTGAGCTCAGGGCAGGACTTTGAATAGGCTTAAACAAGCAAAGAGGAAGTTAGAGACATTTCAAATGGAGGTTCACCTACTTGTGATGAAATGGGAAGGAACAGGTGACTAAAAGGGGATGATAATGGGTAGATTCTGAACATGTGGTATTCATGGTTTTAGTGTCCTTCAGGTGATAAGACCTAGTTGCACTCTCAAGATAGACATTGTGGCTAAAGATTTGTAACCAGTAACAAACAGGAAGTCATGATTGGGGACTGTCTCACATCACTCATGGGCATCTTGAGGAAATCTACAAGGAAGGTAGCCAGGACAGTGGGAAGGAATATCACGAAGAAATTCTGGCAGAGAAAAGAGAAAGAACTTAAAGAGGGCCAGAGTTTGCAGAGCCTGAGGTTCAGTGGAGAGGCTTTGCTAGACATACTTTTCCAAAGTGAAGAGCTAACATTTAGTGAAATCACTGCCCCTAGTCACACAATATCAGTGATATCACTAGCAATTCTGTTTTTGTTGTTGTTATTGTTGTTAAGCCAAGTAAAGAGGTCACATGACTGTAGCATAACAATTTTTTTTTTTTTGTATTTTTGGTCCGGTTATGGGGCCTAACTCTGGGCCTGGGCACTGTCCCTCAGCTCTTCAGCTTAAGGCTAGCACTTGTAGCATAACAATTTTTTATGTTTGAATTTATATTTTCATTTTCAAATGAATTGCTAGAAAATTTTCCATATATTATTATCAATTTGTTGTACAGGGTAGATTTATTTTGACATGTGCATATACTCACACAATGTAGGGGCTGGGAAGGTGGTTCAGTGGTAGAGTGCTTGCTTTGCATGCATGAGACCCTGGGTTCGATTCCTCAGCACCACATAAGCAGAAAAAGCCAGAACTGGCACTGGGCTCAAGCAGTAGAGCACTAGCCTTGAGCTGAAAAGCTGAAGGACAGCGCCCAGGCCCAGAGTGCAGGCCTCACTACTGACAAAAACAAAACAAAACTCATGCAATGAACCTTGATCAGACTCACGCCTTCTTTTCAATTCTCCCTCAACCCTGCTAGCGGGAGATTTGATTGAAAACTCAGGAGAAGGGCCCAGGGACAGAAGATTCATTACAAGAAAGAGATGAGCAATGAGGTGGGCTTCTTGGGGTGCAGAAGTTGTCTTGTGGAGCAAAAAAAAAAAATTGTAGGTTCCACAAAAATGCAGAGCAATAGGGAAGTTTTCCTAACACCATTTTTCTTGGTTCACTTCTGGATTAAAAGCTCTTTCATAACTTTGCCCCATATGCATAGGTTTTTGTTTTTGCTTTGCCAGTGACAGCTGCTTCTATAGAGATAGTTCCTGCCCAAGTCTGGGAACACCTTATTTGGACATTTCCTGTTTGTCTGTTTCTTTGTAGTATGAGCTGTTGATGCTCAGTAGGCACCAGGGGAAGTTGGCTCTGTGGTCCTTTCTCTGTTCTGGTCTGTGCAAGGTAACCTGCTTTCCCAGTGCTATCTGCAACTGTAGAGCACAGACTCTAGAGCCAAAGATCTTGCTGTGTACCTTATAGAAAAAAATGTGAGTATCAATACACAATCCATGAAAACAGATAGTTATAACTCACGCATCAAGTATGTATATGGCTTATTTCAGTTCAGATCTATATTCATTTCTGCTTTTGTTTTTGTTCTTGGAAGTTGTTGTTTTGTTGAAACAATATCTCACTATGTAGCTGAGGCATGCCCTGAACTCGTGACTCTCTTGCCTCAGCCTCTCAAGTGCTAAAATTACAAGCCTGTGTCACCACCTTGTTCAGCTTATTTTTGTCTTTTTTGTGCCATTTCTGAGTCTAGAATCTAGGGCCTGAGTGCTATGGCTGAGCTTTATTGCCTAAGGCTAGTGCTATACTTGAGCCACAGCACCCCTTCCAGCCCTTTTGCTGGTTAATTGGAGATGAGAGTCAAGTTGGCATAAAACTCAGCCTCCGGAGTAGCTAGGATTACATGCATGAGCCACCATGCCTTGCCTTTTTTTCTTTTCTTAGGGCGGTGGGGGGAAGGTGCTAGTACTAGAACTTAGGGCCTAGGAACTTTCCCTTAGCTTTTTTGCTCAAGATGAGCACTCTGCCACTTGAGCCACAGTTCTACTTTTGGCTTTTTGCTTCTTAGCTATAGATAGAGTCTTCATAGACTTTCCTGCCTAGGCTGGCTTCAAACTTTGATCCTCAGATCTCAGCCTGCTGAGTAGCTAGGATTACAGTTATGAGCCATTAGCACTAGTGTTTTTATTTAGAATTTGGTCATTCTACTGCCTAGTCATTCTCTTTGCAATTAGACAGCACTGGTAAGTGATATTATTGCATGTATAATCATATGTTCAGATTTTTATTGGTTGAAATGAGGTCTCTCAAGTTGAGTTCTCTCAAACTTCTTGTCTAGGCTGACCTTAAACTGTAGCCCTCCCAAGTAGCTAGGAATACAGGCATCACCCTTTCTTTTTAGATAAGTTTTCACTATGTAGCCCATGCTGGCCTTGAACTTGCTGTCTACCAGGCTGCCCTTGAAAGTGGTAGAATGCTAGTCATGAGCAAAAGGAGCTGAAGGATAGTGCCCAGGCCTAGAGTTCAAGCCCCCATACTTGCAAAAAAGATTAGGATTGGATGCTTTGGCTTATGTAGTAGAGCACTGGCTTTGAGCTGAAGAGCTCAGGGACAGTTCCCAAGCTCAGTTGAAGCCGCACAACCAACAAAAATTAGGTTTGGAGACATGGTTTAGTTGGTTGGTAGAGCACTACCCAAAGAGCCAAAGCAACAGGTACTAAGTTTGAGTTCCAGTCTTACAGCAAAAAACAAAATAAAAAAATTATAAAAGATCCGCTAAATGTATATGCCCTTTCTACTACCATCAGGGAGTTATGAATCTCAAAAAGACTATGAACAAATGTTATATAATAAAAATTAAGTATGAGAGATAATTCTTTTAAATACTAAACCTTTTATTTGTCTTTCCATGTACATTTTCTCTTTTAGACTTCATTTTTTTGTGTGTGTGTGTGTGCCTGTCATGGGGATTGAATTCAGGGTCTTGGTGCTGTCCCTGGGCTTTAATTTACTCTGGACAACACTGGGTATTAGCAAATTTCCTATGAAGAGCCAGATAGTTAAAGTTTTAGCTTTTCCGGGCTACATAATCTCTACTGCAAGTGTTACCCTCTACAAGTAGAGTATCAAAGCAACTGTTAGAAATATAGATGTGGTTACATTCTAGAAATGTTCCAGCATTAAGGGTTGTACTTAGAGCTTTGAGTCTTTTTCAGTTATTTTGCTCATGGCTGTCACACCACCATTCAAGCCATGCCTCCACTCCTGGCTTTTTGCTGGTTGAGATAGGGATCTCTTAGATTTGTCTATCTAGGCTAGCTTCAAACCATATTCTTGAGATACTAACTGACAGAACTATTTTTAAAAATAACTTCTAGTATGAATTCCACTGGAGAAAAACACTGAATTATAAGTTTAAAGAGCTCACATTTTTACTTAGGACCTTGGCATATCTAAGACCACTCTTTTTTCCTCTTCAAAAAATGGAAGTGGGCACCAAAAGCTCATGATTCTAATCCTAGTTACCCAGCAGGCTGAGATCTGAGGATTGCAGTTTGAAGTCAGCTTTGTCAGGAAAGTATTATGAGGAAGGTTATGAGGCATCTCAGTAGTAATCATACTCTTGGTAAATAAAACATCTCTTTTAAAAAGTGACTTTAGCTGGGCACTGGTGGCTCAAACCTGTAATCCTAGCTACTCAGTAGGCTGAGATCTGAGGATCAAAGTTCAAAGCAAGAAAAGCCATGAAACTCTTATCTCCAATAAACCACCAGAAAACCAAAGTGGCACTGTGGCTCAAGTGGTAGAGCACTAACCTTGAGCTGAAGAGCTGAGGGACAGTGCTCAGGCCCAGAGTTCAAGCCACATGACCAACCAAAAAGAAAAAATGTGACTTAGGCTGGTCACAGTTGGCTCATACCTTAATCCTAGCTACTCAAGAGGCTGAGATCTAAGGATTGAGGTTCAAAGCTAGCCTGTGCATGAAAGTCTATGAGACTTATCTATAATGAAGCACTCAAAAAAGGCAGTTGTAGAGCTGTGGTTCAAGTGGTAGAGTGTTAGACTTGAGCAACAAAGCCCAGGGACAATGCCCAAGTCCTGAGATTAAGCTTAGGACCAGAAAAAACACAAAAACCTGGCATTGGAGTATTGGATGTATGACTCAAGTGTTAGATGCCAGCAGTGGATGAATGTGTTAGATACCTAGTTCAAGTTCTAATTTTAGACCAAAAAAAAAAAGGGACATTGGCTGGTACCAGTGACCCACACCTATAACCCTAGCTACTCAGGATGTTGAGATATGAGAACCATGATTTGAAGACATCTTGGATGGACCAATCCAAGAGAATCTTTATTTCTAATTAACCAGCAAAAAAACAAGAATGTGGGCTGGGAAGATGGCTCAGTGGTAGAGTGTTTGCCTTGCATGCAGAGGCCCTGGGTTCAATTCCTCAGCACCACATAAGCAGAAAAAGCCAGAAGTGGTGTTGTGACTGAAGTGGTAGAGAGCTAGCCTTGAGCTGAAGAGCTGAGGGACAGGCCCAGGCCCAGAGGTCAGGCCCCATGATTGACCAAAAACAAAAAAAAAAAAACAACAAAAAAACAAAAACAGTGTGCATACTGGTGGCTGGCACCTGAGGATCAATTTTTGAAGCCAGCTCAGGAAGAAAAGACCATAAGACTCTTATCTCCCATTGACCAATGAAAAGCTAGAAGTACGATGTGGCCCAACTGGTAGAGTGCAGGCCCTGTGTTTAAGCCCCAGTACATACCAGCATGGCTTAAGAGATAGAACATCAGTTGTGAGTGAGAAAGCCAAACAAGAGTTAGAGGTCCTGAGGTCAAACCCCAATATCATAAAAAATAGTAACGAATTAAGATAAAAGCAGAGAAAACCCAAAAGAAAAGTAAAATCATCTTTAACTTTAATAATCAAAGGTAACTATTGACATTTTATTGATTTCCACCTGTATTTTATTTTCAGAATATTATTCAGAGTAATTATTTGTTTATATAAAATGAAGGTTAAAAATTGTGATATCTTCCCATAATTCCTAGCTTTTGGGTAGGCCTCAGAATTGAAACATTCAGTTTCAGTTTAATAAACCAGAAATTGTAGCTGAAGTCGAACAAGACAGTAGCATTTCAGGTTAAGGTTAATCTTTAATGTATATTTATGAGATGTCACAATTCCATTATGAAAAATGTGAATAAATTTTCTCTAAGTCTTAAGCAATCAGTTTCTTTCAAAGAATTTCAAGGTAATGAGCTAAAAATAGAACTCTCATAAGCCACTTTCTCTTCAGAGTTAGGCAGTAATCAGAGTTAGGCAGTAACCTGGCAGTGCCACAGGCGAAAAAATGACTTCAGTACTGAACTTCCCATTGTGGAAACCTGTCTTCAGGCATCAGATTTGTTCAGGGTAGGAATTAGAAGCATTCTGGCCCATTCACCTACATCAGAATGAGGAGGAGGTATTTGTTTGTCTGTGAACTGTCTGGGTGAAAGTTGTTTATAAACACTTATTATTTAAGTTGTAAATGTTAGTGTTATCACCTCCATTAAGCTGCTAGCTACTGTGTTAACTAAAGGGGCTAGTGTTCCACAGGTGCTAAAAAGTATGTAATGAATGGTTCTTCCCTGAAATATAATTTTTTTTGCAGTACACATCTCTTAATGGTGTCATCAAGTATGCAAATGCCTACTTAGCCACACTTTAATAATTTGTGTCATCTCTTTTGGTCTCCATTCAGCTTTAGTAGGCCTGTAATATTTTAGAAACCAAACAAGGTAGCTCTTTGTTTCTACTTCTTATCCCTCTGTTATCTTACTCTGCTATTTGATTCCTCTTTTTTATTTATTTTATTTTTTATTTTTTTATTGTGAAAAAACTGTACAGAGGGGTTACAATTACATGGGCAAGATAATGAGTACATTTCTTATCGAGCATTGTAGCCTCCTCCATTGTTTCCCTTTCCCATCCCTTCCCATCCCCCCCTATCTTCTCCCCACACCCAATCCTCCCCAGCCACTCCTCTCACCCCCTCACCAAAGTTGTAAAGTTCATTTTTTGACATAACAACTTAAACATCTCATTGTTGCAATGGGTCCACCTGTATCCCTATTTAAACGATTTGTTTTTCCCCTTCCCCTCCACAAATTATACCGACATCAAATACAGTGAAAGCGGGGGCTATACCGTGGGGGAGGGACATACAAAGCAATAAAGAAATAATCTTATAAATGTGTTAGAAACAATCGCATGAAAGAAAAAAATTGAATACATATCTTAGGGTTCATTTCCCTAACATCACCTTATCTGACCTTTTCTGCTTGACTCAGACATATACTAGATATTGCAAATAAGGGAAACCATGGGACTTATGTTTCTTTGGGACTGGCTAACTTCACATAATATAGTTTTTTCCAAGCCTTTCCATTTCCTAACAAATGGGGCCATGTCATTCTTACTGATGGAGGCATAGAATTCCATTTTGTATATATACCACATTTTCTTGATCCATTCATCTACTGAGGGGTATCTGGGTTGGTTCCATATCTTACCTATAGTAAATAAGGCTACAATAAACATAGTTGTGCTGGTAGCTTAGTGTGATCTTGTTTGTAAATATTTGGGTAAATGCCCAAAAGTGGGATTGCTGGGTCATAGGGAAGCTCTATGTGGAGTCTTCTGAGGAACCTCCACACTGCTTTCCAAAGTGGTAGAACAAGTTTACACTACCATCAACAATGCAGTAAGTTTCCCTTCTGTCCACATCCCCTCCAGCATCTGTTGTTATTAGAGTTCTTGATTTTTGCCATTCTAACTGGGGTGAGGTGGTATCTCAACGTTGTTTTGATTTGCATTTCTTTTATGGCTAGGGAGGTTGAGCATTTCTTCATGTGTCTATTGGCCATCCTTCTTTCCTCTTCAGAGAATTTTCTCTTTAAGTCTTTAGCACACTTATTTATTGGGCAGCTGTTTCTTGGAAGATTTGTTATTGGGGGATTTAATATTTTGAGTTCAAGGTATATTTTAGATATGAGACCCTTTTCCATTGTATGGCTAGTGAAGATCTTCTCCCAATCTGTGAGCTTTCTATTGATCATGCTAGCTATGTCCTTTGCCATGCAGAAGCTATGCAATTTCATGCAATCCCATTTGTTCAACCTTTCTTTGATTTGTTGTGTTTCTGGGTCTCTATTAAGAAAATTTTGGCCTGCGCCAAGGAGACCTAGGGTTTCTCCTATTCCATCCTTTCATGTTTTCAGAGTGTCTGCTTTGACTCCGAGGTCTTTGATCCATTTGGAGTTGATTGTGGTACAGGGTGATATATAAGGATCTAGTTTTAGTTTTCTACACATAGTTAACCAATTTTGCTAGCACTATTTACTGAAGAGGTTGTCTTTCTTCAATTCTATTTTTTTAGCCCCCTTATTGAAGATTAGATGACTGTAGGTCTGTAGGTTCATTTCTGGGATTTCAATTCTATTCCCTTGGTTCTGAGGTCTGTTCTTGTGCCAATACCAAGCTGTTTTGATTATTATGGCTTTGCAGTAGAGTTTGAAATTTGGTATTGTTATTCCTCCAACAGTGTTCTTTCTGTTGGGAATCATTTTTGCTCTTCGGGGTTTAGTATTAGAATGACTAGCTACAGCAATAAGACAAGATGCAAACATAAAGGGGATCCAAATAGGGAAAGAAGAAATAAAACTCTCCCTCTTTGCAGATGACATGATCTTGTATTTAAAGAATCCCATAGACTCCACTCCTAAATTACTCAAGCTGATTCAAAACTTTGGCAAAGTACCAGGGTATAAAATTAACCCTCAAAATCAATGGCTTTTCTGTATGCCAAGAATGAGAAAAGTGTGGCTGAAATTAGGAAAACAATTCCATTTGTAATAGCCCCACAAAAAATAAAATACCTAGGAATTAACTTATCCAAAGAAGTGAAGGACCTCTATGATGAAAACTTTAAAAACTTGAAAAAGGAAATAAAAACAGAACTTAAAGTAGCAAAAACGCCCATGCTCCTGGATTGGAAAGGTCAACATCGTGAAAATGGCAATACTTCCCAAAGCTATCTACAAATTCAAGGTGATACCTATCAAAATTCCAACCTCATTCTTCAAGGAAATAGAAGAGGCAATCCTCTTTTTTCTTCCGTTCTCTTCTTTTTCTTCTCTCCTCCCAAGTATTCTATGGTTAATTGATAAATCCAATGATTCTTCCTCTATTAGTCTCTGTTACCTCTGTGGTGAATCTAATTCCTCTAGACTTTCTTCTTTTGGTCCTATTACAGTCCACATCCTTTTTTTACATCTCACTATTCTGTCTGCCTTCTTTACTAACTTATCCCTCCTTCTCTAAAGCATAGGCTTTATTCAGACATCTTTCCCTTTCTCACAATCCAAGACTTTGTCCTCTCTTCAGTCTTTTCTGTCCCATTTGTGCAAATAATTCCAAAATATTAGTTACCAGCTCTGGTTCTCCCAGCGCCTGTTATCTATCTTCCCATTAAGTGTTTCCATTTCAATCATTCTGATTCCCATTAATTTCAACGGGTAAAACCATAATGTCTTCTCAGTTCATTTTGGTCGTGGTCATTGTTTGCCCAGACCTGTCCTTCAATCACTGCTCTCTGTCTATCCTTCGTCCCTGTGCTGCTTGTGCCCTTCCTTTCTAGTCAACTGCAAGCCCTTCTTTGTCCCTTCCTCCTCTTCATTTCTGCTTTCTTCCATCTTTACCTAGACTTTCATCTTGTCCTTGCATTATTACATTGGTACTCCCAAGTCTTTTTGTTTGTTTGTTTGTTTTTTGTTTTGCTTTTTTTTAATCACTACATTATCTTGTCATTACACTGCCAAACTCAAGTAATGGCTCCTCATTGCCCACAGCGTGAAGTCTAATCTCCTCAATGTGACAGTCAATGCTGTCTGCAGTCTCCTTTCACCTTACCTATCTGATTCTAGTTCACATCACTCCCCAGCTGAGACATCAGGCCAGGTCAGTCTCCCTGCTGACTCTTAACTCTGCTAGTAGTTGTGTTTCTTAGGGTCACAACTGCTCATCCTCTAGGATATAACCCTTAGCCCTGTCCTCCAGGAGGCTTTTCTTGATTACTTTAACCTGCCTGGAATTTTCTCCTTTGAATACTTAGCACTGGTTATTCCCTCTAGATATTTGGCACCAGCCAATATTTTGTTTTATGATATTGCTAGTTTTAGTATTCTTGTTTTATTTATATACCTTTTTAAAAACCCATATGTTTGTCTGTTCTCTCTAACATAGAACAAGCACTATATTTTATGCTTCCATTTTGACTTAGTAAGTATTCAGCCGATTTTTTTAATGAGTATGTTGAACATGATTTTTTTTTCCTGTTCCCAGGTTAAGAAAATCCCTGACAATCCCTGCCAGCATTTTCTGCTTGATTTTGCCCAGTCAGGGCCTGCGCAGAACTTCTGTGGGCCAAATTCAGACCTGTTCAAAGGATTCATACAGGCATGTAGAAAACAGGCCCCAAAGACAGATATAGTTGCTGGTTCCACTATTGATCAATCTGTGAACGCCACCTTTGCTGCTCTGGTGTACCACACTCCAGTTTTATATGAAAAGCTGAAAAAATATGGTAACTTATATTACAGGGAATATGTTTGATCTGAGGACTAATTGCTAAGGTTTAAGAAGGCCTAACAAGTGAAGATTTTTTTAAAAATGAACAGATTCCTATAACTTCTTCTTGTTAGTTGTGCTTGGTGGTGAAGAGATTGAGGGACAATTGATGGTTAGCAGATTGTAGTGTACAGCAAATAGCCTTGACTTTAAGAATTAGCAGATGCTTTATCTTTATCCAGAATTCTCATGGGAATTGGTAAGTAGTTGAATTGAAAGAAAAATTAATGTGGATTGTAATGCAACCTCAGTAACTCCAGGTTGTTCAGCTGTAGGTTAACCAAAAAACTTTTTTGCACTTTGATGTTGTCCTCTGTAAAATTAGGTTAGTATTGATTACCCCGAAAAATCTAAGAAATTCTGATTAGAAACTACAATGTTATTGAATGTGCTAATAACCTGTAGAAGGAAAAAGATGTAGGTATTAACTCTTACCTTTGGACTTGCAGTTTCTTTATGGCATATCCCACTAGTCTTCCATTGGTTTAGCCTGGTTCTTACTACTTTCTTTCCTTGTGTTCCCCAGGGTAGCATCTTTGTGAAATGAATACATAAACACACACACACATATACACACACACACACTTACACACACACACACACGTGTGTGTGCACGCATGCGCATGTGTGCATGTGTGTGTGTGTGTGTGTGTGTGTGTGTGTGTGTGTGTGTGTGTGTGTGTAACCTGCAGCCTGGTAGAACCTACAAAAAAAGAAAATATCGATGGGAAGTTGGCTCAGTGGTAGAGCGCTTGCCTTGCAAGCATGAGGCCATGGGTTTGATTCCTCAGCACCACATAAGCAAAAAGAAAAAAAGCCGGAAGTGACACTGTGGCTCAAGTGGTAGAGCACTAGCCTTGAGCTGAAGAGCTGAGGGACAGCGCTCAGGCCCAGAGTTCAGGCCCCACGGCTGGACCCCCCCCCCCAAAAAAAAAGAAAATATCTTCCTGTATACTCATGTACATTCAAGGAAAAAGCATTTCAAGCCCTATCTAAAGATAAGGTATGGATTTTCAGAGCACTTTTGCAAGACATGTTCTTTCCAGTGCAGAAGAAATAAGAATAAATGCCTTTTCAGAGTAGGTGGTTGTTGCTCTTGTTCCTGTTAAAATTGCTTTATGGTTCTATAATCTGTGCCACTCCTTTAATCTCACATTGCAGGTCATATTTCCTAGTTGTAAAACATCTTGGTGACTACTTCTTAATTCTTATCTCCTTTAAAAGATCCACTCATGGGCTGGAGTATAGCTCAGTGGCAAAGTGTTAATCTGGCAAGTAGACTTCCTGTATTTGATCCCCAGTACCAAAAAGAAAAAGAAAAAAGAAAAGGAAAGAAAAAAAAGCCACACAAAACTACATTGAGACATGAGTAGAAACAAATATCATGTGGAAAAGTATATCTCCCCTGAACACTGTGGGGTATATCTCCTTTAAGCAGTGTGGGGTAGGTGAAGTAATCCACAAGTTGTTTTGTTGTTGTTTTGTTTATGCCAGTCCCAGGGTTTGAATTCAGGACCTGGGCACCATCCGTGAGCTTCCTTTGCTAAAGGCTAGTACTCTATCACTTGAGCCACAACACCCCTTCAGGCTTTTTTCTGGGTAATTTATTAGATACAGACTTTTGCATCTGGGCTGCCTTCAAACAGTGATCCTCAGTTCTCAGCCTCCTGAATAGCTAAGATTATTGGCATGAGCCACTATCACTTGCCTTCCACATTTTTTTTTTCTTAAATCATGAGACTGACTGGAATTGGTGGAATGTTCTTGGACTCTAAGGTTCAGGTTTTTTTTTTTTTTTTTTTTTTTTTTTTTTTTTTTTTTGTCGTTCACGGGGCCTGAACTCTGGGCCTGGGCGCTGTCCCTCAGCTCTTCAGATCAAAGCTAGCACTCTACCACTTGAGCCACAGCGACACTTCCTCCACATGGTTTTTTGAAGGAAAATAAAAATATTTGTGTGTATAAACGTATATAGTAATTAAGTTATAGTAAGAAAGCTGGTTTATCTTTTTCATCAGAAAGATGAAAAACTTGTAGATTAAAAGTTGAAAACAGTTGACTTTCCTTGTGGGGTAAAATTCAAACACATATGTGTTTGCAATAGAGAATCACATGATCAGAAATGGAAACTAGGCTGGGCCCTGGTGGCTCAGGCCTATACTCCTAGCTACTCTGGAGGCTGAGATCTGAGGATCACAGTTCAAACCAGCCTAGGCAGGAAAGTCCATGAGACTCTTACTGCCAATAAACCAATCAGAAAACCAGAAGTGGTGCTGTGGCTCAAGTGGTAAGAGCACTAGCCTTGAACTGAAGAGCTGAGGGACAGCACCCAGGCCCAGAGTTCTAGTCCCACAACCCACCTGCCTGCCTGTCTGCCTGTCTGCCTGTCTGCCTTTCTTTTTCTTTTTACATTTTGTCTTTTCTTTTTCTGTTTCTCACTTTCTTTCTCTTCCTTCCTTTCTTTTTCTTTCTTTTTTTCTTTCTCTTTCTCCATTTCTGTCTCCTTATTTTCCTTCCTTCTCCCTCCCTCGCTCCCTCCTTCTTTCTTTCTTTCTCTCTCTCTCTTTCTTTCTTTCTCTGTCTTTCTTTCTTTCTCCCTCCTTCCTTCCTTCCTTCCTTCCTTCCTTCCTTCCTTCCTTCCTTCCTTCCTTCCTTCCTTCCTTTCCTTTCCTTTCCTTTCCTTTCCTTTCTTCCTTCTTTCCTTTTTTCTGTGTTAATACTGGGGCTTGAGCTCAGGGCTTTGTATTCTTGCTTGGCCTTTTCTTTATAAGCTAGTGCTCAACCACTTAGACACGCCTCCACTTCCAGCTTTTCTGCTGGTTATATTAGAGATAAATGTCTCAAGGATTTGGCTGCCTGGACTGGCTCCACACCCTTATTCTATTATTATCAGCCTTCTGAATAGCTAGGATTACAGGCATAAACCACTTGCCTATTTTGCTTTGGAAATAATTTGCCAGCTGGGCATAGGAATCTCACAGTTATAAGTTTGAAGCCAACCCATGCAAGAAAGTCCATAGATTTTTTTAAATCTCCAATTAGCCACCAAATAGCCAGAATGGAACTGTTCAAGTGGTAGAATATTAGCTTGAGTGAAAAGCTAAGGGACGGCACCTAGATGTTGAGTTCAAGCCCCAGGACCAGAACAACAACAAAAGATGAGATGAGATAAGATGCACGATGTCCTCTAGCAAGGAGTCATCAAGAGAGGCTAAAGAGTGGAGGTCACCTGCTGATAGAGAAGCCCTAGGATCCTCCTTATAAAGTCCTCATCCTGGGAATCAGAGATGGCTCTCCCCAAGGAGCAGTGGGACTAAGAGCCATCTTCTTTCTCATTAGAATTAGCTCACTGCAATGAGCACCTTGATTCCAGTCTATCCTTCTTCCTGGCTCTGTGTGTGTGTGTGTGTGTGTGTGTGTGTGTGTGTGTGTGTGTGTGTGTGTGTGTGTGTGTGTGTGTGCTGGTACTAGGGGTTGAACTCTGTCCTTTGGCACTGTCTCTTAAGCTGTTTCCACTCCAGGCTGGTGCTCTACCACTTGAGCCACAGCTCCACATTTGGCTTTTTTTTAGTGATGAATTGCTCATAAGAGTCTCATGGATTTTCCAGCCCAGGCTGGCTTTGAACCACGATCCTCAGATATCAGTCTCCAGGGTAGCTAGGATGACAGGCCTGAGCCACTGGCATAAGTATTCTCCCACAAGTATTAATTCCTTGGAGAATTATAACAGGCCAACTTCCTGCTCCTTCTCAAGGTATTATTTTGCCCATTTAGAAGGGGGAAAAATCCTATCAGATGTTTTACATGGGGAAAAATATAGTTTTCTCTTTTCCTATGTAAAAGCATATTATTAGTACTATTTTGCAGGGCTTTCTGGGTCACCTAAATCTCAATGAATATCTGTTGTATCCAAACTTCTCCATGTAAGACACTCTATTGATTGAGAAATCTTTTCTGTTGGCCCAAGCATAACAACATCCTGGATGAGGTTTTTTTTGTTTTATGAGGTTTTTATGCCTGTCATGGAGATTGAACTCAGGGCATTGTCCTCAAGCTTTTTTTGCTCAAGGCCTACCACTTGAGCCACAGCAGCACTTCTGGTCTTTTCCAACCACAATTCTTAGATCTTAGCCTCCTGAGTAGCTGGGATTACAGGCTTGAGCCACCCATATTCTACTGACCATTACTTTTTTGGAATGGTCACACCAAGTAAGGGTATGATCTCATGGTGGTAGCCCAAATGCTCACTCACTTTGTTCCTCTTGAACTTTCCCTTTCATTTCCTAAAAACCTTTGGCTTGTGTTTTGCTTGTAAACGCAAAGGGTATGAAATTCCTATCTACCACTTTTGCTCTCTTTGATTTTTAGAATCAATGCTTAATCTCTTAAGTCTTGGGTTTTACACCTGCAAATCGATTCATTTGGATCAGATTATTTCTAAAGCTTCTTCTAACTCCCAAATTCTTATCCCCTAAAGGTGCCAGGTTATTTGGGCAACAGCCTGCAATGGGTTCTCAAGAGGCAGTGGACTCAATATGAATAGCAAAGCCAGTGCACCTTCACGTTCCTATGTCCCTTTGAACCAGGTATGAGATCCTCCCCCTCCCTCCCTCTCTTCCTTCCTTCTTTATTCCTTCCTTCTTCCCTTTGCCAGCATTTTGCTGGCTGTTTAGGAAATGGAGTTTTGTAGACTTCTTTTGGTCTAGGCTAGCTTCAAACCATGATCCTCTAGATCTCAGCCTCCTGAGTAGCTAGGATATTATAGTCACAAGCTGCTGGTCCTGGTTCACTTCACCTGTTCAGTGAAGGTCAAGAAGGCCTCCTCAAGGATGCTTTGCTGCGATTAGATGAGATAATGATAGGACGAGGATAGTGGAGAGTCTGGCTGTATGTGCACAATAAACGTAGGATACCCAGGGGACGGTCCTATCTCTATAGGAAACGCGTCAACCAGTAATCTCACAAGTGGATTGTAGATGGAAGGATAAATAGCAGAGATGAGCCTTGGACTTGAGATCCTCCTGCCTGGGCCTTTCAAGTGCTAGGATTACAGGCAAGAGCCCCACAACTCTCTAGGCATAAGATAGTAAGTCGTGTATTTGTTCTGAGTATTTCTAGATCTCCTCCTCAACCTGTTGAAGCTCCCTAAGGGGACAGTTTAGATAGTGCTTGTCAATCAGTGTGACTTCACTCTGGGGAGAGGTTGGGAAGAGGCAGCTGGTTTATGAATGCAGATAACCCTCTTCCAGCCCACAGTGTTATCAGCTTTGCCACTCCATACCTCGCCTTCTGCTTGACCTCTCTTGGGCACAGAGCTGATATCTTTTATCAACACAAATCCATGGAGGGTTGACAGAGGGCTTAAGTGTTAGAGCACCTGCTTAGCAAGAGAGAGGCCTGAGTTCAAAGCCCAGTACCTTTATAAGCCAAGAGTGGTGGTGGATGCATGATTGTAATCCCAGAACTTGGGAGGTTGGGAAGGGAAGAATGGCACATTTCCAGGCCAGCCTGTCAAGATGATTGGGGATATGGCTCAGTGTTGGGCTATTTGTCTTGCATGCAGAAGGCTTTGGGTTTGATTGCCACAGCAGAAGAGGTGGGGGCCCTGTGTCAGCCAGTGGGCAGACCAGTCTAGAAAAATCGACTCATCAAGATGAAAACCCCAGACCTCTAGCCTCAGCCCTGAAGGAGTTCAGGTGCATCATTAGGGAGATTGTCCTAAGTTCTTGTTCCAGATGTAAGGTCACAGACTCACCTGTGGAAGGCCGTGAGACAACTGTGACCCCTGCCATGTCCCCCTGGCCACTCCAGTCCTGCATGGCCACATCCATCCGTCAGGGTCAGAGGCCCCAGGCCTGGCTGTCCTGTGATCTGGAGCAGCTAGCTCTTTTTGGTGGAGGAGGCAGTGACGGTGTCAGACACCTGAGGAACAGCTCAGGCCGCACAGCCTGTGTTGTGCAAGAGCCATGCAGGCCCCCGTGGGTGACTCTGGGGACCCCAGTAAATGGAGGCTGCTCTGTGTAGGTGGCTGGGTCAGGGGTGTGGAGAAGCAGCTTCAGCGTGGAAATGGTTTTGTATGGGTGGTATTGGGGTTTGAACTCTGGGCCAGACAGGTGCTCGTACTGCTGAGCCATGCCCCTAGTCCTGTCTTTTAATGCTTATATTTGAGCCAGGGTCTCTGCTTCCTCCCCAGAGAAGCTCATGGGCAATATCTACCTAAATTAGGTTTCTTGAGGTAGCCAGGATGTCAGGTGCAGGCCACCCAGGCCAGTCTTTTGACAGGAACGTATCTTGTAAACTTCTGCCCAGGTTGGCCTTGAACTGAAATGCTTCTAGTTGGGAACTTCTCTGACTATGACCTTCCGACCCAAGATTTCCCTTATTTGAATGGCCCATGCAGCTAATGGGTTGTAAACAAATTTACATTAGGTCCTTGGAAGTCTAGGCACTTCCTGGGAGACTGAGGTCTGAGGATCATGTTTCAGAAGCAGCCTGGGCAGGGAAGTTTGTGAGACTCTTATCTTCAGTTAACCATCAAAAATCCAGAAGTGGAGCCATGGTTCACGTGGAAGAATGCTAACCTTGAATGAAAAAGTTAAGGGACAGCACCAAGGCTCTGAGTTCAAGCCCCAGTACTAGCTCGAGAACACACACACACACACACACACACACACACACACACATGCATGCACATGTGTGAGTGCAGGTATATGCATACATAGCATTGACAATGAACCCAGACTTGTTTCTTGTGTGTGTTGAATAAGCACACATGTTCCCACCTGGCTACGTTCCCCGCCCATTTTGTCATCTTTATGCACCACCCAACGGGCTGGCCCCTGCCAAACCCTGCCCTTCCCAGCTGCAAACCTGGGCAGCCTTGCCAGTGAGGAGGAACGGGGGCTGAAAGGGGTTGGCGCCAGGGCACTGGGAATGAGGGCAGAGCTGTTTTCTAACTTGAGTTTCTCCCGCCCTGAAGCCGTTTCATGAACCTCTGGTTCAGGCGCCTTGGATTTTTGCTGTGCTGGTTTATTTTCCTTCCTGGATTACAGCTTTAAGCTCACACATGGAGCTGTCACACCCTGACTGGCAAATAAATATTCCTGGCAACGTGCCCCAGCTGTGGTTTCCTGTGTTTAGAGAGCACTGTGCAGGGAGGTGTTTGCAGAGCTGTGCTGCACGTTGAGTCTGTTCCTCGGTGCCTGCTGTGAGGCACAAACCTGCAATGCTCCAGGGTTCAGATCCCAGCTCCCATTTGCTGAGATCTGAGGAGAAACTCACAGACCACAGGGTGAGGTCAGAGTCTCTGTTCTGTGGGGCTATGAGCTCATCAGGCTGCAAGGTTAAAGGTCTGGCCCAGGCTGGGCCTCTGATCCATCCTGGTACTCAGAGGGCCGTTTATTTCTACCTTACCCATTTGTGCAATGAAACCCTGCATTTCAAGAATGAGCCAAACCTTTGCACACACATGTGAGAGCGCACACACACGTGTGAGACTTAGTGATTTCTTTCCTTTGTTCACGACTTACAAGTATGTATGCATGTCATGTTTCATGAATCATGAGCATCTTAAGTGCTTGGGTATAGTTTCTAGAACCTTAGTGTACTACCTGATTCCATGCAAGTCCACTGGTGCACAGAAGAGACAGAGAAAAGACCTGCTCACAGAACTTTTGCATTGACTCCTACATCTCAGTCATGCCAGAAGGAAGCGTTCACTTAGGTCTACTTATAAAGCTGCTGCTGGCAGCTTACTAACTAGACTCATTTGAGTTTCTGGTTCCATCCAGCTTCAGTAGATTTTACTATCTCATGTCTAAAGGGGCATAAGGTAAGCCTTAGTGAGGTTTTCTACAGGCCATCAGGTCAGTGTGTGTGTGTGTGTGTGTGTGTGTGTGTGTGTGTGTGTGTGTGTATGTGTGTGTATAGATGTGTTTGCATGTATTTCTGAGCTGCTTGCTGCCTAGGCCTCCTGGGGCTATAATTGGCACCCTAGTAACACCAGCACTCTGGGTAAAATTCATAGCTGTCAGTTCCCTGTCTGTCTGGAATACCCAGAAATCAAGTAGCACAGTGGTAGGGGAGGCCCAGGGCTGTTGATCGACTTGTCTTCTTATCTTGTTTTCACATCAATAGCAGCCTGATTTCTGGTTCAGGGCAAGGGTGGGTAGAAGTTCCTCCTGCCCATCCCGGTGCTCACTGTTAAAATATCAGGGTGGTTTATTGTATTATTTTTTCAGCAAAGATCAGACCACCATGGGCCAATGGCTCTCATGGAGTAAGTAATTAGTTCCTAGCAAAGAAAACCCAGCACAGCTGTTTTAGGAATCCATTAGCCATCCATGGCATTGCCATTTCATTTTAAAGGTTAGAAAAATGGGGAAGGGGTGGGATTTGAATTTTGTATGAGCAAGGGTGTGAGGTGGCTCTCCAGACACATAAACTATATTCTCAAACCAGGTCGTTGGACTAATGGGGGCAGGAAATTGGTCACTTACAACCACTTACATTTTCCAGCCCACAGAGCACTATTACGTATGATTATTCCTGTATGAAAGATGGAAACTGTGAAAGATGGACATAGGAAGAAACCCAAGCCATGTGTTTTATGGCTAGAGACAGAAGGAGCGGGAATTCTAAATTCTGGGTTCCCCTCTCTTTTTGTGGACAGCCCCACCCTTGTTCCTGAGTTCTTCTCCAAGTTCATCTGTCCACCAGCAACTTCAGGACATAGACCTTAAAAGCCTTGATAATAAATGCTTAGGAGAACTATGTAAAATGACTGGGAATGGAGTTGTGTTGTCTGTAGTCCCAACGTAGGCTTTCAGCAGCTTAGAGACAAAATGAGGATTTTTTGAGATTTTGTTTTTGTTTTTGTTGGTTGTGGGCCTGAACTCTGGGCCGGGGCACTGTCCCTCAGCTCTCCAGCTCATGGCTAGAATTCTTACCACTTGAGCCACAGTACCACTTACAGCTTTTTCTGCTTATATAGTGATGAGGAATCAAACCCAGGGCCTCATGCATGCAAGGCAAGCACTCTACCACTGAGACACCTTCTCAGCTCCAGAATGAGGGCATTTGATAGACTAGACCCTGTGTAAGGAGGTTCATGTTTATACCTCTGTTGCTCAAGTCAGCCCTGGAGACATGTTTCTCACCCCAGCTGAGCAATGAGCAGGGGAGTGGAGAGATAGAAGTTGCATATCAAATCAGTGATAGAGCCTGTTTATGAATGTAGCCAGCCTAGAACAACCCCTATGTTGTTACTGAGGAAACCAGAATGGCTGCATGCTGACTCCATCCCCCAGCTGGTCAAGGGCAGGGCCTGGTCTCAGCAGCACCATCCCCAGGTCCTTGCAGGGCAAGAGCAGACCTCAGCTTTTACAGCTGGGATTCTTTTTGGTCCCACTGCTACCAGCTACCATGGCCTCCCATTGGTCCATCTGGGCTCCGCTCCAGTGGGTGGGGCCTGCCATGCAGGCCCTGGTCCCTCCTCTCTCTTAAAGGGCCAGTGGTGTCTAGGCCCTGAGGATGGCCCATATGTGCTGCTGCCCCTTTCCAGTTGGCTCCTGGGGTGCGTATCCGATGGCACTGCAAACCGACTCAGGTTTCCACTGCTCCTCAGTGGCATCAAGGGCGGAACTCCATGACCCTGGATGACATTAGTGGATCCCAAGGCCAAGCTTAGTTTTATTTTATTAACAAACAACAAGAAGAACAAACAACACTCTGTGAAACCCAGGATAGGGTTAAGGCTAGCGGCCTCTGGAAGCAACACCGAGCCTGGGGGGGAGGGCTCTCACCTTTGGGGGGAAGGGTGGATGGGGGGAGGAGAAGAGAGAGAGGAAGAAGGACAGGAAAGAGGGGAGAGAGGGAAGGAGCGGAGAAAGGAGGGAGGAGAAGGAAGGAGAATGGAGGAGAGAGAGAGGAGGGAGGAGAGGGAAGGAGGGAAGAGAGGGGAGGAAGGAGAGGGAAGGGGGGAAGAGAGAGAAGAGAGGAGAGGAAAGGAGGGAGGAGAGGAAAGGAGGAAGGAGGGAGAGAGAGGAAGGAGGGAGGACAGGAAAGGAGGAAGGAGGGAGAGAGAGGAAGGAGGAGAGGGAAGGAGAGAGGAAGGGAGAGAGAGGAGGAGGAAGGAGTGAGGAAGGCCTGGGAACCTGTGCTGGAGGAACAGAGAAAGGGACTTTCTAATCATAGGACTGGTTTTTAGGTGGAATGAGCATCAGGTCCACAGAAGGAAACCAAGGAAGAAGATGGACACAGCCAAGGAAGGCTGGGCATGGCTGCGGAAAATATCAGAGAGATCCGCCATAGCTGGGCCACACAGCTCCCTCCTTGGCCTAAGGAAGGAGGCACAAGCCAGGTACCTGTGGCTCATGCCTATTATCCTTGCTAACTGGAAGGCTGAGATCTGAGGCTCAAGGTTCAAAGCCAGCCCAGGCAGGAAAATCCATTCAATTCTTATCTCCAAGGGGTAGAGCACCAGGTCTAGCAGCTAAGGGACAGGCCCTGAGAACAATAAAGTGCCCTTTATTGTACCGCTTACTGATCGATGGATTGATAACAGCAATAATGAAACCTACCAGTCACTGGGCTCTTTCTTTTATGTACCAGCCTTCGTGTTATGCATAATAAACTGACTCGTGCAATGTTACACTAGCTCACAGAGTGTGCACCTTCCCTGGACCAGTTTTTTCTTTTTTCTTTTTAACATTTCTTTTTTTATTGTGAAAATACTGTACAGAGGGGTTACAATTACATGGGCAAGATAATGTGTACATTTCTTATCAAGCATTGTAGCCTCCTCCATTGTTTCCCCTTCCCATCCCTTCCCATCCTCTCCCCCTCTTGTCCCCCCCAGTCCTCCTCCCCCCCCACCAAAGTTGTAAAGTTCGTTTTTCCACATAAGGACTTGTACATCTCATTGTTGCCGTTTTATAGGTTAGGAAGCAGCTCCGATGGCCTGGGACCAACCATGGAACTTGCAAGCGAATAGCCAGAGCTTTATTCGCTGAGATGCCCTTGAGCAGCAGACTGCTTCTCCCTGACAGCCTCGGGCCTCATCTGTATAGACTGCCATCCCCTAGCATGGCACACCTTCGATGGTACCCGAAGCCACAGCCACTACCCTTCCCCAGAGACAGGCGGAGGAGAGACAGTGACTGGCACACAAAGAGGATACCAATGCCTTATAAGGCGTCCAATGTTGTGACCAGAAGAAATAATTTTCATTATTTTCTGTCTTCCCTTGTCCTTTGTGTTCCTTCAAAAAATATCCTGGGACATTTGGAACTGGGGAGATAAAAGGGCTTAAGCTGCAGCAGCCATTGAGCATTAATGTGGAGGGCCGGAGGACCGTGTCTTTACATGGAAGAAACAATTCCTCTTCCAGAGCCTAGATGATGACCTAGAAACTGAGTGGAATGCATTTCTAGGACTCAGAGCAAAAAGACAAGAGCAGAATAGGGAAAATATACCTAGTAGACTGAGTCTCTGGAGTTAATTCAGGAAAGCATGCAGGACATGACCCAATATTCTAATTATTTCCCCCAAATGTGTGGGCTTAGAACCAGATGATCTGGATGCGAGTGTATGTGGAAGCATGTTGGTACCCACAAAGCTCTGTACACATAACTGCCCAAATTTATTGAACATCTACTATATGCCTGTATTTGTCTTAAGTGTTTTTTTTTGCTTTTGTTGTTGTTTGTGTTTTGTGAATTTTGTTCTTTTTGTTTTTGCTGGTAGTGGGGCTTTAAGTCCAGGACTTGGTCTCTCCTTTTGTTTTCTCATATAAGACTGCTGTTCTGCCACTTGAGCCACACCCCCAGTCTGGTATTTTGTTGGCTGTTTTGGAAATAGACTCTTACAACCTTTTCTCCTCGAGGGTTAATTTGAATCTTTATCCTTGGGTCTTAGCCCCCTGAGTCCCAAGGATTACAGATGTGAGCCACACAAATCCAGGTACGGCCTGGATATTTTTTTCTCCTTTAATATAATTTCTTGTTTCCTTTTAAATCCTTCATCATTCTTTCCCTATATTGTCTTTGCAATTGTAGGAGCTGTTTCTCTAGAAAGTTTGAGTTCAGCATCTCTCTCCCCCACCTTTAGGCAAACTATGGGACAGAGAAAGCACGGAGTACAAAAGCAGTTTTAGAAAGCCTGCAGGAAAGCAGACAGAATCCAGCAGGCTGTTTTGCCTGGGAAACTTCTGGACCTCCCAACATGGCACCCTTCAGCTTGATGCCAGTTCTTGACTACCTTTGCCATTGATTCCATTGCTCTGCCCCAGGTTGCATGGCTGGCAATTAAGATACACTGTGATTTTGATGGTACTGAGTGTGGAAAGTCAAGAAGAGCTTTGTGAACATCTATCTTGTTGTGTTCCACAGAGGGAAGAATGATTAGTCATCTGGCCAGCACCTTATAGCAGTGGGGAGGGAGGGAGGAGGCACTGGTAGAATTGAAGCCTGAGCATCTACCTGCTTCCTCCCACAGGGAAGACCAGCTGGTCCCAGCCGGGTGCCCCAGCAAGTGTGAATTCTCTCTGGACCACAAAGCCTGTTGACTCTTGGCATGGTGTGTGGCCTCTTCAGTCCAAGCCACAGGTCCCAGTCACTTTCTGAGGATAGCTAAAAACCCCAGGCAGCTGGGGGTGGGCTTGGTTGACGATGCTGCCATTCTTTTAGTGTGTGCCTGCCTTGCCCTTCTGGAGAAAAGAGCAAGTGAAAGCATAGCAACCAGCTGGGGAGGGGGGCTGTCTGAGCAAATCCCCATGTTGCTCCATCCCTGGAGGAGATTCTCCTGGTCCTGGTCCTTCCTTAGGAAGGCCTCCCTCCCAGAGCCACTGCCCAAAGGGCTCTGTCCCTGATACATGGAAGAACAATGAATGTGATATGAACTAAACTGTACTAGCTACAATGCGGAGGGGACTCCTTTGCTAACTTCTTGTTCCATATACAAAGGGACACACAGAGGCAACCTAAGGGGAAGTTTATTTACTTTTTTTTAAATGCGCATTTGGGGGCTTGAACTCAGGGCCTCACACTCTCACTGAGCTTTTTCTGACCAGGCTGGTGCTCTGCTACTTGAGACAAAGCTCCACTTCTGGCTTTTTGATGATTCACTGGTGATAAAATTCTTGCTGATGTTTTTGCCCAAGCTGGCTTGGAACTGCAATCCTCAGGTCTCAGCCTTCTGAGCTAGACTTACAGGCATGAGCCACCAGTGCCTGGCCTAATTTCAACTTCTATGTGAAAAATTATGTAGCCATTTTCCTTTAGTAGAATCGAGGACTGGTGCTCTGGCCTAGCCAGTTTGCTCTAAAGTGTGACAAGGGGGAATTTTATACATTAACTGAACCCCTAGTTACATTTCATGGATAGAGGTAGTCAAAGCCAGCTCCCAGCTCACTGGGACCAGGGAATTTCCTGGAGGGAGGTGTGATAATGCAGCCTTATTCAAATACAAACCTGGAGAGGCAACCTGCCCATTGTCAGAAGTGCAGGGCAGATCTTGCCCCCTGTGGCTGTTTAGGATGGAACCCCCTGTGTCAGCCAGGTTCCTCTCCTCTGGGGATGAGGCACTAAAATATTGAAAACTAAACAAGCAAAATTAATAAGGCAAGGAACAAATCATCCTGTTTTCTCCCTTCTCTTCTTCCTTCCAAAAGACCGGGAGGCAAAGAGATGTTGATGTCAGGAGGAATGTGATTGCATTAGTTTCCTGCAGCTGCTGTAACCAATGACCACAAATGGAGAGAGGCAAAGGATGATAGTCTATGTTACCCTGGATCTGCAAGCCAGAGCCCTCACCATGGGAAGGCAGTGCTTTCTCCCTCTGCAGGTCCCAGGGGAAAATCTGTCCCTTGCCTCTTCCAGCTTCTAGTAGTGACCAGCTTGCCCTGGCTTGTGGCCACATCTCTCCACTTTCAAGATTGTACCTTCGAGTGTATTTGTATTCTGTCTTCACTCTGTGCTGTCTATCTGGAATCTCCCTTTCTCTTTTCCTTATAAGGATACTTGTGACTGCATTTAAGATCTGCTCAGATAATCCAAGATTTTTATTTCTACCTAGAGACCTTAGTTTCATTGCATCTTGTAAAATCCATTTTTCCCTACCAAGTAACATTTAGAGATTCCAGAGATTGGGACCTGTCACCTGAGGAGAAAGGATGCAATATTTAGCCCATTCCATTAATATTCCTTAGTTGACTTGAGGCTGTATAGACTTCAAGATCCAGGAGAACCTGGGTGCCAGTGGCTCATACCTATAATTCTAGCCTCTCTGGAGGCTGAGATCTGAGGATCATGGTTCAAGGCTAACCAAGGCAGGAAAGTCTGTCAGACTCTTATCTTTAATTAACCACTAGAAAACCAGAAGTGGAGCTGTGGCTCCAGTGGTAGAGCACTCACCTTGAGCTGAAGAGCTGAGGGACAGCACCCAGGCCCAGAGTTCAAGCCTTATGACCTAAAAAAAAAATCCAGGAGAAATGTGCTCAACTTCAAGACTGGGGTTAAGAGGAGGAGATGGATGGCAGGGTGAGGCAGGAAGTGACTGAGGAATTATGTTTGCCTGTTCCTCTTAGGAAAAGGCCACTCCCCATTCATGCAGCTCCTTCTGCCCAGACCCCTTTCTTCTGGCTCCTTTTAAAGGCCAGGACTGGCTTCATCGTTTTCCTTGCTCATGAAACTGGGATTTTACACCCAGGCCTGAAGTCCAGGAGTCCCCCAGTAGCACCAACCACTTGTCCTCTTATGCCAAATAAAGAAGAGACATTTAAAAGGACAGAAATAGAATTATTACCCAGCAGCCTTGGGAAGACAGCACTTAAGTACACCCTTAGCAGTCTTTGGGGGTGCAGACATCGGCCTCAGGTTAAATAGGGAGAAATGGGGGCAGGGGATGAGAAAGGTCTGCAGAGTTCACACAGCCCCAGCTTCAGGTAAGGCCTGGTGGCAGTTAGCTCACTTTTTGTCCTGGAGGAATTCTGGAGACGTTGTTATTACTCTGTTACTGGAACAGGTCAGGAACCAGGCAATCTTGTAAGTCTTTGGCTGTTTCCTTTAAGATGATAAGAAGCAGACTTTGCTTGTTTGAGGGGCTTTGTGTCTTCCACATGAGACAGATGGATGCCTGTTAATCTGCTCTTTCTTGGAGCCCATGGTGATTGCAATGGCAGCTATAGCAAAAATCCTCTCAGCTCAAAGACACAGATTCAAAGTCTGGGCAGGGGACAGGGGAAGCTTTTCAGTAAATTCACAGGGCCCAGCCAGAGGAACTTTTATGTTTTCTCTTAGCACATGCACATGTGGAATCTAAGCCCACCCCGTTCTTGTCCCAGTGGCTAGCCACGTGGAGGCAGGCCTTTCACTGACTTCCAAGGCACTGTGAGCCTCTCCTGTAGCTGTGTCCTCTGTGGGTGAAGTTCTTGATACCACAGGGACAGCTGGATTCTTCTCAGGTGTTTGTCATTTTTTCTCAAACCATAACCCTCCTGTTTTCAACCTCCCAAGTAGCGTGAGGCACCAGAGTATGGCTGTCCCAACCCTCTCCACATCTTAGCTGGACTGGCTCAGAGCCCTGATCAAAAAGTCTGTTCTCCCTCTCTCACTTTCCTTGGAGAGTGGATAGGCTCCCTTCCCAGCCACATTCATGCCTCTGATGGTTTAAGTCTAAAGCAAGTAATTTTCCCTGAAGTCTAAAGCAAGTAATTTTCCAAGTTTGCCTGAGGGGCATGCACTAGAAAGGAAGCACAATGCTAGCTGGAGGCTGGTTGGGGGTGGGGCAGACTTAAACCAGGAAGAGAGGTGGTGTGTGTCTGCGTGTGTGCCTGTGCATGTGTGTGCTTGAGCGGACATGCTGGGATATTGCTGGCTAATTAGAGGTAAGTGTCTGTTGGGTTTGTCAGCCCAGACTGGCTTTGAGCCTCCACCCTCAGATCTCAGTAGCTAGTTTACAGGTGTGAGCCACCAGCGCCCTTCAAGTGACTCATTTTAAACCTCTCCATAGAGAAGAACATGCTGTCAGTATTTGCAATTCTGTTCCACTAGCCTTTGTTTTCAGGGATATCCCTTTCTTCCAGTGACTAACTCACACTCTTCCTCAGAGCCAGGCTGCAGCTGGTGGTCAAGTTGACCACACATGTTCCTCTGAGCTTGAAGCAGTGTGGTAAGCTAGGAGGCCCTTGATTGGAGCGCTGACTGGACACTCAGAACCAGAGTTCTGACTGTCCCGTGTTTCCTTCTTTAGGCCAAGTAACAGGCTGCTGATTGCATTTCCTGCTTCTTCAGGGCAGAGAGGAGCATTTTGATGTCATCCTGGGCAACACAGCACAATCAGGCAAAGTGGCCCAGTTAGTTTCCCAGATGGACTGGCCCGCTGAGGCCATCATTGATTTTGAGGTTGGCATGCCTGCATATTAACTCGGGATATTGATCCTGCCTTTTACTTTATCGCCCTGCTTCCTGGATGGATTTGGAACTTGGTCTGGGTGGCAAGAGGACTCGGAGGGTTATCTGTCACAAAATGTACCTCAGGTGATGTACAGGAATGGCTTCACTTCATCAGACAGCTTCCCACTAGGACGTACTATCTTCAATAATTTATATCCCATCATGCCTGGACAGGTGATGGCTCAGCAGTCTTCCACTTGCTCGTTTCCTTCTCCCACCAGCACACATCTGGTCACGTCCTCCCCATGTCCGGGGCTGTATGCTCATGTTGAGATGATCGTTGGTCAGTCAGTTCAGAAGTAAAGCAAGCCATTTGGAGCCACACATGAAGGAGGCCCACACAGTACTTGTCTGTGTGTCCCAGATGCATTCCCAGTCCTTATGGGACCAAAATTGCATCCTTAGTGCATCTGAAAGTGGTCCATTCTAAGATGTTATTTATTTATTTATTTATTTATTTAAAAGAGATGCTGTGAGCCTGGGAATGTGGCTCAGTCGTAGAGTGCTTGCCTTGTATGCATGAGGCCCTGGTTCAATAACACAGCACCACATAAGCAGAAAAATGCTAGAAGTGGTTATGTTCTTCAAGTGGTAGAGCACTAGCCTTGAGCTGAAGAGCTGTAGGACAGCACCCAGGCACAGAGTTCAGGCCCCATGACTGGCAGAGAGGGGGGGGGGAGAGAGAGAGAGAGAGAGAGAGAGAGAGAGAGAGAGAGAGAGAGAGAGAGAGAGAGAGAGAGAGAGAGAGAGAGAGAGAGAGAGAGAGAGACTGTGGATATTCCATTCTGAAAAAAATAACCATTGGGCTGGGTGTGTGGCTCAAGGTTCACAGGTGTGAGCCACTGGCAGCTGGCTAGCTCACCTTCACATTCATTTGTTCACTCATCCCTGGATTCCTAATTTTTCCAGAACCTATATCATAAAGGGGTGTTGGATCAGTGTGCTTCTTTAGAAATGGGTGAAATTTGGAATTATTATATTTTCATACAGAGGATCCTTTTTATTTTACTGCTAACTTCACAGAATTCTTTCAGCAGTTTCCATAAATGTCTCTACCACACTCCATACCTTTCTCTGTCTCTGTCTCTGTCTCTGTCTCTGTCTCTCTGTCTTTCTCTATCTCTTTCTGTCTGTCTGTCTGTTACTGTGTCTATCTGTCTGTCTGTCTATCTGTGTGCTAGTACTGGGGGTGGAACGCAGACCCTTGTGATCTTGCTTGGCTTTTCTTTTTTTTTTTTTTTTTTTTTTTTTTTTAAATTGTATTTTATTTTATTTGAGAACATACTGTACAAAGGGGCTACAATTACATGGGCAGGATAATGGATACATTTCTTACCAAGCATTGGAGCCTCCTCCTTTGTTTACCCTTCACTTCCCTTCCCCGCCTCCCCCCTCCCCCCACCCAATTTTACCCCCCTCTTGCTTGGCTTTTCAATCAAAGCTGACACTCTACAACTTAAGCTACAGCTCTACTTTTGGCATTTTGCTGGTTAACTGGAGGTAAGATCTTGTCAAATTTCCTGCCCCAGCTGGTGTAAAACAAGGTTCTTAGAGTAGCTAGGATTAAAAGTGTGAGCCACTTTGCCCACCTTCCACACTATTCTTGAGGACATGGAAGAAGCTCATATGGATGAGAACAAAATACACAGCTAACAGCCATGGTGAGAGACCATGTCCATTTGCTTCCATCCCTTCCCAGCCAAATTTAAAAACAAAAAAAGACTTTGTTTTGCCCAAACAAATATTGGTTATTCACATTTGTATGTCTGGTGTGATTTTTATTGTTACTACTTGTGGTGGTTTTCAATGGATCAAAACATCTTCAGAGACACACTGACTTTTCAAATTTCTTCTTAGCATAAAGATCTGTCTCTGTCATGAAAATGTTGTCTATTTAATGACACTGGCCTTTAAATTTAAAGAACAAGGTTAATACTTAGACCTATCTTTGAACATTAAAATACAAATTGTATCTGGACTTAATTAGGTTTGTATAGATCTAACAAACCTTTATGAAAAGCAGTTTAGAAAAGAAAAGCTTTATTTGGGCTTAGTATCCTGGGTTACACTGTATTTTGGTTCTGTGTTTTGGGACCTGTAGCAAACAGAGCCTTGCAAGGGTGGAGTGAAGCAGAGGTGTTCACATAAAGGTGTCCAAGAAGCAGAAAGAACAGAGTAGCAGAAAGAACAGAGTAGGGCCCAGGGAGAACATAGCCCTAAAGGATACATTCTCAGTAACCTACTTCCTGCTCCCCCTTTCTCAGTTAGACCAAACTTTGGCACTTTCCATCAACTCCCAATAATCCAAACCATTTTGAAACCATCAGTGGACTAATAAATGAATTATGTCACATGTCCTCATGATGCAACAATCTCTCATTGAGTGGCACTGTCACCAAGGGTTGAAACTTTCAAACCATGAGAGGTATAGGATGACAGTTCATATTGAAGCCAAGTAAAAGAATCTGAATGGCCTGAGGATAATCGGTGGTTAAAAATAATGTAAAAGGATGTTTCAGCAAAGAGAACTTAGTGGTGAAATGGTGACTTCTTGTGTAACAAAAGAGAAACTCCTAAGAATCCCTAAATTTTCTAAGGTTTTAAAATATAAATGGATTTTGTTCATATAATTTTATAACGGAGTACCACTTATGAAACTAGTCAGGTGATGTTGCTCTTAAACGTGTGGGCTCTCATCCATTTATATCTTCTTTATAGCCTTTACTCACATATTTCGCCAGACCAGTCATTTTCTCATGGAAGTGTAGAAGATTTAATAGTACTGTTCTCTTTCTCTCTCTCTCTCTCTCTCTCTCTCTCTCTCTCTCTCTCTCTCTCTCTCTCTCTCTCTCTCTCTCTCTCTCTCTCTCTCTCTCTCTGTCTGTCTGTCTGTCTCTCTCTGTCTCTCTCTGTCTCTCTGTCTCTCTCTCTCTCTGTCTGTCTGTCTCTCTCTCTGTCTGTCTGTCTCTGTCTCTCTCTCTCTCTCTCTCTAACACACACACGCACATACACTTACACAAAATGAGAATATAAATCTCTCATCAGTTTTTAAATAAAAAAAAATCATTCCAATCAACCAATAAATGAAACAAGAGAATCAAATTCAAGACAAACACAAATAAGCTAGTCACTAAAGTTGCATAATTATCAATAATTTAGTTAGATGTTTAGTTTATATTCTCTGTGTTTGTTTTATAATTTGTAAACTACATGTAATAAAAAAATACTTACCATACTGAGAATCCTGCTATGAAAAAAGCCCTTAAAGTTGGTACAAAGTGGGTGCTAAATAGTGATTGCTAATTTATATTATGAAACCCCATCTTATGCTGCATTGTGACATCTCAGTAACTAATGCATGTTATGTTACTGTGTCCAAACCTATTGCTTGGGTAGTTGGATGGAGTCGTAGCCCATTATTTCTTGATGTTATTTGTTGATAATAAAGGATATCTATCTGGCTGGCTTAAATATCTAACTGGCTTAATGACTATCTAACTGGCTTAAATATTTGCTACATTATACTTCTTGTGAATTAGTGTTCTATAAACCATTAATGGAAAAGTATACTACAAGGCACTGTGCAGTATTGCACAGTCTGGTACAACTGGTGTGCATTGTCTCTTATTGTATACAGAGGCCATAGCAGATGATCAACCTATACTACCCAGCATTGCTTAGGTATACTCTGTGTTTCTTACACAATGACAAAATCACCTAACAATGCATTTCTCACAATGTTACTGCATCATTGAGCTGTTCATGTCTATACAGTGATATTATACAAAATTCAGTTTAATAAATAAGAATTGAAGCAATGAATCAATAGCTCAGTCCTATAATCCTAGCAACATAGGAGGCTGAGATCTGAGGATTGAAATTCAAAGGCAATCCCAGCAAGGAAAATCTCTGAGAATCTGACCTCCAATTACTATCAAAAAGTTTCAAGTGAAGCGGTAGCTCAGCTTAAGTAGTAGATCATAATCTATGAGTAAAAATGGCTCAGGGACAGTGCTTAGGCCCTCAGTTCAAGACCTAGTGTCAGCACACACAAATATATATAAACGCACATACTCACACACACACCAGGTAGCCATATAATTTAAGCTCAAAGAAAAAAAAAATATACAAAGCATTTCTAGGACCCCAGTGGTTGCTTCTACACACAACTGAATTGCAAATTCATTTTTCCCTGACAAATTTCCTGGCACTTATTCAGCTACTGTCTATTAATTCATGTATTAGCTAATTAATTAATACTACTATAATCGGCTTGAACTCAGAAACTTGAGCTCTTGCTTAATTATTTTGTTCAAGGCTAGTACTTCTAACACTTTCTTTTTTCTTTTTCTTTCTTTCTTTCTTTCTTTTTTTTTTTTTGGTTAGTAGTGGGGCTTGAACTTTGGGCCTGGGCGCTGGTCCCTCAGCTCTTCAGCTCAAGGATATTGCTCTACCACCTGAGCCACAGTGCCACTTCTGGTTTTCTGCATTAATTGAATATGAATCTCAAGGACTTTCTTGGCCAGCTGGGTTTGAACTGTGATTGTTAGTTCTCAGCCTCCTGAGTAGCTAGGATTACAGTTGTGAGCCACTGGCACCTGGCATACTTTTTAAAAAATATATTTTTGTCTGGCCATTTACCCTATACTTCCAAACCACCCCTTCCCTTTGGCCCATTTGTTGTTACATTATTATGTGGTTAATCAGGCATAAGAGTCTCAGCCATTTTTCTGGCTGTTTTTGAGCCTGAATCCTAAGATCTCAGACTCTTTAGTATTGAAGAGTATAGGTGTGAATCCCCAGTGTCAAATTTATTTTCTGTTATTATTATTTTTACTCTTTCCTTCTTTATAATTACTTTCATACATATACATTAAACCATACAATTTTATGTATCTCTAAAATTAGCATAATTTAATATCAATAGATTTTTTTTAGGTCTGGAAAATTTATCTCAGATATCTCTGTGTATTTTAATTTTGATGAATATACTACAAATTATTAGTCTTCTTCTTATTAGTCTTCTGAAACTTGCTATTTTACTAAAAAGGCTGTGATTTTTTGTTACATGAAATGTGCATATCAGAAAAAAAGTTAGATCTGCTACATGAAAGGATTTGTATATTTTCTTATTGTTTTTTTTGGGGGGGTCCGGTTGTGGGGCCTGAACTCTGGGCCTGGGCGCTGTCCCTCAGCTCAAGGCTAGCGCTGTACCACTTTAGCCACAGCGCCACTTCCGGCTTTTTTCTTTTTGCTTATGTGGTGCTGAGGAATCGAACCCAGGGCCTCAGGCATGCAAGGCAAGCACTGAACCACTGAGCCACCTTCCCAGCCCCCAAGGATTTGCATATTTTTAATTTTATTAGATACTACTCAGCAGTGTTTCAGTCTGCCTTCACCAACTTATACTGTCAATCAAACCAGATGTCTGAAAGTAGTCATTCCACCACTTACTGGTAAATTATCACTGAATATAAATTTTCCTAAATCTGAAAAACTCAAACCAATAGAAAATTATCACCTCACTTTTTCTGTGGGTAAGAACAGAGGAGATGCTCAACTGGGCACTGCTGTCTCCAGATTTTCTCATTGAAGTACAGTGAAATGTCACCTGTGAGTTTTAGCCTTAAAGCCATAACACTCATTGGAAAATCCTCTGGGAAGGTGTTTCAGTCACATGGCAGATGAAAGATCAGAAGGGAAATTAGAGACATTTGCCAGTGGAAGGCAAACTGAGAGTGGCTGGTAGCTTTGTAGTCCTGTCCACACAGATTTCTTCAGTGTTCTCAAATAGGGGTGTGGCTTTTCCATGCATTGAACCACTGAAAGAAAAATTTGAAATGCCCTTTCAGTCTTCCCTAAGGGGACCAAAATCACTTGCATGTCACTGTACTGGTTAGATAGGACAGCCTTCATTCATTTCACATGGCATTTTGCAAGCACATTAATAACAGGAAGCCAGGCCATCCAGGAGGCTAAATGTAATATTCCATATCCATCCTGCTTTTAGAAATATTACCCTTTTAAACATTGGTTTGTAGCTTTCATTTGAATCCTTATGTTTGCTTTGAAATTACGTATTTCTCATATATTTGTTGAGATTGACGCTTTGTTTATTTTTTCAAAGTTTACATTTTATTTATTACTGTCTCTAGGGCTCATTGGTGTATTTTATTATGAGATGTGGTGACTAAATATAGCAGTCTTAGGCAGTATACTAAATGTGTGACAAGTTTACAGGACAAATTTTGGCTTATGGCATGAATTCAATAGGATTTCTGCACATTTAGTAAAAAATCGTACTGTTTCCAGAACTGCAGGACTGAAAAAAGCTCACAAAGTTACTTCTACTGATGAACGGATTAAAATACTATCAAATTCATAGTACATAGAAAGTGCTTAAAGAAACGATTGGAAATAGAATAAGAGAGAAAAGGTCTTAAGATCCCGTATAGATTATAAAAATACATTCACAGCATGTGAAACAGCAAGGCACACTGAGAATATGAAAATGGAAACAGATCATCCCATCTTATTGCAGGATGATGTGACTCCTGCATATAAGAAAATTACTTTGTAATTGCTAACAAAGACAATCCTTAACTCCCGACAATTACAGCTCTTAACTTTCCTCATTCTTATTACTAAGTTAGATCTCAGTGGGAGGTTTAAGAGGAGAAAGTGAGATGCTAATGTCTTATAATGATTCCCCTCACTGGAATTCTTACGTCAAGCATCCTGACTATGGACAGCAAGAGTGAATTGATTAGAGGCATTTAGAATCATGTCCATTGTCTCTTGAGGCAAAGAAGAATAATGATGTGCCCTTGGCTCTATATTTGTATTTTGAGAGGCTCAGTAGCGCAATAGTAAGCATTAAACTACAGGGAAGAATACCGTGCTTTCTTCAGCTTCATTGATTTTCAGGACAGGTTTATATTCCCTATGTAAAGATTCCACTTCTACTAGATTATGGTTATTTTCTTTTACATTCTTCTTAACGTTACTGGGATTTGAACTCTGGATCTCAAACTTGATAGGCAGGTGCTCTACAACCTGAGCCTGTACCATTATCCATTGTTTTGCTTTTTATTTATTAGTCTAATTTTCATGCTTTTGCCCGGCATTGCCTCAGAAAATGATCCTCTTACCTAGGGTCTCCAGGATAATTATGATGACATGTGCACACCATCACACTCTTACTGACTGAGATAGAGAGGTAGTCTCACTAAGTTTTTGACTGGGATTCCTTTAAACTTTAATCCTCCCTATCTCTGTTCCCGAATTGTTGGAATTCTAGAAATGGGATGCAATGTGCTCTAGATGTTGGAAATTTGATAAGCATACCAAGCTTCCATGGCAGGAATAGGTTAGTAAATGGCAGACTAGGTTTATTTTCAGCTGTTCTCTTCTGTTTTGTCATTCAGATTCTTTCAGTGTCCTAGAGTATGGATTGAACTTCTAACTACCAAAAATTTTGTTCCCTATATGGGTATTGAAATGTTCAAAAGTTCCTTTATTCACTCACTCAGGATTTGAAAAAAATATTGACAACATGAATTATTGTAGGTATTCCAAGTGTTTGTTCAATCCAAAAATCTAAGTGGTACCAATAGTTATTTGTGTCTGTTTACCTATATGCATATAAGTAGCATCTCAAAGTACATTATGTCCAAAACATTTGTTAATGTACATATTTATTCATTTAAATAAGGGGATTCCATTTGATTTAGGGAAAACCATTGTTATTTTGCTGGCAATGTGGAGAGGAATTAAAGTGGAATCTCTCCTACATGAATGGAGGCTTTTGTATCTAAGTTAATACAAATTAAAAAAAAAACATTTCTTTTTATGAATAATTTTGGTTCTTAGGACCTACTGAAACTCATTTGATAGTACCATGGCAAAAATCAGTTACTCAATGAAAACTGGGACTTCTATTAAAGTTGCCAACATATATTTCAACTATACAATGACATTAGGATTAAAACAGGCAGATAAGTTACAGTAGATCATCAAACACATTTAGATGAAAATTATACCTCTTTGCACTTAAAACTTATACATACTGTAAATGCCAATTTAATGTGGAAAAAGTTATTATGAAGTAGTATCCTGCAGACATTGTTGACAAGGTCTTAATAAACAGCTTTCTTATCATGACCTGGAGTTGCTCTGGTTATTAGTCATAAGCCTCTTTGGGGAAGTTATGTTAAATTTTTATAACAATTGTGTGTGTGTGTGTGTGTGTGAGCGCACCCATCCTGAATTCAAGCTTGAATTCATAGTTGGGGCCCTGTCTCTTAGCTTTTTTGCTAGAGACTGGTGATCTTCCACTTGAACCACAGCTCCACTCCTGCCTCTTTGTTGGTTAACTGAAGAAAAGCAGCTCAAAATTTCCTGCCCACGCTAGCTTCAAACTGTGACCCACAGATCCCTCAGAGGCATGAGTCACCAACTCAGCTGCTGCTCCTCCTCCTCCCTTCTCCCCCACATCCTTCCTTTCATCTTCCCCACCTCTTTCAATTTATTTTTCTCCAAATCTGAGATGTTAACTCCAGCCAGGCCTTCACAGTATCATTGGAGACACACATCCAGTCCTTTATTCTCTGGTTATGGTTCAAAATAAGGTCTCACATTTCACCAAGGTGAGTCTAGACCATGACCTTCTTATACAGTTGAGATGAAAGATGAAACCACCACATATTAGGATAAAGTTCTGCAAACATTTCCTAGGCAGGCCTCAAATTGTGTTTCTCACAGTCTCTTAGTTACATACAGCATTTATTGTCAGTCACATGAGTATATTTGTGAAGAAATACAAACCAGAACCATGATGCCTATTCCACAAATATGAAGAAAATAATTACTGGGAAAATGTAGTGGGCAGTTACCAAAGGATCTCTAACAGTAACAAAAGATCTTGGTTTGTAATCCAAAATCAGACTCTCACTGTATGTTTTATGTGAGGTGTATCACTTACTTTGTGCTATTTTGTTGTGGCACACCTAGGATACGTCCATGCACACTTGATGTGGCTGTTTTGCCATTGTTTAAACCAGCAGTCTGTGTTACTTCAAACACTGATTTTTAACAAATGCATACTAGAATCGAGCTATCTTTATTCTGTGTCCTCTGCAGTACTACTGCAAAGGGTGGGTGCCATCATAAAGTCTAGCTCAATAATCATAATAAGGCATACCTAAATTATACCAGTAAGACCTCTATTAGGTATTAGCCCACTCAATCCTATTTTATCCCCTCTAGTTCTCCAGATAATTAGTTCTTTGATCTCTAGAAAGACATTTTCCCTTCCTCAACACATGGGCTAATACTCGAAAAGATATGGCATAATTTCCAGAAAAGAATGAATTAGAGATGCAAATATATGAGAGTTTACACAAATTCTCAACTACAAATTGATGTGTCCTATAATAGTTATTATTAATAGTATTAATAGAAATACATGTGTGTATTTTATTTTTACAGTGAATCATTAAATTTAAGTAAATATATTACAAAATTAAGAGGTAATTAAGAAGGAAAACAGTCTTTGATTTTCCATTTCTTTTCTTTTCTTTTTTTATTGTGAAAATACCATACAGAGGGGTTACAATTAAATGGGCCAGGTAATGAATACATTTCTTATCAAGCATTGTTGCCTCCTCCTTTGTTTTCCCTTCTGATCCCTTCCAATCCCCCCCTCCCCGCCAAAGTTGTAAAGTTCGTTTTTCGACGTAACAATTTGTACATCCCATTGTTGCAATGGGTCCATCTGTATCCCAATTTAAACAGTTTGTTTTGGCCCTTCCCCTCCATACATTTGTTTTTTTGAAGAAAGTCACTATAACCCATGTGATTTCCATTTGTCATAGTTTAATATTATGTGACAAGGTTTGAATACATTTTGAGTGAGATTTTAATACTTAGCAATATATGTATATATATAAATATTTTTGAGTTAATTATAATTCTGCAATTTTTATTTACACTGACAGTCAAAACTTATTTACAAAAAAGAAAAAGACACTCAAAATTAGGACATTATTATCAGCCAAATATTTACCAATAATTCCAGTTAACTGATCACATTCTGGAGGAAAGTAAAAATGTTCAGATTATTTCATTGGTTAGAGGATAAATTCCTATTTAAAAAGTGATTTGCATTTCAAACACTTCTAATTGTTAATTAAAAGTGACTAATTTATTATTAATCTCTTACCTTGTTAAATTAGTACTCTGCAACATGCATGACATTGAAACATTCCCAAAGGAAAATAAGCAATAATAATCATTTGATGAAATTATTTAGGAAATTGTCCTATTACCATAATTTAATTTCCATATGTACTACCTATATCATAGTATATGAATTTAAAGAGACACTGTAAGTAATTTCCTCTCTAGAATATGGAAATCTGAAAGAAATCCTGGTTTTTAAGTAAAGTCAGTTTTATAAATTTGTAAACTCATTGAAGAGCTTGATAGCCAAATAAACACACCTAAATCTCAGGAAAAACACATCCATTCCTCAGGAAGAAAGGAGGTAATCTCTGTTCTTATTTAAGTAGACGTATTAAAAACTAATAAAGTGCTTTACAGTCACTGTGCAACTTTTAGGGTCTGTAGAAATCACAGTTTGTACTTCATGCTTATTATTTGTCTAGAACAAAAGTAGAGTGTTCAACATATATGGAACAATATATGTACTAATGTATATGTGATCACCATTTAAGAAGAAAGGTTGCAAAAATAATGCCTGATAGTTTTCTAAAAAATAATACTGAATTGTCCAGCTCTTGTTCAAAACCTCAACACTGACTCTTTAGTTAAACTGAAAGTCTAATTGACCAAATTGACATTTTCTTCTCTACAGCGTGCTTGTTGGACATCCAGGAAACTGCCATCTCCTAATGAAGTTGAAGTCAAGGAGTGTGATTAATGATAGCACAGAGGATATGCAAGGGAATTAGAAAAGTCAGAATCTACTTATGCAAAAAGAGAAGATACTGGCATGTTCTCCATATGCTAAATATACCTTAAACAAAAATTTAGGGATCAGGAAAAATGCAAATTAAAAATCTTCAAGTAACTAATAACAAAAGTAAGCTAGGTATCTGTAATAATGTCAGAAAAAAGAACAATCAGACATAGTATTTCCAACAATAAAGTTTGCTCTCTTGTTACATGTTTGTATAATAAACACATTATCTATCATGAAAACCTGAACTTCAAAATATATGGAATAGTAACTGATATAATCCATGCTACATGCATTTCTATAGTTGGGAAAAATCAACTCTTTTCACTATTGCTTAGAGTAGTGGAGGATAAATTATTAAGTTGCACAGTGACTGCAAAGTGGAGGATAAATATAAGCCCACTAAATCAAATCAAAATTTACAGAAAAATACATCAATAACAACAGAACCTATGTCCTTCGATGTTTATGTGTGTATTTCTCCATAAGAAAGAATATTTTGAGCCATGCAACAAAGCTCAAGGTTCAAAAGAACAGAAATCACAAAAACACATCCTTATATAATAACTGGATTGTTGTAGAAAAATTTGATGAAGACGTGTAGAAGTTAAAAATCCCCTTTTACATAATACGTAGGTCACAGAGGACTTTTCCCAAGGAAATTTAGACCAAATGTACCTAAATAAATGAGAATAAGATTCATGTCCTATGAGATGCCTTTAAAGCAGCAATTCCAACATTAAATATTTATAATAGTGAATTATAAGGTAGAACTCTGTGATGTGCACAAATGCAGCAATGATTTTAACAAATTGAGTAAGCAAATGGTCATGCAACTGCATTTTTTCATGCTTTTCCAGATCATAATTTCTAAGCTTAATATTTTTTTATTTCAATTAACAATTAAGGCACTAGTGGCCCTGCTAGACTACTTACATAATTGCACAAGGGGAGGATTTCCCTGTTAGGGACTCTGAGTCTGGTTGTCATATTGGAGATTGTTTCTGATTGGACTACATATCCTTCTATAAAAAAAATTGCATTTTATTTCTGTTTCATAGTTTGCCTTGTGACTTCTGAACCGGTAAGATAATTTTAAGAAAAAAATCCTAGACACTTGTCTATAAAATTTATTTTTTACTTGCTGGTCAAACCAAATTTGGGTTTATTTCACTTTGGGGTACTGGGGGTATTTCACTTTGTATTTTCAAATTTTATGTTGGATTACTTCAGGACCTATCCAACCTTATTATCCAATACATTTTCATAGCTTGGTGCCTTTTTCTCAAATAGTCTATAGTATTTGCTGCAGACATTCTTGACCTCCATCTACAATTTAGGGTCTTGTCTTATTTATTTTAAACTGGAGATCCTGAGAGATATGTCCATACTATAGAGCCTAATAGCAATGTCAGTAGTCATACTTGAATGAATGCCTTCTGTGCCACCCAACATTTTAATTCCCTCTGAATGGCAAACTTGGAAGAAGCAATAATACACACTTGGCTTTGAGGATGCTATGCAAACATGCACTAGGATAGAACTCTGAAACTTCATAAGGCTTATATCCCATGTGAAGAGCTCATACAGGCATGCATGTGATGATTAGGGCATAATTTGTCCTTTGCAGGGGACCATGAAGTTTTTTATTCTTCTTTCTAAGGATAAAAGCAATGTGTTAATCTGTTGTGGTTGTCCCAAGAATGTAAGAAGAATCACTAGCCAATTAGCATAGAGGTCATCACTCCATCCTGTTGTGTTCTGATCCCCTTCTGTCATTTTATCTTGAATGTTTGCATGCAGACATTGAGAGTGTCTTCTCAGACACTGAGCATATGCATTTATTATACTCTTAATGATGTGTTATGAACATCATTTCTATATGCCACTAATGACAATATATTATAAAAATGTAACTTGTTTTAAATTTGTATGCATCAACTTTTACAATTGGTCTTATAGATGAGTTTTTATTATATAAGAATTATTTACAAAAATATTTCTTCATAACCTTGAAGACATTTTCACATTTTTGTAATTTTGTCATTCTGAGAATAAACACCTTTATGAGAAAAAGAGTTCATTTTCTTTTAAATTATGTGTATGACTAGAATTATAAGATATTATGAAAATTATAAAATGTTATGTCAGGATACAGGTGGACCCATTGCGCTAATGAGATGTAAAAGATATTTTGTCAAAAATAAACCTTACACCTTTGCCATGGAAAAGGATGTGGGGGAGATGGGAAGGAATGGGAAGGGAAAACAAAGGAGGAGACAACAATGCTTGATAAGAAATGAACTCATTACCTTGCCCATGTAATTGTAATCCTCTGTACAGTATTTTCACAATAAAAAATCCCACAATAACATAATATGCTATAATAATGTGATATCACAATAATATGTTAGTGATATAATGTGCGCTATATATAGTAATATAATATTAGTAATTGTCATAATGATTACTATTATCACTGATACAATTCACATACCATAAATTTACCTATTAAAGTATACGATTCAATAATCTCTAGTACATTCAGAAAAAGAAAAACAAAAATTCACAGGTTAAAAACAAAGATATTACCACTAATAGAGGCGTTTGGGTGCTTCTTTTCAATTGCATTCTTTCTCTTTATTGCCCAAAAGCAGACTGTTCTAAAGTGCTGGATGTCTTTCTCAATGCTCTATTGCAAATAGATTTCTAAACCATCTTTGTAAACTCCAGCACATTTTAAACAGTATATGAACTGAATCATGCAGTATATATTCTATTATATTCTTTCAATTAGTCATTTTACAGTTGTCAGTGGTACACTTGCTTAATAGATAAAATTGTCTATCATTCATTTCTACAGCTGTAAACAGAGTTGTCCACGCTCATAGTCATTCAAATATCTTCCATTTTTATAATTACATTTATCAGTTCTCTGAATATGACTCTACTGGTTTCCCAGAGCAGATATGCAAGAATGTATAGGCCTAACAGGAAGCCCTCTGATTTTGAAGTAAAGACAATTTTCATTTACATTTGTAAAGTTAAAGTACTTACTACCTGTTCAGGCCTATTTATACTTTCATCAGCAGAACATGTTTATTGTATATCTTTTCCTTAATATTTATTATCTAAGGCTTAATTCTTGAAATTTACAAAATTTTTGCTAACTAATAAAATTAAGCATCTTTAGATAAATGATTTTTATTTGAACTTTCCTCTTCCATTGGCCTTTTTTTCTTTATTTCCTCGTTGGTATTAGAGTGCTCAAAGACTTGTATGCTTGGGACTTTTCTTGTAATTACAAGATGATACTGTCAGGGCTGGGAAGTTGGCTCAGTGGTAGGGTGCTTGCCTTGCATGCATGAGGCCCTGGGTTCGATTCCTCAGCACCACATAAGCAGAAAAAGCCGGGAATGGTACCGTGGCTTGTGGTAGAGCTCTAGCCTTGAGCTGAAGAAGTAAGAGACAGTGCCCAGGCCCAGAATTTAGGCCCCATGACTGACCAAAAAAAATGATACCGTCATACATTTAATTTATGGGTTCTCTTTTCTCCTAGAATTTATATATTATGTACCATGCAAGTCAAAATTCTAACAAAGAGCCAGGAGCTGGTGGCTCATGCCTGTAATCCTAGCTACTCAGGAGGCTGAGATCTGAGGATCAAGGTTCAAAGCCAGCCCGGGCAGGAAAGGCCGTGATACTCTTATCTCCAATAAACCACAAGAAAACTGGAAGTGGTGTTGTAGCTCAAGTGGTAGAGTGCTAGCCTTGAGCTAAGAGATGAGGGACAGAGCTCAGGCTCAGATTTCAAGTCACATGACCTACAAAAAATATATGTATACATATATGTATATATACATATGTGTATATATACATATAAAACAAAGAACAATATGGCTATATCTATAACCCATCAATTGGGAGGCGGAGACAGGAGGATTAGAAATTGACAATCACTTGGGCAATTTAGTGATACACCTAGTCAATTAGTTAAACAAAAGAATACCAAGAAAATACTAAGTATTTGTATTATTTTGTGAATAACTTGATAAAGTAGAATGGCTATGGATTCTATTCACTGTGAGAAAATATGTTAAGGGTGAGTAAGTCAGGGCTAATACAGACCATCAGTCAAGCTATATTTGTCATTTAAATGTAATATTTGATTAGTGCAATATTTAATACTTTTATTAGTACAATATTTTATTTATTTTGATGTTTTCACCGATCCTTAAGTGAAAGAAAATATATCCAATTCAATGTGTATCAAAATCAATTTCATTAAGAGTTTGATTTTCTTAACTTTTGGCGTATTTGGTACTCTGACACGTTTCTTATAACAAGTGAATATGAAGTTGAGCATTTCAACTACCACATTAACAAGCTCATTTGATACAGTCAGGCTCAATTGTAAAAAAAAAAAAAAAGAAAGAAAGAAAGAAAGAAAAGAAATTAAAAATGCCCTCTTTACTATCAAGGCCCATGGGTTGTTTAAAAGTAAATACTTTGCTCTGGTTGTTGATTATCCTATTCTACTATGGCAATACCAGCAAGTAAAGAAAGTAGCCGAGGGTGTGCCAAGATTGTCCAAGAAAGATACAGATATGAGAAATTAAGACTGTTAATCTCATCTCAAAGTTATTTAATGGTCACTTTATGCAAATACGGACTACCCTGTTTAAACTAACCAATCATGAGCAGAGTAAATACTTGAGCTCTGCCAATAAGAACAGAGGGGCCCGGCTTGCTGTCTTAGGGATAAATAAAAAGCAACCCTCCTAATCTGTATGCCGGTATGTGAAGGGTGCACCCTTTTGGACCAAAATTCATTTTGCGTTGCTGAGACAATTCTTTGTTTTCGTGACTTTTTGAGACTTTGGTGATATTTGCAGAGCATTTTTACAACACAACTAACACAGAATGTTTGAATACTTGAAAATTCACCATCAGATTTCCTGATAATGTAAGTACATCAAATCCTTGCAGGTAGAATACCTAGAATGTTGTAATGCCTGGCATGAATTTCTAACATGGCTCTTCCTCTGTCTTTTCATTTCTTCCGTGTCGTATTTGCTTCCTTGTGTTTACAGTTAGATATAGAGATAAAATTACACAAGTTTATAAATTTAAAAAATAAGCTTGTGGAATAAAGATGGTTCCTAGGACAGAGAAAGAAGATAGGCTCTCAACCAGGTTTATCAATTTGTTTTATTTTATGTGAGTGAATCAGGAGCAAAGGGGGCCATTAGAATAGACTCATTGGGCCAACCTGCAGTGTTCTGGTTTTTTGTTGTTGTTGTTTTTGCTTTTTGTTTTGTTTTTAACCCCCTCAGTTATCTACGGGATGTGAACTTTCCCTATTAGCATATGCCCTTTAAGTGGCTCTCTGAAACTAAGATGCAGCTTGAAGGCGTTTACAGTTGGAGGCTGATTTCTGATAGCTGGGCTAATGCGTGATTCATTGAAGGAAGTGAGATGCATTGGGCAGTTCCTCTCAATATCCATCATAGCATGCTTTTACAGGGTCCATGTTCCTGGTAATGAGAGGCATTTAGTAGTGCCAAAGGTAAAAAGGATAATATCACAAGAAAGACCAGGATTATAGAATAAAAATGTGTTCAGGGAGTTTTCAAGGGGGAGGGTAGTGGGGAGGATTGGGTAGGGGGGAGGATGGGAAGGGATGGGAAGGGGAAACTAAGGAGGAGGCTACAATGCTTGATAAGAAATGTACTCATTATCTTGTCCATGTAATTGTAACCCCTCTGTACAGCATTTTCACAATAAAAAAAGAGAGAGAATCACCATATAAACACATAATTTTAAGCAGGATAAATGGTATAATTATCAGACAAGAGTTTAAAAGTAAGGCAAGATGTTACTAATAAAAAAAATCCCCACAGTATAACCCGTACTTTCACTGCATTTAATGTCGGTATAATTTGTGTAGGGGAAGGGGAAAAACAAGTCATTTAAATAGAGATACAGGTGGACTCATTGCAACAATGAGAAGTACATGTCGTTTTGTCGAAAACGAACTTTACGACTTTGGTGGGGGGGGCGGGGAGGATTGGGTGGGGGGGCGAGGGGAGGATACTAAGGGATAGGAAGGGGAAACAAAGGAGGAGGCTACAATGCTTGATAAGAAATGTACCCATTATCTTGCCCATGTAATTGTAAGCCCTCTCTACAGTATTTTCACAATAAAAAAAATAGTTAAATATATTAAAGAGTAATTAAATTTCCAAAATGGAAATTATGTTATAAGAAAAGCTGAATGTAGCCGGGCTCTGGTGGCTCACGCCTGTTATCATAGTTAATCAGGAGGCTGAGATCTGAGGATCACTGTTCAAAGCCAGCCTGGGCAGGAGAGACCGTGAGACTCCTATCTCCAATAAACCACCAGAAAACCGGAAGTGGTGCTGTAGCTCAAGTGGTAGAGCGCTAGCCTTGAGCTGAAGAGCTGAGGGACAGCGCCCAGGCCCAGAGTTCAAGTCCCACGACCGACAAAAAAAAGAAAGGAAAGCTGAATGTTTCCCAAAACTGTTTAGGATCAGTTCTCTGTTCCAAAACACTCTTTTTTTCCTAATATATATTTTTTATTGTAAAGATATTGTACAGAGGCATTACAGTTACATAAGCAAGGTAATCAGTCGATTTCCTATCCAGCATTGATACACCCTCCACTACCATCCCTTTCCTCCCCTCATCCCTCCTAATTCATCCCACCCTCTCCCCGCCCCCCTGCAAAGTTGTAAAGTTCATCTTCAACATACTGTCTTGTATATTGTTATAGAGTCATACTATACCAAAACTCTCTTAATAAATAATTGATCAAATAGTTGTTGGTAGTGATGGTGCTGACTTTGGTGTGTTTGTGTGTGTGTGTGTGTGTACTGATTCTGGAGCTTGAACTCAGGGTCTTATGTTCTCCTTTGGCTTTTTTGCTTAAAGCTAGCTCTACCAAGCCTCAGAAACACTTCAACTTTTGCTTGTTAATCGAAGACATGAGTTCCTCAGATTCATCTGTCCCAACTTGTTTTGAACCTCAGTACTCACAACTCAGCTTTCTTCTGCGTCTCTGTGACTACATGTGTGTGCCAGCAATGTATGGCTCTAAATGGCAAATTTTGAAATTTCATTCTTGTAAGTATATACAAAGACACTGAACAAAACAATATCAAAATATCCTTTATATTTCTGTATTTCCTAAAATGGAAACGACATTTTCCTACTTTAAAATATTTTCTATTACCCAACAATTTAAAGTTGCATTTTCACTTTTATTTGTATTTTGTATTAGAAATATCATACCTAATGTAAACTATTAGGTCCAAATCATAACTTTAACTATAAATTTCCTAAGCATCTTCAGTTTTAAATGTCATTTTCTTTGTCTATTTCACAAAAAACACTTCTTTTTTTTAATTTAATTTTGTTTTATTTGTGAACATACTTTACAGAGGAGTTACAATTACGTGGGCAGGATAATGCGTACATTTCTTACCAAGCATTGCAGCCTCTTCCTTTGTTTACCCTTCACATCCCTTCCCAGCCTCCCCCCTCCCCCCAATCCCAATCCTTCTCCTTCCCCCCCTTCCCCCCCCCCCCCCCCGCACCGACGTTGTAAAGCTAGTTTTGGACATGACAACTTGTACTTCTCATTGTTGCAACAGGTCCACCTGTATCCTTCAAAAAAACTTCTTTTATATGTTCTATCACAAAAGCTGTTAAACAACATTAAGAAGATGAAAATTACAGATGATATCTATGTTCATTTCTTCTATTACATTCATCTTGATATGTGTGATATTGTTATTTATTGTACTAAAAACCACTCTGACTGATACAGATGCACATAAAATCATTGAAGTTTGTAGTAGAAATCTACAAGTCATATTGTTAGTATTTATTGGAACTTGAATTTCCTGAGAAATCTTAAATATATAACCTGATTCAATTCTGATTATAATATTTTACTATTAGTATTACGTTGATAAAATTATTTAAATACTGAAGGGTGGAGTTGTTGCTTAGATGAGGGATATAATGTTGGCTTCAAAGGTACAAATATTAATATTAATAATATTAATACAATGGTATAAGACCAATAAAGTATGCAACATTATATATGTATATGGATTGTCTTGTATAGAAAATTTGAAATTTTATTTTCTATGAAATCTTAAATGAGAGAGATTGTTACAGCCAAGTGCTCAAATATCCTATTATGGTGGTTTATTAGAGCCATTTTTTGTGTGGGGAGCTGGAATTGTTTCTCATTTCCATTTCTCCCTGCTTTATCCTGTTTTACTAAAATAATACTAACTAAAACATAAAATAAAGTATATAAGAACAATGTCACATTAGTGTGTGGAAAATTTTTGTCAGAATATGATCATTATAACTTAATATGCAGGGGCTGGGAAGGTGGCTCAGTGGTAGAGTGCTTGCCTTGCATGCCTGAGGCCCTGGGTTTGATTCCTCAGTACCACATAACTTAATATGTAAATTTAAACATGTATATTAATACCTATAGAAATCTTATTTTTTCCATAAAACAAGGTGTTTTATTTGGGATTATTGAAGTCCTTTAAAGAAAGTGAATGTCTAATTTTTCATCATGTCTTCTGGTTTTGGGTGGAGTAAGTACTGTACTGATGGTAAAATCCTGCCTACTTTTATTAAGCTGTATAACTGGCTATTCAGACATCAGAATTTGATGGCAGCTTTCACACGTCAGAAGTATCATGTTTATAAAGACAGTTATATGGCTGGCAGAGCTGTGAAAGATGTTTCAAAAAATGTCCAGGTTCCAAAGTTATAATTTTCATTATTAATACAATGAAAAATTGTGCATTTTCAAAACTGAGTTTGTGAATGGAAGTTGAGATAGATAAAAATTAGACTAAAAGAACTGTACACTAGACTAGGTGAATCAACAGCTTCATGATTACAATAATCTGGCCCCTATTACACAGTGTTGTTCAGCCATCAACAAAATCATCTGAATGAAAGGAGAGGTTTTATTTAAAAAAACTCAGATGTAGCATATAGGACAACATAGGTGAAATTATTCAAAATATCAAAGAGGTATGTTCTCCGATTTGCTAGTAGGATTTTTTTAAATGTATAACTTAATATAAAAGTTTAAATCTAGCCAGGTGCTGGTGGCTCATACCTATACCTATAACCTGTGTTACTTAGCAGGCTGAGATCTGAGGATTATGGTTTGAAGTCACACCAGATAAGAGAGTCCATGAGACTCTTATCATCAATTAACTATCAAAAAGCCAGAAATGGAGCTATTGCTCAAGTAGTAGAATGCTAGCCTGGAGCAAAAAAGCTCAAGGACAGGGATCAGGCCTTGAGTTCAAGCCCATGTCTAGGACAAATAAATATCTTAAATCTAAGCCGGGTGCCTTAGGCTCATGCCTGTAATCCTAGCTACTCCGGAGGCTGAGATCTGAGGATCACAGTTCAAAGCAAGCCTGGGCAGGAAAAGCTGTGAAATTCTTACCTCCAATTAACCACAAAAAAACCAGAAGTGGCCCTGTGGATAAGGTGGTAGATTGCTCGCTTTGAGCTGAAGAGATGAGGGACAGTGCCCAGGCCCAGAGTTCAAGCCCCACAACAGGAAAAAAAAAAAAAAAAGTAGCTGCCAGGTCATGGTGTCTCTCATCTATAATCTTGACTACTGAGGAGGATGAGAACCAAGGATGAGGGTACAAACCAGCTCCAGCAGACAAATCCTCAAGTCTTCAAAATTCTTATCCTCAATAACTAGTGAATAGCTGGATGTGGAAGTTTGGATGAGTGGTAAGGCACCAGCCTTGAGTGGAAAAAGCCAAGCAATAGTACAAGGCTTTTATTTCAAACCCTAGTACTAGCACCAAAAAGACATAAATAAGAACTTAGTAGATAGTGGAAGTCACTGGAAGTCTGCTAAGCCATTGACTATAAAGTATTAAAGATAAGCCCTTAGAATATTCTAAAGGGAAAGAACTTAGAATACTGCAGAAACTATATGCTTAGTAAAATAAAAATTAAAAAAACCCTATACCTTCTCTTTTTTATGAAACAAATGGGGGAGCTAAATACATTTTCTTAAGTAATACATTGGGACATACTGGAATAAAACATTATGCTAAGAATGCTAGTTTAAGACTGCTTTGTTGTCACGTAAATTATTTTAAGTAGTTTTATGAAAAAAAACAAACATGTAGATTGTTGCATTACTATCTTCTGTAATACCACTGGAATTAGTTAACTTGTTTCAAATATTTTTATATGGAAGTCCTAAACTGCCAATGACCATGATTGAGATTTTATTTTTTATTATTAAGTTTTTTATTGTGAAAATATCATACAGAGGAGTTACAATTACATGAGCAAGGTAATGAGTATATTACTTAAAAGCATTGTTGCCTCCTTTGTTTCCTGGGAAAGTGACATTGACAATTCAGTTAAGAGGAAGTCATTCCTAAGAATGGAAGACCCCTAATCCAATGGAACTAATGTCTTAATATAAATAATATTTGGGCAAAAGTATACACTCAAAGAGAAAGGTGGATGTCATGGTGTTGCCTTTACAAGGCAAAGAATGCAAGAGATTGTCAGAATACTACCAGAAATGAGTGGAGCAAGATCAAATGGATCCTCTTGAATAGTGTCCAGAAGAAACTAACCCTGCTGATAGGATTTTTGTTTTTTTTTAAATTTTTATTTTTATTTTTTGTGAACATACTATACAGAGGGCTTACAATTACATGGGCAAGATAATGAGTACATTTATTTTCTTTTTTTTGGGGGGGGGGGATCCGGTCGTGGGGCCTGAACTCTGGGCCTGGGCGCTGTCCCTCAGCTCTTCAGCTAAAGGCTAGTGCTCTACCATTTGAGTCACAGCGCCACTTCTGGCTTTTTTCTTTTTGCTTATGTGGTCCTGAAGAATCGAACCCAGGGCCTCATGCATGCAAGGCAAGTGCTCTACCACTGAGCTACATTCCCAGCCCATAAGAACATTTCTTATCAAGAAATGCAGCCTCCTCCTTTGTTTACCCATCACATCCCTTCCCAGCCTCCCCCCCCCCCTGCACCAAAGTTGTAAAGTTCGTTTTCGACAGGCCAACGTGTACTTCTCATTGTTGCAACAGGTCCACCTGTATCCTTAAATGACTTGTTTTTCCCCATCTCCTCCACAAATTATACCGACATCAAATATAGTGAAACTAGGGCTTATACTGTGGGGCAACAAACAAATAATCTTATAAATGCATTAGAAACAATTGCATGAAAGAAAAAAAAACATTTAAATACCTGTCCAAGGGTTCATTTTCCTAACATCACATTATCTGACCTTTTCTGCTTGACTCATACATATACTAGATAGTGCAAATAAGGGAAACCATGGGACCTATGTTTCTTTGGGCTTGGCTTACTTCACTTAATATAATTTTTCCAAGTCTTTCCATTTGCTAACATATGGTGCAATGTCATTCTTTCTGATGGAGGCATAGAATTCCATTCTGTATATATACTACATTTTCTTTATCCATTCATCTACTGAGGGGCATCTGGTTTGGTTCCACATCTTATCTATGGTAAATAATGCTGCAATAAACATAGTTGTGCTGGTAGCTTTTGTGTAGTCTTGTTTGTAAACATTTGGGTAAATGCCCAAAAGTGGGATTGCTGGGTCATAGGGGAGCTCTATGTGAAGTCTGTTGAGGAACCTCCATACTGCTTTCCAAAGTGGTTGAACAAGTTTACATTCCCACCAAAAATGAAGTAAGGTTCCCTTCTGTCCACCTCCCCTCCAGCATCTGTTGTTGTTAGAGTTCTTGATTTTTGCCATTCTTACTGGAGTGAGGTGGTATCTCAATGTTATTTTGATTTGCATTTCTTTTATGGCTAGGGATGTTGAACATTTCTTCATGTGTCTCTTGGCCATCCTTCTTTCTTCTTCAGAGAATTTTCTCTTTAAGTCTTTAGCCCACTTATTTATAGAGCAGTTGTTTCTTTGAGGATTTGTTGTTGGGGATTTCATTTTTTGAATTCCAGGTATATTTTAGATATGAGACCCTTGTCCTTTGTATGTCTAGTGAAGATCTTCTCCCCATCTGTGGGTTTTCTACCTGCTGATAGGTTTTATTTTGAATGTTCAGGGTTTATGTGAGGATTTGAATTTGTGTTATAGTTCATTTAGTCTGTGGTAGTTTGTCTGAGTAAGTGAAGATGACTAATAATTATCCACACATTTCTATTGTACTCCCAACAGAAAAAGGTGTATGTATGTGTGCGTGCATATATATATATATATATATATATATATATATATATATATATATGTATATATATAAAACACAATTACTAGTATATCATATGATGCCAAAATATGTAACATATACTTAGGAAGAGAGAATTTGTTCATAACTATAATACAGTTGTTATTTAATTATGACTGAAAGATGAGCATTGACATCATCACGTGGAGAGAAATAGAAAAATCCAGATAGTGGAAACAAAATAATAGAATTTCAGAAGTATATGAGTGTGAGAATGGAATGAAATAATTGCAGGGCAGACTTTGTGAAGACAAACAGATATCTTCAGAATAAGCAGTTGTCTATGATAAATGATAAATTCCATCGTTATTCCAAAAGTGAACAAGTGTAAAGAGTTGAAGAATCATCTGCCCAATGAAGTAATATGATGTCTCTTCAAGTTTGTAGCTTTTGATAAAATTAATAAAGTCAGGCATATGATTTAATATGATAGGAAACACAAAAGCAGTGTTCCTTTCAGGCTAGAACTAAGTTACCATACATGGCCAGAAAGTGGATGCAGAAACATTGTATTAAACAAATTTTGCTAATATCTATGGTATCAAATTTTTGGTTATCAAATGTGGAAAAAATGTAAGAAGTCTCTAGGACTCTAAGTTATAATACACAAAATCTTGGAAGATACCTAAAAATTGTTCCTTTGATATAGACAGAAATTCATTATCCGTAAGCATGAATTCTGGGTCTGTCTCTAGAGGAGTCTTATCTGCTGCGTCTACAGAAATGAACAAGAGAAGTGTCCCCAAATCTCCTAAACCCAGTGCTTTAATAAAAGGAGACAAAAATGAAATAATCAGATAGACCTCATTGCAAATGTCCTAAGATATATAAAGCAGAACAGAATGGTATTAAAGTGACCTGGGGCATACAGTAAGTTGAGAAGCACTCGACTAAAAGAAAGCAATTATCCGAGGCAAAGTCAGTTATGTGAAGATCTCAGGGTAAAGAGCTCAGTTTGAGAGTAGAAAAACTAGAACAAACATACACATTAAACAATAATTTAGAGAAGAATAAGAAGAATTGGGAAGCCAGATAAATAACTAAAGAAAATGGAAAAAATACATACGTAAATGAAATACCAAGAAATAAAACAGAAAAGCTGAATATGTGGATATTTTAGTACGTATTTTCCAAGTGAATATTTTAGTATACTAGTTCTAGCTACATGAAAGTATTCATGAAAATATGGCTGTGAGTTGTCATTGGTTCTTACAAAATCCTACTTTCTCAGGATCAGAAACTGGATCTACTAATGCAAAGTACTATGCCTTTTTTGTGTGCTTAAGTAATTTCTGATGCTATCAATGATACAGGGAAGATATGTATAAGATCTTTAAAAGAATACATATTAGCAAGATGTTTTTTTCATTTTTTATCATGTTTTTTCTTCATTTTTACAATTACATGGACAAGGTAATGAGTACATTTCTTATCAAGAATTGTTGCCTCCTCCTTTGTTTCCCCTTCCTTTCCCTTTCCATCCCCGCTCCCCTTCTCTCCCTGCCCCGCCCCCAACCAAAGTTGTAAAGTTCGTTTTTTGACATAACATCTTGTACATCTCATTGTTGCAATGGGTCCACCTGTATCCTTATTTAAACTATTTGTTTTTTCCCTTCCCCTCCACAAATTAGGCCAACATCAAATACATCAAATACAGTGAAAACAGGGGTTATACCATGGGGAAGGGACATACAAAGCAAAAAGAAATCGTATTATAAACATGTTAGAAAGAAAAAAAAATCGAATCCTTATCTTGCAGTTCATTTCGCGTAACATCAACTTATCTGACCATTTATACTTGTCTAAGACATATACTAGTAATTGCAAATAAGGAAAACCATGGGACCTATGTTTCTTTGGGCCAAGCTTACTTCACTTAATATAATTTTTTTTCTAGTCTTTCCAATTCCTAACAAATGGGGCAATGTCATTCTTTCTGATGGTGGCATAGAATTCCATTTATTTTAGATATATTCATAGGACTTCTTATCAGGCCCCTATAAAGACAAAGAGAAGTATTCATATTTGTTTTGGGAGAGAAGACAAAGCAAAATACAGTCAGCATCTAGGCCAGGAAAACATAATATTGATTTAATTGAAACACTGTTCTTTTTTTTTAAGTGCTTACAGCTTTGTTTTCAAACAAAGAATTGACACTATATTTCCCAAATATTTGGCCTATTACTATGAATAATTTAATACAAAGTTTAAAGTATGTAATTTTTTGTTAGCTGAATGTTAATTTTTTTTCTTGAGTTCTATCCGAACAATCTAATTGAAAACAAATATCTAAGTCAAAGAGAGAATTCTCAAACAGGAAGATCTTGTACAAGAGTTATCAATAAGGTTATCAGCCACTATTGGTTTCAATATGTGAATGTGGTTCAGCTGAGCCATAGTTTTAGAGTGTTTTTGCTAGTGTATGTCTAGAGGCATATAACATTTCCTCTAATAATTTGTGGTCAGGGAAGATGGCAGCTGGATTTCTGGTAGTTAGCTTCTGACATTTCTATGTGTATTACTTTCTGCAGCCTGCACATTGGGAATTCCAGTTTATGCACAATCTTTCCTTCCCATGCTTGCCTACCTTAATGATTTTGGACATACTTGGCCAGCAATAACAATATCTTGTAATAAGTACTTTTAGAAGTAAGAAATCATGTAACTCGTTACAAAAACCATAAATTAGTAATACATCTACTTATTAGATATGTGTTCTTTAAATGGCCACTATTTCTGAATTAAGTACTGATCAAGACAAGCCCTCTGAACTGTCTTCACTATATTTTAGAGAAAGGATTTATAATAATACATTATTCTGAAGTTTTGACTTAAAATCAATCAAAGTTCTAGGACAGACCATTACCTTTTAATCAAAAACTTGATAAAGCTGTTTCAGTATGATAGAGCAAAGTACATTTTTTGAAACCGTTTATAAGAAAACCTTTCTTTCCTAAATAAGCTTTTTGCTCAGGTAATAGGGAATATGTAATTGACAAAAACTCATCCATTCAATATTAGGTGATTATTTGAGCAATGGGAAACCATATATACCTTCATTTTCTCTCAACCTATACTATTTTGTGCAATATTATCATGAATAATATAAAAGTGGCACGGGATGATGGTGGGAGGGGGAAAGATGGGAAGGGGTGGTAAGGGGAAATAAAAGAGAAGGCAACAGTGCTTGATAATAAATGTACTCATTACCTTGCTCATGTAATTGTAACCCCTCTGCACAGTATTTCCACAATAAAAATAAAGTTGTGAAATGAACTTTGAAATTGATTCAAATTATTGTAAAAACAGAATTTCATTATACAGACTAAAGTGAAAAAAATTCAGTAATTTAGAGAAAACTTGCAAAATTTCGATTATAATTCCCTAAGGGTAGGCAATAGAAAAAATAGCAATTTTCTTTATAAGACAATTCAATTCATAGACACTGCTAGCTTGTGGTGGGCCAATTCAGACTTAGTTGTAAAAGACTAGCACTGAGCCTTCCCTAATAGACTCTGGTTACAACTATTGCTCTTGCCCACGTATTTCTCTCCTTTGCTATGTAGCATGTTATGTGTATTAAGGAGTTCATACCTTATATTTTACTAACATTTTTAAACTTATGTAAGTATTACTGTTTAATTTTTTATAAACAAAAACTTGTAAAACTAGTAATTATATTGTGATATTTCCATACATGCACAGAGTGTACTTTGAACAAGTTCACTCATTCTTCTATATTCTTACTGCTCAGTGCCCATTCCCCTCTGCTTTTTAAAATAACCTTTGGTGAATTTCATTAATATGTATATATATAAATATATATACACATATGTGTTCTTATATATTTTATATATTAATATAAATACATGTTCCTTATATGTGTGTGTTTACTATATTTATTTGAAATCTAATTTATTTATAATATAGAAATACATGTGATATATATTCATATATTTATACATCAGATATTTATATATACATAAATTTTGAAATTACCCACTCTGTCTAATTTTTCTTAAAATCAGTATATATATATGTACACACACACACACACATACACACACACACACACATATATATATATATATATATATATATATATATATATATATATATATGTATATTAGTCATGGGATTAGTCATGTAGCTTGAACACTGGGCCAAGGCACTGTCATTCAGCTCTTCAGCACAAGGCTAGGGCGCTACCTCTTGAGCCACAGCACCTCTTCTGGTTTTTTGATGGTTAATTTGATTAGAGTCTCTTTGACTTTCCTGCCTGGGCTGGCTTTGAACTGTGATCCTTAGATCTCAGCCTCCTGGGTATCCAGGATTGCAGGCATGAGCAACTGGCACCTGCAGAATAAGTACGTTTAAGGCATTGCTTTCAAGAACTGGTGGAGGTAAATAGTATCAATTCAGAGGAAGAATCTAGAATACATTTTTCTTCTCACTTAAGATATGAGTCCTTAATTATGGCACAATGAAAAACAACAGGGTTTAGCATCTGATTTGTATTTCAGAATTTGTAAGTTTCATAGTATTTTAGTCAGTTTTCTTATTTATAAATCCTGCAAAAATCTATTGAGTCTTTGACTAAAACTCAGTAGAGCCTTTGACTCTACTGTTTTATGAATAAAGTATATTTTAAAAGAACACGTTATGAACACTTACAAAGTCTAATACAAAATAATAGAAAGTATATTAATTATGATTATAACTAAGTTCACTAAATGATTATAAGGTTACATGGAAAATACTATGTAGTTCCAATATTCTGTGTGAAACTTAAAATGTCTAATTGATTTATTAGTTAAATTGAAGTCCATAGGGCTCATGCAAAAGGAACATACAAAATCATTGCTGTTGCAAATCAACTTGTGTTTCTATTCTTCAAACTGAAGGAAGATGAATTAGATATAAATTTTAAATAATAAAACCAACAAGTTTTAAAACAATTCATTTATTTAATTGTTAATCCTAAAATTAAATAATGTGAAGAATGTATAAATATCCATTATGGATTTTAACACTGTGAGTGACATAACCAACTTTGATAAGGAATAAATTATGCATAAGGGGAAGGAATTTATATTCATTAAGTCTCAAAAATGAAAATGCAGAAATACAGAAGCTAGGTATAATAATTAAACTTTTTGTGTATTTTGCATTAGGTAACATTTAGAAATATGTAACTACCATAATATCAAGTAGCAGTAATGCCATTCATAATTAGGACACTATTAGAATTTGAATGAATTGTTAAAGAGTTTAGAAATTCATAATTGGTAATTATTTGCTATATAAGTCTACATCACAGTTTACATATTGGATTAACAAACTTGATATACAGTCTTATTTATGCTCCTAAAAGCTTTTAATATTTTCTACGTATCACAGAAATAGGTGTTTAAAACAAGAATGACAAACATACGCTAGGTGATAGAAAACGTACTGTGTCAGTAAATGAGCAATGCGATGGTTGAAACTTGGACATTCACATTGCAAATAATCTATCAAGCCGAGCTCCCCTGTGGCTCATGCCTGTATTCCTAGCTACTCAGGAGGCTGAGATCTGAGGATCACAAATCAAAGTCAGCCCGGACAGGAAATCTCATATACTCTAATCTACATTTAACCACCAGAAAACTGGAAGTGGTGCTGTGGCTCAAGTGGTAGAGCATTAGCCTTGAGCTGAAGACCTCAGGTAAAGCACCCAGACCCTGAGTTCAAGTACCACAATCAACCAAAAAAAAAGAGAGAGGAGATATCCACCAATATTGGGAGACTATTTTCAACAAAATCACCAGTAGATTAATGCATTATCACATTAAGAAAAAAAATAATCTGCAAGAATATTTTCTCTCTACTGTCAAATTTTATTATCATTTTTATTGCCAAGGAGATATACAAAAGGGTTACAGTTACATAAGTAAAGTAATAAGTATATTTCTTGTCAAACTTGTTACATGGACTTGGGAGAACAGCATATCATTTTGAGATTCATAAAGGAATCTTAAGTCATAAAAATTAGCTTAAGATTTGTCAACAGGTCTGGATACATTAAATTTAGCCTTTGCTGGCTAAGGCTTAGCAGTTCACATCTAATCCTAGCTATTCAATAGGTAGACATTGGAGGATCAATGTTCTAAAGCATTTCAGGCAGAAATGTCCGAGAAAATCTTATCTTCAATGAAAAGTTAGAAGTGGAAGTGTGACTCAAATGGTGGAGCTAGTCTTGAGCAGAAAAGATAAGGGACAGCACTTAGTCACTTAGTTCAAGCCCTGGTACACACACACACACACACACACACACACACACACACACACACACACACACACACACACACACACACACACACACACACACACACACACACCAAAATAAAACAAATTAAGAAAAATACAATAAATACTTGAAAGCATACCAATCAGCATCACAGAAAATACTTCCATCAACCTACACATGGTTATATAAAATTATAGAAGGCTTGTAGGTTTTATTAAACTTTACATGGATATTATTCTTCTGTTTGTGTTTAAAGTGACAGTCCTCTAGTGTAAAGCTTTCCTTTATTTTTATGAATAGCTATGTTTCTTGCCGTGAAATTTGGAGACTGGAAGAACCCCATGAATGATAATTATAATGGTCCTAATTTTATTGGAAAGGTCAAATTATTTTTCTCAAGATAATTTTCTAAAGATAAAAGTTTTATTGTATACTAAAAAATTACTTGGATGGTTTAATAAACACATGTCACCAAAAATGGTACATTTTCAAAACTGAGTTAACTATTCAGGAGGTAGAGTTTGGGGAGTCAATAGTTGAGGTAAGTCCTGGTCAAAATTGGTTAGGCTCTTATTTCCAAGAAAAAGATGGGTATAATTGTAAACACACGTTATCATGAATCTTAGGCTGGGACAGCAGAAAGCATAAGACCCTATCTGAAAAATAACTAAATATAAAGGGCTGGATGTGTGGTTCAACTAGTTTAGGTATTAAATAGCAAGCACAAGGCTTTGAATTCATAACCAGTACTCCCTAAATAATGAAGCTAAATGTTAATTAGATTCACTAGTATATTTTCTTAGATGTTTTTCTTCAACATATTATATAATATATATTATATGTAATATATAGGGATTGTGAACCAATAGAGATACTGCTTTTTAAAATGAGCTTTCTGACACAATTGACTTCTCTTTTAGCATTATTTATGAAAATTTCTTTTTAGTCAAGTGACCTTTCTTCCTAAATGTCAATGATAAACAAAAAAAAATTGGTTTCACACAAAGTAGGCTTAACTTTATGTATTTTGTTATTTTCCCAATGTTACTAGAACCAGGATAAATACCACATTTTACAGCATTATGCAGCTAATTTATAGTTCAGGGGAGGCACAGACTTCATCTCCTGACAGCAAAATTTTATGTTTCCATTTCAATTAGACTGCCTAATACAGTAATAGCAGGCCAACAAACCTTAAATATAAGTTAAGCTAACATGATCCATTACCTTATAAAACTTGAGTATCCTGTGGAGTCCTGCGGAATATGCCAAGTGATTTTCCAAAACTTAATCTTCCTAAATGTCAGATAAAGGTGCTTTTGTTTTCATTCTTTAAAACTGGGGCAAAAACCCCAAGTGTGCCTGTAAGTTACAGAGAAAATTCTTCTTAATACTTGTACTAAATAAACAACAGTCTTTCCAACCACCATTTGTTTTGCTAGCCACTGTAAATAAAAATATACAAGGTTGGTGCAAAGGAAACTCAACACAAAAAGTTGTTTTTTTATTTTTTTAAGGAAAAGATATAAGGATGTTTTTAGCAAAAATATTTCTTCCTCCTGTATTTTAGCAGGACTGACAAGCTTGGCAGCTTTGGATATCATCTGTAATCAAAGAAATTACTTTAAAAAGTTTTTTTTTCTTTTAGTAAAATTATAGTGATCTCTTCTGCAGTAAGAAAAACACCCATTCAATACAAAATTTCTTGTTTTAGGTAAGTTTTTTTGTTGTGAAAATACTGTGCAGAGGGGTTACGGTTACATGAACAACGTCATGAGTACATTTCCAATCAACTATTGTTACCTACTCTTTTGTTTTTCCCCTATCTTCCCTTCCTTCCCACCTCCACAATGACACAACTTCCAATCCCCTCCCACAACCGCCTAAATTGTAAAGTTCTTTTTTGGGGGGTAGTGGTACAGTATTGGGGCCTGAACTCTGGGCCTGGGAGCTGTCCCTCAGCTCTTCAGCTCAAGTCTAGCACTCTACCACTTGAGCCACATCGCCACTTCCAGCTTTTTTCTTTTTGCTTATGTGGTGATGAGGAATCGAACACAGGGCCTCATGGTTGCAAGGCAAGTGCTCTAACACTGAACCACCTTCCCAGCACTGTAAAATTCATTTTTCAACAGAGTGTCTTGTACATCTCATTGTTACAATGGGTCAACCTATATCCCTATTTAAACATTTTGCTTTTTCCCTTCCCCTCCCCAAGCTAGAGAAGTGTAAATACAAGATGCAGGGAACCTACATCAAATACAGTGAAAACAGGGGTTATACCGTGGGGGAGTAACATACAAAGTAACAAAAAAATCATATAGTACATTATAAATACTGTAGGAACAATAGCAAGAAAGAAAAAAAACCACTTGTGTCCCTATCTTGGGGTTGATTTCGTTCAGAATTTTCTGAAGAATTAATGTGATAGCACATTTAAAACAATTTCAAAATATAAATCAGTGGTCTGATATAAGCATTGTTTAGTATGATTATTTTTAAACATCTGTTTACTTTTAACTAAATTTTCTTTTCATTTTTTCTTTCATATATATATATATGGTGGTTGGGAGTTCTAGAATACATTTATAGATAGATAGATAGATAGATAGATAGATAGATAGAGAGATAGATAGATATAGATAGATAGATAGATAGATAGATAGATAGATAGATACATAGATAGATAGATACATAGATACATAGATAGATACATAGATAGATGTAAATGTAGATTTAGATATAGATATAGATATAGATATAGATTGGTTGGGAGTTCCAGAATAAGAATTTAGAGTATCATATAAGTGATTCATAATCTGAGACAAAGCAGTATTTTCTCACTAGCAATATTTACTACTCCCTATTTTGTTTTTCTCTTTCTCTATTATTTATAATTTTTTTATTTACAAGAGGCAGTGAAGGTCTTCCTGTGCAGAGTAGACTGGCCATGAACTCACAAACCTGCCTCAGCCTTCTGAGGTCTGGAATTACAGGTGTGTACAATAATCCCCATTTATGACCAGCTTTGTTTTTTTTTTGTTGTTGTTCCTTTATTGAAACAGGAGAAATTAATAGTGACTCAGGAAAACCGAACAGTGAAATGCTATTTCTTTTTTTTATGTTTTTTATTGTAAAAATATTGTATAGAGGGGTTAGAGTTGCACGAGTAGGGTGATGAGTAAATTTCCTATCCAACATTTTTACCTCCTCCTTTGTTTTTCCCCTAACATCCCTTCCCATCCCACCTCCCCACCTCCCACCTCCCCCTCCAAGTTGTAAAGTTCCTTTACTACATAGTGTCTTTACATCTCATTGTAACAATGGATCATCCTGTATCTTTTTTTTCCCTTATTTGTAATAGCTCATATAAGTCGAGGACTAGCAGAAAAGGTCAAAAGCTATGTACATATGACCATATAAGATGATGTTAAGTGAAATGAACCCCAAGATATGGGCACATATCTTTCTTGCAATTGTTTTTTAATATATCTAAAATGTATTATGTGATTTTTTTTGTTTCTCTTGTATGTTCTTCCCCTATGGTAAAATCCCTGTTTTAATTGTATTTGATATTGGTGCCCTGCATCGTGAAATGTTATTTCAAATGGATACAGAAATAATGTGAGTTAGATGAACCTTCTTTGAAATCACAGTGGCAATAATGAGCCTCATGTCTGCCCTCTGTGCAGAGGCATAGACTTCCTGTGACAGTCTCTCTTAACTCTCACTCCTCACCACTGATGCAAAAAGGTGAGAAATTTGAGATGTGCATAATGTTTGAAAATGTCTTCAGGATAATATCATACAGTGTGAAAAAGCCATAGTGCATTTCTAAGAATGTCAAGAAGTCACAAAATAAGCATCAGAAAATACATTATTTAATTTAAATGTTATTGATTATGGAACAATAGGAGTTTAGAAGAGACAGAAGAATCAAGGATAGTGAATAAGAGAGGTTAATCTGACTAAATTCAATCTCTAAATATGTAAAATACCATGGAGAAAGTACTTTGTACAATTAATATATATTAAAATGAAATTGGGGGGTAACAATGTTCAACATACCTGACATATGTGACTGAAACCCCTCTGTCCATCACCCTAACAATAACATTAAACTAAAAAATGAAATGAAAAAAAAGAAAAGTAAAACATTCTCTATTGAGGGAAGGCAGGCACAGAAGGAGGAGAAAACCTAGAGATATATTGGAGAATGGAAATGCATATATGTACTTTATATGCCTATATGAAAACAGAACATTGTAAGGTGCAGAAATCATTTGAAGAAGAAGCAGATTCCTAGAGGGGATAGGTTAATTATGATAAATTGTATGCATGACTAGAATTATAATAATGAAACACTAAAAAACAAACATTTTAAAATATTATGAAAATAGAATACACACACACACACACACACACACACACACACACACACACACACACACACACACACACACACACACACACACACACACCTTTTATTTCTGTATGCACATAATCTCCCAGCAAGAAGAATGCATTGGGAAATCATCCAATCCTCCCCATTGGGGCTAGGTGTTGTTAGATGATGAAGGAAATATTTTCATAATCGATGTTACAGTGCTATTTTCTAAGGTGGCACAATAGAAGAAAGTGGAAAAAAATGACATGCGTGAATCTAGTTCTCATTTCATAATTGCCAAACAGCTTCTGCAACTGGCACTCCAAATATTTTGGTGCTACTGTAGAGAAGGTTGATTGCATTGGAATGTAGCATGCTTTCTTGCTCAATCATTTCTTGGCATAGTAGATTTAATGTTTGCAGCATGTTTTGAAAAAATACAAAATTTTTCAGCGTGTCAGTGTTGTGGGAATACAGGGGAAAAGGAGTGTGTGTGTGTGTGTGTGTGTGTGTGTGTGTGTGTGTGTGTGTGTGTGTGTGTGTGTGTGTGTTTCAAGTTTATAAGATTCAGGGACAGTGTATTATATATTTCAATTCTAGATGACATATATCAAACAAATGGTAAAAGAAGATGGATTTTTTTTCATTTTCAGTTTTTTTCTGGTAGATTTGTGGAAGAAGGTACTGATGCTTGAAATCAGGTCTTGAATTCTCATTTGGCTTTGTGTTCAAAGCTAGCACTTTAGCACTTGAATCATGGCTCCATTTCTGGCTTTTTGCTGATTCATTGGAGACTAAAGTCTTAAACACTTTCCTAATGTTCTGGTTTTGAACCATGATCCTCAGAAGTCAGCCTCCAGAGTAGACTGGGATCACGGAACTGTGCCAGCAAGATCTGGTTTATTCTTTTTTTAATGTCTCCTTAAGGTCAAATTTTACCAAAGCATGGAGTACTGATAACTAATTTATTTATTTATTGAATTATTTATTTGAAATGAGTTCTCATTCTATTTAAGGGACCATTACAATCTGATTATAAAAACAAACTTACTGAGATTTACTGGCCCTTCAGAGCATACACTTTGTTAAGCATATTTTTAAATACTTAATTTTATTGAGACATATTTTTCAAACAATAGAATTCAATCAATAAAGGTTATACTTTAGTAGTTTTTTTTTGGTTTGGGTCCGGTCTTGGAGCCTCAACTCTGGGCCTGGGCACTGTCCCTTAGCTCTTAAGCTCAAGGCTAGCGTTCTACCACCTGAGCCACAATGCCACTTCTGGCTTTTTCCTTTTTGCTTACGTGTTGCTGAGGAATCAAACCCAGGGCCTTCTGCATGCAAGGCAAGCATTCTACCACTGAGCCACCTTCCCACCCCTTACTTTAGTGTTTTATAACAAATGCATGTTTATTGCATAACATTGTATCAAATTGTATAACATCATCAATACAATCTATATTTGTAAGTAATGTTCACCTTCAAACATTCCTCAACTAAATACTTTGGCCACTGTTTTTTTGTTTGTTAGGTTCCATGTGTAGAATTTTTATAAATAAATATTAAATACTAAAATGTTTAGTCACATGGTCTTGTCTCTTTCAGAAAGAACTATGCTTTTGATATTTATATATGCTATATTTTGTATTTGCATTTCAGGCTGTTTTTAAAATTATATTTTATTATCTTTAAATAGTTGTGCAGTGGTTATCAGTCAATATATCAATATATAAGTAAAATGGATCTTAGTTAACATCACTCCTTTCACCTTTCTCCTCCATCCCCTTAAGCCTAACCCCCTCCTCTCTTTTCTCAATTTCATAGCGTATGCATTGAATGTTATGACTAATATTCCCCTCCCACTCTTTACTCATTTACCCCTCCAATTCATTTCCCAATCCCAGCACCCTATAAGTTCCAGTTTCCTGGTATTCAGTTTGTTGGACTGAAAGATTTATAAGGAACTAGAATGGATGCTGTCTCTCAGCTGTCCAGCTCAAAGGCTAGAGCTCTACTACCTGAGCCACAGTACCACTTCCATTTTCTTGGTGGTTTATTGGAGATAAGAGTCTCATGGACTTTCCTACCTGGGCTGGTTTTGAACCATGATCCTCAGATCTCAGCCTCCTGAGTAGCTAAGATTATAGGCATGAGCCACTATCACCCGTCTTATTATATTATTTTTTAAAGAATTCCATCTTTTGTTTAATACATTTGTGTGCACTTGCATACAGCCCTAGATGTGTTTATTTGTATATTTATAAATTATTTCTAGACTCCACATATGAGTAAGAACACGTATCCTTTGTGTCTTGGACTGACTGACTTCTAGAATAAATTTTGATCAGGTCCATCCATTTATTTGCAAATCAAGTAGATTTATCTATAATTAGTATCTATTTATAAGAAGATAAAAATGTACTTATTTCTTCATTATATCACAGACATATGGGCTCTTTCAAGTTTTGAGCTTGTATAAGTGTTTCCATAGGCATTTATTTGCATATGAATCTCAGCATAGACGTTAGTTCTCATATCTTTTAGATAAACATCTAGCTATGTACTCTAGACTGATAATATTCATATATACACATACATATTCAAGACATATATACATATAAACACAAATACACAGAGATCAAGGAGCTGTGGCACACACCAATAATTCTAGCTACTCAACAGTTCTGAGATCTAAGGATTGTCTGTCAAACAATCTTGGCATCCAAGTCCTTGAGGCTCTTCATCTTTAACCAACCAAAAGCCTAAGTGAGTTGGTAGAGCACCAGCCTTGAGAAAAACCCCATCAAGGGAGGAGGCAGGGCAAAGTCCTGAGTTAAAGCCTCAATAGTTGTGCTCACACACACGCACACACATGTAAGTTTATTTAATTTAAATGCTTTACATCTTTTATACATATTATTAATTGGTTGTCTTCCTTGTAAGAAATCTTTATTTCACATGAATATGTTTTACCAGCTACTTATTTAATCTGTTTTTATTGTCTTTTTCTTATTTTTCCCTTAATTTTTATGAATACATATTTAGATTTATGATGTGTGACTTACTTCTCTATATCTAGCACATATTCTTTAGGCCTTTAAATGTCCATAATGAACACTATTATGTTGCTTGATACTCTTCAAAATGTTTTACAGGTTTGACACTTGCAGTCTTCAAATAATTTCTGAGTTAATTTTTTTAATGATACCAGGCAAGCATCTCATTCGGCTAGGGATCAGGTAACAAAATTCAGTCAACCAGGTGGCTTAACTGGTACCCTTCATATCTCACATGTCTGGAGAATGGGAAGAGCAAGAAAGAGTTGCTAATACAATCTCTCGAAGCATCTTCTTCTAGCTGTGGGATGTCATCCTCCTTCATACTCACATAGCGACTTGCTGAAAAGCAGATCTTGTCTTTCGTTCTTTACTATTTCAATATTAAACCAACCAGCAGAGCTCCATCCTCAAACATTATTGAACCTAGTTTACTCTTAATATTTTTACCTGCCCAAACCTGGGTCATAAGATTTCACAAATGAACTGAAGCACCAGACCAGTCTACCAAATGAAGAGCTCATATTTATTTGATTTTCATATGGATATTTATATAAATATTTACCAAGCATTATTTGTTAAGATTAATATTCCAACCTCATTTAATTTTTTGACACTTTTTTGGCCAATGCCTATTTCTGAACTTGTTTCTTCCCTGCACTTGATACAGAAATGGCCAAACATCATTCAGTTGGAACAATAATTTGTGTGTTAAATAAGCCCAGTATATAATTTAAGATTAAATTTTCATTACTTTGAAAATTTTTTGAATAATATTGAATACTACTAATTTTGTATATTTCTTCAATAATGATGTCTAGATTTAGCATATCAATTTTAAAAGAATTTATGGTTTTGAGTTTGAAAGTTAAGAACATAAAAATAAAGAACACACATATATACAACATAGTGATTTATTTAGGCATAATGAAAAAAATTGTTATTTGCAGGAAAAGGAGCTGAATTTGAGATTATCCTATTACATGGTGTGAGACAATCTCTCAAAGACAAATGTCACATTTTCTTTCATGAAAAGGAACGTTTGAAAGCCTTAATAGATTCATTACAGAGTTTTCACTGTTTGCATTTATCAGCTTATAAAAAGGTTCTGTTTGATTTTGAGTGTGTGTGTGTGTATGTGTGTGTGTGTGTGTGTGTGTGTGTGTGTGTGTGTGTGTGTGTGTGTGTGTGTGTGTGTGTGTGTGTGTGTGTCTGCCTCCCTCCCCTGGGGCTTAAACTCAGGGTCTCGATGCTGTCTCTGAAGTATTCTTTTGTTAGTTTTTCTTTTTTTTGACTCATAACTAGGGCTTTACACTTTGCACCAATGTTTCACTTAGAGTGTTTTGGTGATCAAGTGGAGAAAAGAGTATCATGAACTTTCCTATTAGGCTAGCGTCAAGCTGTGATCCTAAGTTCTCAGCGTCCTGAGTAGCTAGGATCACAAGCCTGAGCCAGCAGTGCATGGCTGAAAAGAAACTTTTTAGAATAAAAAAGATGAAGAAAAATGAAGAAACCTTAGGTGAACTATGGCTCAGTAAACAAAATTAAATAGCTGAGCTGCTTTCAAGAGGAATTTCAGACTATCTAAGCATTAGGAAGCCTACTTCAGAAATAATAACAGATTTCCTCCTAAACTACAGAAAGGTACAGGCATTCAAGAACCAAAAGGTGAAATGACACCAGTCAGATTGAATTCAGGAAAGTGTCCATATTGCAGTCAGTTAAAGCATGGTAAAAAGAAAATTGTAAAGAAGCAAATAGCTCATAAGCTTTTACAAATTCACCATACAGCAGACTTCCCAGCAGAAATCTTACAGTAGAATTTAATGAGGTTTTATAGTACTGAAGAAAAATTCAAAAAGAAATTGCCAGTGAAGACTACAGACATTGAAAAACAACTTTTATAAGACACAAAAATATTCCCAGAAAAACAAAGATGAAAGGATTTATCTCCACTAGTAACATGTTATTTTACTCATGTATAGAATCTAAACCAATGTATATTTTGTACAAATTGAGAATATAATAATACTTACAGGAGCCTAAGAATAATAAAGGTGGTGGATGTATGGAACAAAATTGATACATAGATAGGAAGTATGGTTCATTGTGATAAATTTATCGAGTATTCTACTGCAGCGTAGAGTGATTATAAATAACCATTACATACCCTTCACTTTAAAAGTTAGAAAAAGTGGGGCTGGGAAGGTGGCTCGGTGGTTGAGTGCTAGCGTTGAGCTGAAGAGCTGAGGGACAGCACCCAGGCCCAGAGTTCAGGCCCCACGACCGGACCCAAAAATTTTTTTTTTAAATTCACTTATTTTCCTGCCCAAGATGGATTCTAATAATGATCATCAAATCACAGCTTAATGAGTTGGTAGGATTACAGGCAGGAGCCAACTGCATCCAGCAAAAGTCAACATTAAAAATAACATATTTGTTATTATTAAGTAGGTGTCCAAAAAGGATTTGATTAATGTCACCCTCTTCTTAAGTAAAGTGAATTGAAAGGAATATGTAAAAACTCATTTTACAAGACCAGTATTAGCCATATACCAAAGCCAGTCAAACAAGAGACATAAATATCCTGGATTTTTTTTTTAAAAAGAGGAAACCTCAGCAAAATACTAACAAAATAAGTGTCACAATACAGTAGTAGCAGGTCATTCAATATGGTCAACCTAGATTTGTCAGAGATGCGGGGAGCTATCAATAGACACAAAGAAGTGTTATAAACTCCATGTAGAGAGAGAGAAGGACAAAAAACACATAGGTGTCACAACAGAGACAGAGCATTGGACAAAAATCATCATCTTTTCATGATAATATCTCAAAAAATAGACATAAAGGGAATACAGTTCAATGAGAAAAAGTCCATATTGGACAAGGTCACAGCTAATTTAAGGAGGCTGAAAGCTTTTTCTTTTTCTTTTCTTTTCTCTTCTTTTCTCTCCTCTTCTCTTCTTTTCTTTTCTTTTCTTTTTTCTGAGAACAAGAACAAGATAAAGGTCTCCACTGATGTACCTTCAATTCAACATAATACTGGTTGTCCTACCTTATGCTTTAAGTCAGGAGAAAATAAATAAAAATAAACAAAAATCAAGCTATAAAATAACAAAGAACTGTTTAATATACAGCTGAGAAGATGAAATCATAAGCATATCTTTAGTCATTGGTTATTTATGTTCTGCTCTCATCACTATTAAAATTTTAAGGTGAGAAACGCTGAGCATTGTAGTATATGACTGAAATAATGCACTGTAGAAGTTGAGGCAGGAAGATACAAAGTCTAAAGTCAGCTTGGGCCTTGGACCAACAACAGTGTTACTAATGTCACAATTATTTCCATAATTTATAATATGTGTAGTATGCCATTTTGTTTTAGATCATTGAGAATATTATAGCATAACTGTATTTATTATATATGTGTATATCTTTTGACCCTAAAACAAAAGTTTCTGCCTTAGTCTTTTAAAATAATATAAAATTATAATGTATATGGAAGTGTTATTGTTGCTAATGTTTTATCATCATCATCATCATCAATCACCTTGGTAATTTTGAGACAGACAGTTGTTATGTAGTCTAAGCTGACCTCATTATAATTCTCATGTCTTAGCATCTTGTATAAAATATTATGTACCACCATGCTCCAATTTTAAACAATTGTAATGATAAATCACAGATGTGTAATACTTAATAATTTATTGAAATTATAATTATTCTTCTAAAATTACATGAAAGGACCTGCTAAGGTTTCTTATTTCAAAGCATAACATTATATATTTTTTTGGCCCATGTCTTGACTAATACTTTTTTCTGGGTTCTTAATTTTAAGAAATATGAATTTGGGTTTCAATTTTCTTTTGGAGACAAACAAGCATCCAACTATAGTACCTATCTCACAGTTGCACTCAATATACCTACTAGACTCAATCAGCCCACACATCCCTATTACACCTCTAACCACAGCGCACTCTTGCTGACATCCTTGTCCTCTGAGGATGTATCCTCTTCTTCCTTCTAGCATTCTATTCAGTTGAATTAACACTTGATTCAGTTGATGCAAATGTGTAAGCACTTTCAAAAGTAAAAAGTAGAGAGAGGAATAAAAAAATCAGTTCTTTAGATACTGATAATCAGAACTTTGTCTCTTAACATTAAAAAATAAATTATATGAAGTATAAAATCATGAGTCACAATTAAAGTCTGTACCTATTGTATGTTGTAAAAATACACATATTATAGAAATCATTAGGTGTGTGTAAATTTTTTCCTGCATACTACTCAATAATATATATTGATAAACCTAAAAATCTAAGAAGGTTTTCATTTTGATTGTCATGCATGAATGAATTCAGGAATATTTTGCTTAATTAAGTTATTAATAAGTCATTTGGTTTTATCGTTACGTCTATAGCTTTCCTGATCCCAGAATATTGGGTTTTATTTCTGTTGCATGGTGATCCCATTCTATTTGCAGGATTTATCACAATGCATCTGAGAACACACCTTCTCAATTCTTATTTCTCATAGACTAAGGACGGGGTGTTTCATGTCCCATTTGTTCTCTTGTTAAACATTTGTTTTGGGTGGTTTCTATTCATGCTTCATATATTGCTCATTCTTTTCTCGTATTTCTTTTTGACATGGAAACTGTGGTTATTAATACTGTCAGAGCTATCATTTGGTTTCATTTTTAACCATTAATCACCTCCAGATGAGCAGTTTTTAACTATTCTTTTTATTCACTAGCTTCCATTGGCAAATAATTCCTATTTTAGCCCAAGTGAATACTCAGAGAACATTTACTACAGTAAATTCATTATTCTGTTTCAAATTATTCATTGGATTATAATTTCTACTTTTTACTTGTGCTGAATTTGGGATATTATGTGCTCTGAAGCTTCATGTCATCACCATATAGTAAAACAAATACTCAAAGTTATTTTGATCTATTAGACACATTTTTCTAAAACTAGAGGAAAAGACATATCCTGACTTATGAAATGATAACTCCTCTGTACACACATTAATAATAACAATAAAATTATATATTACTAAAGTAGGGTAGAAGGTCATAAGCAAAAATAAATGAAAATTTTGTTCACTTTAACTATAATTATGCATTGAAAACTGGGAAAAATGTTGCATAGTTTTGTGAAATTTTTATTTATCCAAAGTATTTGTATACCTTAGTGGTTTGGTACAAAATTTATTGAAATACCGTATCTATAGAAATGTATATACCATAACTCTAAAACTCTGACTTTGTCTCACTAAGTTAGTACAGGTGTTTCAGAAAGTCCTAAATCAATAAATATACCTCCACTAGTAATACAGCAGCTCCTGTATGCCACCATCCTGTTGAGTTTCTTTTTCCCCCAAATAACTTGCTAAATTCACAGGAACTGATATTTTCCAGTTCTTAAATTTGATGAATTGTTAGTTGGCTTTGAATTCCTACACCTAGTGTTCTATTCCTGAATGGAATATAGATCTTGCTCATAATGGCCAAATTTCACTATGTAGCTATTCAATTCCAGAAGAAGCCAAGACAGTCACAAAAGCCACTGATTCTTAATGCTTTTTTCCCATTCATTTCAGGATATAGAATCTTGGTACAAACTTACTATTATTGATTAGGTTCTGAACAAAGCAAACTGAAAAATTCCATATGGCATTCTTTTTAATGAGAGGTTACTTGTAGTGAGGCTATACCAGCTTTGGCTATACCAGTTATTTGGGGGAAGATGGTTGAGGGCTTGTTCTCAGTGTGCCTGTAAAACAGTCCTTTTTTTATTTCCACATTTAGTTATCTGTTTGCTTCATTCAGTTTGATTGAAAATGGATTATATCTGGGTCGCTCTAGCTCAAAAAGATCACAGGAGGTGTGGTCCTCACTTCAGGACAATTTTATTTTTCTTGAGATAATGATAATGTATATTCTTTCACTTTGTTCTTTAATTCTACTCATGATTATACATAAACACATGTATTTCAATATCTTTCAGCCTTCTTCATTCTCTTTCCTTCTCTCCACTTGTCTCCACAAACAATCCCAATATTAAAATCAAATTCTCCTTCTTTCTCTCTGTCCTCTCGCTGTTATATGTATATAAATATATATATATGAAAGTATAATGTGTGTATGTATATATCTCTCTAAATGTATATCATATCAATCTGTGTAGATTCTACATATAAGACAAAGCATATCATATTTGCCCCTCTGAATCTGGTTTCCTTTGATTAACATAATGATCTCAATTTTAATTCATTTTCCTGAAAATCACATAATTTCCTTCTTTAGAGCTGAATGATACTCCATTGTATATTGTTTCCCTGTTTATTAGCATATATTATGGATGCAAATGGGCTTAATTATGCTACTTTCTCTCATGTGTCCAGGGTAACCTGATCAAATCCACTCTCTCTATCATTGTCCTTCATAATTTGCCCATTTTAACAAGTTTCAATGTTCTGTTTGCATACATGTATATAAAGTATTTTGACTATATTCATCTTTCTTCACCTACTCTTACCTACATCCTTCTTTCCCCATCTACTGGCACTCACCAACCAACAGAGCCCATCTTTTATTCCTCTCATTCATCCATTCATCAGTTGTAGGACATCTAGGCTGCTTCTGTAGCTTAGCAATGATGAAAAGCACTATACTAATCATGAGTTGTTCAAGTTTGTTTTATGCATGCTAACTTACATCTTATCAACAAATAAAGATCCAGACCAGAGGTCAACAAATTTATCTCAGAACTTAACAACGCCATGGATAAAATGCCCTGAACAGACATCTTTAGATTATTTCACCCAACTGCAGAAGATTACACATTCTTCTGGTCATCAATGGAACTTTCTACAGAACAGATCATGTGTTAGGCCATAAAAATCTTTAAAAATCCTAGAACCTATGGATATTTCAAAGTCAGTGATTAAAAAAAATGTTTATGGCTATAAATGCCTAGATAAGAAAATCACCAACCACAAACAACCACACATACAACTTAAGTAGAGAACTCAACCTAATAGTTTATTTGAAGCTATTTGGGCATTGGTCTGTTCATATGTGAAAATGGAACTAAGAAACTTGAGAGGATGCGTAGGGAAGGAGAGATAGGGTTGAACTATTGCAGGGTAACATTAGTCAAGAGATATTGTAGTCATAAACTGACATGTTAATTGAGAACTTATTGTATAACCATCAAAACACAATACAAAATGAACATGCCAATCCCCAAATGAGTAGTCGGAAAGAAATAATTAAATATTAGGGCAGAAATCAATTAAATGGAGATCAAATAAGAATGAATTAATCAACAAAACAGTCCATCTTCTAAAAGATCTGCAAGGTTGACAAATGTTAAGCTGAACTAAGCAAAAGAAAAACAAAGACAACCCTTTGCCCTCGTTGTCTACTGGAATAGCCATCGTATTTGAAATATCTTGGATGAGTTTACATATTGGATTTTTTTTCAATTTAGATTTAAAAGTTAGGGAAAACCTTCCATATTTTGAACCATGTACCATATGAATAACATAAGAGTATATTATATCTTTCCTTCAGTGGATAAAAAATAGGAGATTATGTAAAAAATGAAATACTATTAAGTAATTTTTTAATTAAAAGAGACCATTATGATGATTATGGGCAAAGTAGTTTTGCAAGTGCCAGAAGTCTCCCATTTAGGAACAGAGAAAATTATTTGAAAAATTAGAAGACTGCTTTAAAAAAATGGAAACTGTCATGAAAGCAGAGTCTCAATCTTATCAGAACAAGAGAAGTAAGAACCAAAGGGAAATGAAAATCACTCTGCTTGGTCTGTCATTCATTGCTATGGCAACAAGGAAACCCAAATTGATTGCAGCTAATAGCAAAAAATTACTTTTTGCTTGTATTTACACAAGCTTCACTGGTCAGCTGCAACTGCTCTAGTTTTTCTACATATTATGTCATTCTAGGACTCAAGATGAAGAAATAGGCAAATCTCTCCAATACATTTAAAGTGATTTCTTAGATCTAGTGTATAAGCCTGTTCACAGTCGATTAGCCAAATAAGATTGGTGCTCATGCCCAGACCGACTACAGCTGCCAAGCACACTCTACTGACTGCAAGGACAATTTGGGAGAATATGAAATGAAGAATAAGACTCTCCTAAAATCCAGATTAGGAAAATGGCATACCGCTGCATTTTGTGTTTTACATTGATGATATAAATAATCTTTCTAAAGAATTGAAATGTAAAACTACATTCTTGATTTATTCATAAAACATACTTTCGTGTACTGATTGAATTGTATCACAAAGACAGTGCAAATTCCAAGCCCAGCAAAACAGACTGAGCTGAAAGTCAAGCACATGTTGAAGTGTAGGAAAGAGCACCAATTCAGACCCCACATTAAAATTCGATCAAATAAGTCATGCACACTGAAAGAACACATGGGTAAAGAACATTCTTACCATCAGGAAAATAAGAAAGGAGTAGTTGGTTTTGAGTTTTTTTTTTTTAATTTAATTTTATTTTATTTGGGAACATACTCTACAGAGGACATACAATTACATGGGCAGGATAATGCGTACATTTCTTACCAAGCATTACAGCCTCCTTCTTTGTTTACCCTTCACATCCCTTCCCACCCTACCCCCTCCCCCCATCCCAATCCTATTCCTTCCTCCCCTCCCCCCCCCCCCGACCGACGTTGTAAAGCTCGTTTTGGACATGACAACTTGTACTTCTCATTGCTGCAACAGGTCCAACTGTATCCTTATAGAACTGGTTTTTCCCCATCTCCTCCACAAGTTATACTGACATCAAATATAGTGAAAGCAGGGGTTATACTGTGGGGGAGGGACATACAAAGCAACAAAGAGATAATCTTATAAATGCATTAGAAACACATGCATGAAAGAAAAAAAACATTATAATACACATCTAAGGGTTCATTTTCCTGACATCACATTATCTGACCTTTTCCGCTTGACTCATACATATACTAGTTATTACAAATAAGGGAAACCATGGGACCTATGTTTCTTTGGGCCTGGCTTACTTCACTTTATATGTAAGTTGCTTGTGGCTAGGTCAGTGATTCTACATCCTACATTCTTTGATTAATATTTTACATTTTTTAACCCAGAGCTCAAATTAAAAAAAGACAAAAAACTCAAAACCAGGAAATGGAAAAATTGGTTTTGAGTTTTTTGTCTTTTTTTTTATTTGAGCTCTGGGTTAAAAAATGTAAAATATTAATCAAAGAATGTAGGATGTAGAATCACTGACCTAGCCACAAGCAACTTACATATATATATATATATATATATATATATATATATATATATCCTATACATTCTACATATCTATACATCCTTTGCTTTATTGAAGTTTTAACATATTTTGGTTGGGTTAGAACAAGACGTCCATTGGATGGCCATGATAGAAGGTGGACGTTTACAGCCATGTCTTAAAGTTTCCTTCAACAAAACCAAAAATATTTTCAAGAGCTTTTCCACTAATAAGAAATCAGCCATCATGACAGACAGTAACAAAAACATGGAATATTAGATTTTCAAGGCCTTCACACTTAGCAATATTAAAAAGATGTAATTAGGTATTTAAGAATGACAACGAAATGATAAAACTTTGACAGTGAAGCAAGTATTATTTAAATAATACAAACCTCTGAAATCAAATTATTTATTCCAGCAGTTAAGATAAATTTATAACAACTGATAGGAAACATTTCTACAAATATCTACACATATGTAGTTATACATATATTTATAAATGCTTGATTACACATTCATATTGTATGCACAAGTTGTATTTCTTTAAATCTTTCCTGGCTTCTCTAATAGATTTACGTTAAATTTCATAAGAACCTGGCCAAAATTTTCACAAAGTTTCTACAATATTACTATCACAATGCATGTATATTTTTTTCATTTCAAAACTCAGGTATAAGCATTCCAAACATTCCTCAGTTTTCATTCCTTAGTTTCAATCTTTTGAAATTATTAGAATATTCAATATTGGCTCTTCGAATGCATGGGCCCTGATGAATCTCTTCAGGTTACTATTTTATCAATATAAACAATAGATTTTTAATTACTAATAGTTGTTTCATAGACAGTGATACCACTACTCTCAAAATGACCTACTAATGAAGAAAGACTAATTGTCTTCTGAACCTGTACATGAAGTTCATAAAAAGTAAACAGATACAAAGGAGGAGGCTACAATGCTTGATAAGGAATGTACTCATTATCTTGCCCATGTAATTATAACCCCTCTGTACAGTACTTTCACAATAAAAAATGACAAAAAAAGTAAACAGATAGGTGACTGGCTTCCATATTTGACGAATGGAGTGTAGATTGAATGAAAGAAAAAACAAATCAAATAAATTATTGTTAAATATTATTCTTAAAATGCAATACGATAAACTATATTAAAAATAAAAGTTTAAAAATATGTAAATGAGAAAGACATATTTATATGTTTAGAGCAATGAAAACAATAGATGTGATAAATTATTTGAAGAGACAATGGAGAATTTATTGAAAAAGAGAAAGAACACTAGATTCCATAAAAATCTTGAAGTTTAGGGAAAGAAATTTTTATTGAAGATACTATTGGACACATGATAATATACAGAATTCAAAAATAAGGGAATTTGCTTAATTGAAGAATAAGGCAATTCTAGTTATAGTAGATTATTGTGGTTTTTCCTTCTTTCACCTCCTCCTCTTCCTCCTCTACTTCCTCCTCCTCCTCTTTCTCCATCTTTTCTTTCATTGTGATAATGTCTTTCCCTTGCACTCTACCACTTGAAACAAGTCAGTAGTACTTTTGTTTAATTTTGTCTATTAGATAGTATCACTAACTTTGAAATACTCAGTCTCTAGTCATAATCATCCTGATTTTCCCTTCTGAGTAGTTGTCATTACAGACATGTATGATTATGCATGGCTATTTAAAAATGTATAAATCGGTAGTTAACTTTGAGACTCCTTTCTGAAAGGAATGCAAATTACTCAAGAAATAAGAGCAAAAATTGAAAATGCTTTTGCATCAAATTAAACAACATCTGGATGTCAAATGAACTAAGTATTAGAATCTAATGAAAATTTATAAAATGGAAGAAAATGTTTTCTAGTTATTTCTAGTTATTTTAAAAAATCTCAAAAAAAAATTGAAAACTGAATAAAAGAATCCAGTTTGTAGCTGGACAAAATAAATGACCAGACAATTCTCAATGAAGCACATGTGGCCAATAAACTGAAAAAAATACTCAACATCCCTTGTCATAAAGAAATTGAAATGATAAAGATATTCCATCTCACTACAATCAGAATGGCAATCATTAAGAAAACAGGCAGCACTAATGTGAGGTGAATAAAATATAAATCAGTGCAGCCACTGTGAAAGCCAGTATGGAGAGTCTTCAAAAGACTGAAACTGCTACATATCTTGCCATAAAACTCCTAGGTATGTATCCAAAAGAATATAAGTAAGCATTCAATAGATACACACCTGCACACTCATGTTTATATTAGTAATATTCAGAATAGCCCAACAAAAGAATCAGAGTATGTGTCTATCAGGAAACAAATAAATAAGATAGATGATAGACAGATAGATAAAAAAGTAATATACTGGTTAAATAATGATCTTGATTGAATCTTTCTAAAACATATGCATATATCACTTAATATACATATTTTTTATTTGTCAACTAAAATTAACAAATGTATAATGAGGAAATTGTATAGAAATTCAGAATTAAGCTGAGCCATATATACTGAATAAGTAGCCACACTGCATCAAGAGCATTTAAGAAATGAGAAAAAAGGGAATATTTGGAGACAACACATGTTTTCATGAAGGAGACAAGGGAGAACAATGAATAAAAGAATGAGTGAGAGAGAGAGAGAGAGAGAGAGAGAGAGAGAGAGAGAGAGAGAGAGAGAGAGAGAGAGAGAGAGAGAGAGAGGGAGGGAGAGAGAGAGAGAGAGAGAGTGATTAGAACAGAGAGTGAGCACCAGAGAGATGGAAGGGAAGGATTTTCCACTTGTTAAAATTCTCAGCTTTTATCTCCATTTTTAAGTATCCCAGTTGTTCAGGAAATATAAGAAATACATATTTAGAAATGAAAATACCGACCAAAAGAGAAATATAAACAACCTGTTGAAAATTCTTTCCCTTGTCCTTAGTCAACTAGACTATAATTACAACATCTGAGTAAAGCATTTTCTCCTCAGTGGATATTTTTAAAAGAAACAAAAATTATAGGATTCATACAGAGATATTTTAAAGTGCTAGAGATTTCCACAAAACAAATAACAGCTGATAATGGGATGAAAACTGAGAAGATCTTACAATATACCTGAAACAAGGATTGGAATATTTTGTCACTCTGGACAAAGTGCAAGCCTACTGAGAAAAGCACACGAAAGAAAAGGGATGGGCAAACAGAAAACATAGTTATATAACTTAGAAAATGACAGATATTAATGAAAAAAATTCAGAAATGAAGCTCAAACCAGGAAAGAGAAAAATAGCAATCTAACACACTAGGATACTAAAGAAAAGGATAATGATAAAGTAATGAAAGACAAAGTTTCACCTTGGTTTTAGAAGGCATAAAGAAAATCCAAAAAATAGAACAATAAAATCTCCTGAATTTATAAAAAATATAGAAATATATACTAAATGTTTACAGTATATCAGAGGAAAATTTACCAACTGCACTCAGCAATGAAGAATCTTGCATTTAACCATCTCATTTTTGTTTAGACCATAACAACCACATATTGATAAGCAAGTAGAGGGATAAGAAGATAATCTGTTGTGATCTCAAGCTAAATTCTGTCAGGTGTAGCTGGCAATGCAGTCTGGTTTCAGGAAATATTCCCTCCGGAAACATGTGCTACTAAAGGATACATAAAATATCTGCTTATTATACTTATACATTTATTTTATAACATTATACTTATACAAGCATAAAATATATGCATTCTAAGAGAGCTCCATTATTTCTAGTAATACATAGTGTTATATTGGTTATGGCTTATTATTGCTTATTGTGAATTAGTACTATGGGAAAGATCCACACATGTATCTGTTCCCTAAAGGTGCGGTAAGGAAGTAAAATAGAAACTCTGATTACAGAAATTGGGCTGGGTCTGTAGCTCAGTGTACTTAACATGCCTAAGGCTATTGATTCTACTTACTACACCAAATCAGATGGATGTTAGAAAAGAAGATAGAGAAGGACAGACAGACAGTCAGATAGATGGGTGATAAATTTTTTTCACAATTTTGGGGGCTACAAAAGTAAAGATTTTTAAGTTATTAAGTTATTAGTTATTGCTTAAGACAGATATCAATAGAAACACTCTCTCAGATTTACAAACTTTTTCCTGAGCAGATGAACTTCATGTAACTAGTGTCAGCTCAATTAGAGCTGCCAATTAGAGCTTTTTGGCACATAAAGGGGTTGAGATTTAAACTATCTCCCACATTTTATAACATTATTTTTTTACTATTACAGAGGACTGGTGAGTTTTGGTCCCTTACAAGGTAGATAGTCATGGACATTAGGCATGCTTACAAACTCTTTTTATGACCTCCCGGCTCTGACCAGTTTTTGAAGGGCCACACACAAATGACTCTAGGATCTGACATTTCTGTCATCCAAGCAGTGGCTTACTGCCTCTGGATGTTCCTCCATTGCTTTCGTCCCAGGAGTGTCTTCTCCACACTGGATAAGTGCCTCATTAGCATTTTCCTTAGCTGGTTGCTGGACTCAGGGCCTGAGCACTGTCCCTCAGCTCTACAGCTTAAGGCTAGCACTCTGCCACTTTGAGTCCCAGACTCAGGGCTTGAAAGCTGTCCCCTAACTCTTCAGTCCAGGGCTAGTACTCTCCCACTGTGAGTCTCTAGCTTGGGGCTTGAGTATTGTCCCCTGACTCTTTAGTCCAGGGCTAGTACTTTGCTGGCTGAATAGAGGTGACAGTCTCACAGGGACCTTTTTCTGCCCGGGCTGGCTTTGAACCAGTTTGCAGATCAGTGAGTCTTATAAAAGGCCAATTTACTCCAATTAAAAGCAACAAGGTGGTCAACATAGAAGTAGCTTTTAAGCATGCTCTTACCTGAAACTTATTAAGAGTCAAAGTTACATCTGACAAACTTTTAAGAATCCTCTGTGCTTTGCTCTGGTCTTGCTGGAAACTTAAAAAACCTATAAGAGCAAACTAGAATAGCAATTATTTTGGTAATCCTAATTTTTCCTTTGTGCACATTGAGGCCAATGTCAAGAACAATTTTACATTTAAACTTTATATCCAAAAATCCATTCCTAATTTTTTTAAAACCTCTTATTAATCACCTTTAATATTTTATACTTTAGTTTTCATTTGCATTTTGAAAAGATCCCTTGAAATCTTGAGGCCAAGTGTTACTCATTGCCTCTTGGTTACTTGTTTAAAAACAGACACACATTAAAATTTTTAAAATCAAATGACAATTTTTCCTTAATGAGAAAATAACAATCATCATAACTGAACCAAAAAACTAGACTTAGCGTCTTTATGACTTTTAAATACATCCTAATTGTAAAACATTAAAAACAAGTCACATTATACAAATAACTTTTTAACCCTTTTTAAGGCCTTCCTAATTTTAATGTTAACACATCCAAGGGAAAGTTTTAGCAATACTAATCAGATCATCACATCACTCATTTTAACCATCATGTTTTCAGTGTCTGTCTGCAGGGAAAATAGAGAGAAAAAAGATGGGCCACTCAGCCCCTTCTATGGAATGGGCACACACTCAATCTGACTCTTTAGGGTTAGATGAACTGCGTTTGGGCCAGCTTGCTTCATCATGCGTGGACTCCTCCCAGGGCCTGTCCCACCTTGCATGACCAGCTGAACTGCACTTCTGCTTGTTCACCCCTCACCCCTAAAGGTCTTCTGTTGGTGTCTAAGTGTTCCCCGTCTCTTCTCTTGGTTCTTGGATGAAATACACAGTTTTAGACAGACAGAACAGGTAACATCTTTGACAGTGTTAAACTAAACTTTACATTTAAAATCCTAATATTTATCCCCAAATTTTAGCCAAGGGAATTAAATCCCAAACTGCCAATGCATTTTTGTTAAGCCAGATAACTTGATTACAGTATAAACAGTCTTATGCATTTTAAAACATTAGTCTTTTAAATACCAGATTTTCTAATTTGCAAGTTAAAGAATCTTTAAAAAGCCATTTAAAACAATGTGAAGATTTTTTAAATCTTTGGTAATGTCCAAACCTCATAACCTTTTGAATTTTTAAATTAAAATTCACCCAATTGTTACAGCATGCTGACAATTTTTATCTTTGAACATGTTCACAGACACACACAAAACACTCACACAGATCTTAAAGCGTGCAAAATTCAAAATCAGTCATACGTACACCTTTTAAAGTTTTCAAACAAAAATTTAAGACAGTATTTCTTTTAAACTAGGTACCTTTGTTGGGCTTCATTTTCCCAGAGCTTGCTTGTTAGCAAGGCAATTCACTAATTAGTCTTTTGAATCTCGGTGCTGTTCTCATTCAGCAAGCTGAATCCAGAGTCTGCTGAGTGAGCCTGCCACACTCACCCAAATCTTCCCTACCTCAGAAAACATAAAACGAACACACAAACTAAACAAGACAAACAAGTGGCCACAATGACAAAATCAGGTCTCAGTGAATGGGGCGACATCTCACCACTTATCAGGGGACTCGAACCCCCTCTACCCGATCTCGAGGACAGCCCCACCCAGGGGTCCAGGGGACGTCTCCCACTGGCCCCGCTGGCAGTCTTATAGCACGTCCGCCAAGACTCTCCACCAGCCCCAAGACCACACCTGCAGGCTTTCACGATTCCTGAAATGTGAAAGTGGCACCACCAAAAATTCACTGATCGGTTCCTTCGGCAATCTGATCAGGCGTCTGGGTGGGCTCGGGGAGCAACACCACTTGGGGGCTAACACCTGCCTTAAGCAAACGCCATCTATGGCTCCAAGAATTGTGCATGGCTTTTTGTCATAAATTCCTAGCATTGGGGCTAAAATGGATCACGAGTCAAGTTGCAGAACTGAGATGGAGTGTTAAATAAAAATGGAGTTGCTTAGGTTTCTTAAAACATTATATTTCTTCCCTAGGGCCTTACTGCCCCAGCCTCCGGGAACCAAGGATTAGTTTGTAACACAAAATCATAAGTATAAGTTAATACAGCAATTTTCCAATCATCATCAAATTGTATCAAATGATCTAATTTTTTCTTATTCTCTTGGGGAGGGGCTGAGAGGTTGCCCCTCTGTCCGTTTTTTGTTTCCTCTTGAAGAGGAGTTCCGTCTTTATGGAACTTAGATTTACATTCACTTTTCCAATGGTACCCTTTTTCCTGCGGGAACCAAGGATTAGTTTGTTCTCCCACTGCTGCTGTGGAGGCTTTAGTGCCTCGTGCTTTTAGCATATGTTTTAAAATAGAGACAAACTATCCTTATTCTTAGAAGATGAACTCCCCCTAATTTACTCGCTATCTTTCCCAGCCACAACTGAGGGGCCTGCAGCACCCCAACGAGTCTCAGACTAACTATTCCAGGTGAAAAGAAAAGAGAAAAATGCTTACCTCCCAAGGTTCCTCGACTGAAGAGACTGCTTCATGCCCTGCTTCGGGCCCCACGTTGGGCGCCACCTGCCACGGACCGGGTTCTGTTGGGATGACAGGGGAGGAACCTGGAATAGGTGGGGAGATGGCAAACAGAAAACTCACACACAAGAGGAGTGGATGCTGAGTGCTGAGTGTGATTTAATGCAGAGAATAACAAACTTTTATAACAGAAGTCTTCATGAGAAAGGGCAAAAGGTTACACAATCTTGCTGCATGTCTTCATTTTTGGGTGGTCACCAGCTGATCACCTGATAGGCACTTGTTTCCAGCTTTTCTCTAAGAAATACAACCATTAGGATGTTTGTCACCAATTAACCATTACCTATCTTTATAGAGGCCTTAACTTTCCCATAAGATCTTTCCTGTTTCTTCTTTAATAGTAAACTACAAGGAGACCTAGATCTAGCAAGTCTCTTAGTAAATAAAAGAGAGTAGCAAGAAATTCTTTCTCCTAAATAATTATCTCAGCAATTGCCATACATTCTTTCTGTTCTAGCTGAGCCTACAGCTTCTTGCAAATCCCTTACAAACAATTCCTTCTGCTGAAGTGACTTCGTAAAACCCCCAATACTTTTACATTTACTTATGACTTGTCTACTAGCCTCCATAAGAGGGGTTTCAGGGTAGCACTTAACTCTGGTGAGATAGTCATATTTTTAAGACACTCATCAGATATTGGAGTCGTCAACACTCTTAAGAAAGAGCTTTGAATAAGGGAATGTTGACAATGAGTAAAAGATTAATAGGCACTCTTACACAGTGAAGAAAAGAAAAGCAAGAACAGAAACACATCTTTCCCAGGGGTTTGCCAGCCTTTCCAGGAGTAGGCCTCTTAGAAGCCCTATTCTCCGAGGTAGACTTCGGTGAAGTCCCAATACTCAGAGATAGGTCTCTGTAAAGCCCCATTCTCTGAGGTAGACTTCGGTGAAGTCCCAATACTCAGAGATAGGTCTCTGAAGCCCCTTTCTCAGGTCTGAAAGATGGTTTCCCATGCTAAGCAGACTCCACTGGAGTAGGCGTGCCAGAGAATACTTTTAAATTTAAGAAGTCTAAGAATGTTTTCTGGCAAGCTTCATTTCTTAAGGTGGGTGGTAAATTTTAAAATTCTCATTAATTTTTCTGAAGCCAAGTTCTTTCTAAATAAGAAGTAAAGCATATAAAGGATTTCTTAAAAGAAAAAAAAGCAGGCACATTTATTTAGAAAGAAAAAAAGCAGGCACATTTCATTTTAAATTTTAATAAAGCCAGAACATTTTGTTTCTGAAGTTCATAGCTAAAATACAGTGCTTGGGATTAAATTTATCAGTAGCAAATGTGAGCAACAGCAAAGTACATATGTCTATAATACCTGTCAGGAGGTGGAGATGTGAGGAGCTCAGCTCAAAGCCAACCTGTACATAAATGTCTATGAGACTCATCTCCAATGAACCAGCAAAAAGCCACAAGTGGTTTTCCTTATTTGCAATAACAAGTGTATGTCTGAGACAACCAGAAAAGGTCATATAAGATGATGTTAAGCAAAATGAACGCCAAGATAAGGACACATTGTTTTATTTTCTTGTTGCTATTGCTTCTAACATATTTATAAGGTAACATGTGATTTTTTTGTTGCTTTGTATGTCCCTCCTCCATGGTATAGCCCCTGTTTTCACTGCATTTGATGTTGGTATAATTTGGGGAGGGGAAGGGGAAAAACAAATTGTTTATATAGGGATACAAGTGGACCCATTGCAACAATGAGATGTATAAGATGCTATGTGGAAAAACGAACTTTACAGTTTAGGTGGGGGGAATGGAAGAGTGTAGTTGTGGAAGTGGGAGGGAAGGGATGGTAGGGGAAAAACAAAGGAGGTGATAACAACGCTTGATAAGAAATGTACTCATTACTTTGCTCATGTAACTGTAACTCCTCCTCTGTACAGTATTCTCCCAATTAAAAAAAAAATATTTAAAAAAAAGCCAGAAGTGGATCGGTGTCTCAAGTGAAAGATTATCTCTCTTGACTAAAGAAGCAAAAGTACAGTGCCTAGGTCCTAATTCAATCCCAAGTACCTGCACACATACACACTCACTCACTCACACACACACACACACACACACACACACACACACACACACACACACACACACACATCTCTAAACAATGTGACATAGAATATGAGTCAAACAATGTCCCATAGAATATGAGTCAAATTTTACATGATTTGTGAGTCTATGGGTTGAGGGTATCTTGGATTCATTTGTAGGCTTTGCACATATTCTGCAGAGAAAGCCAATGGAACCTTTGTTCAAGGTATGTTTTTGCTCTCATCCTATAGTATTTTATGCAGAAAAAATATCTGTACTTGATTCCAGTGCCCTGCATCTTGTATATACATTTTTTTCTAATTTGCAGAGGGGAAGGGAAATAATAAAATGTTAAAGTAAGGAAAGAGCTTGACCCATTGTAACAATGAGGTGTACAAGACACTATGTAAAAAATAATCTTTACAACTTTGGAAGTGAGAGGGAAGAGTTGTGGAATTGGGGAGGGAAGGGATGGTAGGGGAAAAAACAAGAGTGGGTAATAATACAGGATAGGAAATGTACTCACTACCTTACTTATTTAACTGTAACCCTTCAGTACAATATTCTTACAATAAAAACATATAAAAAGAATATCTTGGTAGCTATTCTAAAATTGTCCAAGCTTACTGCATTGTTTGTGGGTGTGTAAACTTGTTCAACCACTTTGGAAAGCAGTATGGAGGTTCCTCAAATTAGTTCACATAGAGCTCCCTATGAGCCAGCAATCCCACTTTTGGGCATTTACCCAAATGTTCACAAACAAGACCACACTAAAGCTACCAGCACAACTATGTTTATTGCAACATTATTTACCATAGGTAAGACATGGAACCAAACCAGATGCCCCTCAGTAGATGAATGGATCAAGAAAATGTGGTATATATTCACAATGGAATTCTATGCCTCCATCAGAAAGAATGGCATTGCCCCATTTGTTAGGAAATGGAAAGGCTTGGAAAAAATTATATTAAGTGAAGTAAGCCAAGCCCAAAGAAACATAGGTCCTATGGTTTCCCTTATTTGCAATAATTATTATATGTCTTAGTCAAGCAGAAACGGTCAGATAAGTTGAAGTTAGGCAAAATGCACGTCAAGATAAGGAATCAAGTGGTTTTTCTTTCTTGTTATCATTTCTAACGTATTTATAAAATGATTGTTTTTGTTGGTTGTGGGGCCTGAACTCTGGGCCTGGGCATTGTCTCTGAGCTCTTCAGCTCAAGGCTAGCGCTCTACTAATTGAGCCACAGTGCCACTTCCAGCTTTCTCTGTTTATGTAGTACTGAGGAATTGAACCCAGGGCTTCCTGTATGCAACGCAAGCACTCTACCACTGAGCCACCTTTCCAGCCCATGGGTAATATTTTTTGTACTTGTTGTTTTTGTTGTTGTTGCTTTGTGTGTCCCTCCCCCACAGTATAACCCAGTTTTCACAGTAGTTGATGTTGGTATAATTTGTGGAGGGGAGGGGGAAGGACAAATTGTTTAAATAGGGATATAGGTGGATGCATTACAACAAAGAAATATACAAGATGCTTTGTTGAAAAGTGAACTTTACAACTGGGAGGAGGGGGAGATAGGAGGGCAGGGATAGGAAGGGGAAACAAAGGAGGAGGCAACAATGCTTGATAAGAAATGTCCTCATTACCTTGCTCATGTAATTGTAACCCCTCTGTATGGTATTTTCACAATAATAAAACTTATTAATAAAAAATAAATAAAACTGTCCAAGCCACAAATAATTTTTAAAAAATATCTCTATGGAAACCTAAACATCTTTTTAATCCTTTCACAAGTTCTCTAAACTGAATGATGTATTTTATTTGTTACTCTGATACCCCTACATATATTTTATTGTCCTAAGGAAACTGTCTTTAGCAGAGAGTCTATTGATTGATATTTTGTGTGCCAACTTCCCAAAATATGTTCTGCTCTCATATCCAATTAAAAATTTCTCATCTTCATCTTCCTTTTTGAAAAGTGAACACTTGTCATTTAGATAAGAATCAATACATGAGTACATTCACCAGATATTCAAACTGTCATCTCAGTTGTCAGGAATAATAGAGTTCATTCTATATACTCATTTATTCTGGATCAAACTCTTTGATATATTCTCATGGCATTGATAACCAAACCAAACATCAATATACATGACTTTATTTCATCTCATGTTCGCTCTGGAATGTTTAGAAAATTTTCTCTTAAATGTACAGCCACAGAGTAGCTATATTTCATTCATTAATAAATTATTTTATTTACTAATCTAGTTATTTCAGTAATGGGGCTTGAACTCAGGGATTAAGTGTTATTGTTCCTTAGAGTTTATGCTCAGGACAAGTGCTTTACCATTGCAGCCACATCTCTACTTCCTGCTTTTCATTGTTGTTGCTGTTGTGTAATTGAAGATAAGAGTCTTACAGACTTACTTGCCTGTGTGGAAATTGAGTCATGATCTGAGATCTCAGCATCCTGAGCAGCTAGGACTACAGGTATGAGCCACCAGTGCCCAGTTTCATACTTAGTTTATTTTAAATTAGATTTACTCAGAAAGGCATCTAAGCAAAAATGCTATTTTTAATATTTTAAGATCCTAACTACCTCCAGAGTCCTCTCCTCATCGTTGATGGACTCTTTTATCCAGGGATGACAATTATATGGGTCCTTATAAGAAATTTATGACAACAAGTGAAAAGAAACAAATTTGTAATTTTATACTGGAAAGGCAGAGTCTAATTTGCAGGCTTAAACATGGTGAATACTCTCCAACTGTGAACTTGTGAAAATTATAGACAAGGATGATCAAGAATGGCCTAAGCTAGGATTCTAACCAGTGAATTCGAGGAGAGTAACCAGGGCAAATACAAGGCTTCATGGTTCAAATTTGATAATGAGACTCTAAGGTGAGCAACAGACAATCAGCCTCATCTAAAAGACTAACTGGGAGTGGGATTCTGGAGACGAAAGTTGTTGGTCATGAGCTTTTCCAGCCTATTAGGGATTGAGATTTGTTTACACATGATCTCTCCAGAAGAGGTCACTAATACCAAGATTGTGCATTCATTGAATTGTGTTACACTAAATAATGCCATTTCATCAAAAGTGATTAGAATTACCAAGATCATCTTGGAAGACATTTAAGATGATTCCTTTCTTTGTTCCTTCTGAAGAACTTTGATGGATGAATGTGGGAAGAAAAAGGACAAAATTCACTCACTTTTGAGGCTGGGAAGGTGACTCAGAGTGGTAGAGTGCTTGCCTGGAATGCATGAGGCCCTGGGTTAGATTCCTCAGCACCACATAAACAGTAAAAAAAAAAAAAAAAAAAAAAAAGTACAGAAGTGGTGCTGTGGCTCTAGTGGTAGTGTTCTAGCCTTTAGCTGAAGAGCTCAGTGATAGTAACCAGGCCTAGAGTTCAAGCCCTACGACTGAAAAAGAAAAAAAAATTATCACTTTTTTTTTTGTTATTGTTCTTGTATCGCCCAACATGTTTTCTTCTCATAATAATTTTGTTGAATAAGGGATTCTAAACTTGTCTGTTTCTGTTTTAGTTTTGCTCTATTTTGTTATGTCTTTCTACCATACTTTAAAGATTCTCTTCCATTTAATTGTTGCTTGCAAAAATATAGAAGATTTTGATAAAGTCTTTATCTTTGTCCCTCTGAAGTAAGGCTCCACTGTGTGTGATTTTCTTTCTTTTTTTAAAATTTAATTTAATTTTATTGTAAAGGTGATGCACAGAGGCTTTATAGTTCCATAAATAAGATAGGAAGTTCATTTCTAAGGCAGCTTGCCAGTGGATTCTACTCAACACCAGTAAGAACTGACAAAGAGCAGAAATCTTCATCCTGCAGATTGCAGACCAGGGACTTCCAAGGAACCAAGACTCTGGCTTGAGTAGAACACTGACATCCTCACTCCTTCTCACAGACCACGATGGGAAGGCAGCTCCTCTCCGACCACTGGAGAAGATCTCCATCTTTGATACTGACAAAGCCAGAAGAGCAGCTAGCTCCAACCTAGGCCTTGGAATAATACAATTGGAGCCATTAGAAGGTCACAGGAACCTGACCTAACCTGCCAGGCTCAGCTCCACCCAGGGGAAAGTCACCCAGCCCAGGCAGAGCAGGCTCCACCACCAGAGGAATGACTTTCTTCACTGGGTAAACAGAGCCAGAGGCTGCTCCTCCCTACAGCAGCCTAGACAAACACCTGAAACTCAGTAAATATAAACCCGGAGAATGGATCTACACTGGGCTCTGTGTGTCTCAGGAACTAGCCTCTAAGGGAAAGGCTACTATTTGCTGAAAATTCTCAACCCTACCCAGAACCTAGCCTCAACACAGCATCTCCAAATGAGAGGAAACAGCCATCTCCCTCTTTTGTGATACTCAAAGCAGATCTCCCTGCATTCTCTCAAACAACAAGCCCGGTAACACGAGAACACTGAAAAACACACTGTTGAATCAACAGTGGGCCATAGAAGAGATTAGTAAGGAAATTCAAATGTTCATGACATTCAACAAAAATGAACACACAAATTAGCACCTCCTCTGGGACACAGCAAAGGCAGTATTCAGAGGCAAAACTTATCTCTGAGTTCCTACATCAACAAATTGAGAAATCTGAAACCAATAATTTAATGAGACATCTGAACCTCCTTGAAAAGAACAGCAAGCTAAACCCCAATCTGGCAGATGAAAAGAAATAGTTAAAATTAAATCTGAATTAAATGAATTAGGATCCAAAAAAAACATATAATCAACAAAACAAAGAACTGGTTCTTCCAAAAAATTAACAAAATTGAGAGACCTTTAGCAAATCTTATCAGAGAAAGAAGAGAACACACCCAAATAAACAAACTCAGAGATGAGAATTAGAAACATCACCACAGAAACAACCAAGATCCAGAAATTATAAGGGAATATTTCTCAAACCTTTATAATAATAAGTTTGAGAATCTGGAAGAAATAGAAGATTTCCTAGCAAAGATCGACATGCCAAAACTAAACCAAGATGAGTTAAACCAACTTAAGAGGTCCATATCAAGCACTGAAATAGAAGGAGCAATAAGAGACCTCCTATCTAAGAAAAGCCCAGGACTGGATGGATTTACAGCAGAATTCTACAAGGCCTTCAAAGCAGAACTCACACCAATACTCCTCCAAATCTTCACTGAAATTGAAAGAGAAAGTTCACTACCAAACACATTCTATGAAGCCATCATAGCTCTCATCCCAAAACCAGGCATGGACTCATAAAAGAAAAAGAACTATAGATTCATTTCATGATGAACAAAATTCTGGCCAATCGACTTCAATAATTCATCCAAAAAATCATACACCACAATCAAACACAATTCATTTCAGGGATACAAAGCTGGTTCAATAAATGTGAATGAATTAATATAATTCATCACATCAACAAAAGCAAGGAAAAGAACCATATGATTATCCCAATAGATGCAGAAAAGGCATTTGGCAAGATCCAACACCCCTTTATGATGAAGATTCTGGAAAAACTACGAATCCAGGGAACATTCCTCAATACAATAAAGGCTGTATATGACAAACCTAAAGCCAGCATTATACTCAGTGGTGAAAAACCAACATCATTTCCTATAAACTCAGGAATGAGACAAGGATGTTCACTCTCTCCACTTCTCTTCAATTTAGTATTAGAATGCCTAGCAACAGCAATAAGATGTAAACATAAAAGGGATCCAAATAGTTAAACCTGAAGTAAAACTCTCCCTCTTTGCAGATGACCTGATCTTGTATTTAAAGAATCCCATGGACTCCACTCCCAAATTACTCAAGCTGAATCAAAAATTTGGCAGAGGAGCAGGGTATACAATTAACCCTCAAAAATCAATGACTTTTCTGTATGTCAACAATGAGAAAAGTGTAGCTGAAATCAGGAAAGCAACTCCATTCATAATACCCCACCAAAAATAAAATACCTAGGAATTAACTTAACCAAAGAAGTGAAGGAACACTATGATGAAAACCTTAAAAACGTGAAAAAGGAAATCAAAAAAGTACTTAGAAAGTGGAAAAACCTCAAATGCTCCTGAATTGGAAGGATCAACATCGTGAAAATGGCAATACTTCCCAAGGCTATCTACAAATTCAATGCGATACTTATTATATTCCAACCTCATTCATCAAGGAAATAGAAGAGGCAATCCAAAAATTCCTAGGGTACAATGAAGTACCCCGAATAGCAAGAGTGATCCTTAACAGAAAGAACAGTGCTGGAGGAATGTCAATACCAAATTTCAAACTTTACTACAAAGCCATAGTAATAAAAACAGCTTGGTACTGGCACAAGAACAGACCATAAGACCAATGGAATAGAACTGAAAACCCAGAAATGAAACCACATACCTATAGCCATCTAATCTTCCACAAGGGAGCCTCTTCAGTAAATGATGCTGGCAAAATTGGTTAATCCCGTGTAGAAAACTAAAGCTAGATCCTTATATATCACCCTGCACCAGAATCAACTCCAAATGGATCAAAGAACTCAGAGTCAAAGCAGGCACTCTGAAAACATTACAGGACAGAATAGGATAAATCCTACCTCTCTTTGGCATAGGCCGAATTTTTTTTATTGTGAGAATACCATACAGAAGAGTTACAATTATAAGGTCAAGATAACGAGTATATTTCTTATCAAGCATTGTTCCCTCCTCTTTTTTTCCCCTTCCCATTCCTTCCCATACTCCACCCACCTTCTCCATCTGATCCTCCCCTCCATCCCCTACCAAAGTTGTTCTTTGTTTTTCTGAAATAATGACTTGTACATCTTATTGTTGCAATGTGTCCACCTGTATCCTTACTTAAACGATTTGTTTTTGCCCTTCCCCTCCACAAATTATACCAACATCAAATTCAGTGAAAGCATGGGTTATACCATAGAGACCCAGAAACACAACAAATCAAGGAAAGGTTGGACAAATGGGATTGCATAAAATTGCAGAGCTTCTGCATGGCAAAGGACATAGCTAGAAGATCAATAGAAAGCCCACGGATTGGGAGAAGATCTTCACTAGCCATACAACGGACAAGGGTCTCATACTTAAAATATACCTGGAATTCAAAAAATTAAATCCCCCAAAAACAAATCCTCAAAGAAACAACTGCCCAATAAATAAATGGGCTAAAGACTTAAAGATAAACTTCTCTGAGGAGGAAAGAAGGATCACCAATAGACACATAAAGAAATGCTCAACCTCCCTAGCCATAAAAGAAATGCAAATCAAAGCAACACTGAGATACCACCTCACCCCAGTTAGAATAGCTATACTTATGAACTCTAATAACAACAGATGCTGAAGGGGATGTGGCCAGAATGGAACCCTACTGCACTATTGATAGGAATGTAAACTTGTTCAGCTACTTTCAAAATAGTGAAAGATTAAAAATTGACCATTACCATTACTAACTTGCTAACTGCTGATTCTGCTTCTGTAAACTTGCTTACACTAGCATTGACCCTTCCCTTCCCAGAAATGAGTTAAGAAGTTTCAGGGACCAGATGCTGGCCCCAGGACAAGGTCAGTGGTCGTAGATAAAGAACAGAGAGTACGTGTTCCTCAGTTCCCATTTAGAAATTCCTCAGACAGGACCTTGAGATAACGACCACCTGGCAAGACCACAAGCTAAGCCAAATGTCAACCAATCATAGGCCTGTAACCATGTAAACCCCCCTTAAACCAACCATGGGCCAGTCATTTTACAAAGAGTGTTACAAAATTTCCCGCATGGCAAAGTGATTGTTGGCGTATATGATGACCTTTAAATGGACCAATCATGGGATGCTTTGTGTTATGCATTAATCTTGTGGTTTTTGCCTTTAAAAGAAGGCTTGTAACCGCTGCTCGGGGCTCCCTGTCTGCTCGGGTCAGAGAGTCCGTTTGCGCAAGCGTCAAATAAACTCCTCTTGCTTTTTGCATCTCCCGGCCTGGAGTCTGAGTTTTCTGGGGTGCCCTCCTGTTGACGAAATTATCTTAGGGGACTAGGGTCTTTCATTTGGTGCATTGGCCGGGAACCAGGCTCCCCCAAACCCCAGATTCCAAGACCGGCAGGAGGTAAGATAGAGCTCTTGTCTTTCATGTTTGTCATTTTCGTTTTATGTTCTGGGATCCAAATCTGTATTTGGACTAGAGGGAAAAGCAGATGTGCCCAGTACCCTAGTCCTGCCCTGGAGTCCTGCTCCAGGGTCGTCTGTATTTGGGCCAGAGGGAAAAGCAGACGTCCCCAGTACCCTGGTCCCGCCCTGGAGTCCTGCTCCAGGGTCGACTGGAGGAAGGAAGAGATCCGAGTGTCTCTCTGTTCTGGGGAGTTAAGGCGAGGCCGGCCACTCCCATCTGTAATTCCTTCCTCATCTGTACTCCGTTGCTGCGCGGCTTCTGGTTCTGTCTGTCTCTGTTTAGTGTTACTTGTCTTTAATGTGTGTTTTGTATTCTCTATAGAGTTGGGTCAACAAGTGAGTCCACTCCTAGGACACCTGAGACCTTGTCCTAGTTAGTTTAAAAACAAAAACCGCTGGTTTTGCTTTTGTAACTTGCTTGTTTGTCAATTATGAAATTGCCACTGACCATCTGCAAGTGGCCCCAGTTAGATCTCAGCCTTGGGCCTTGGCTCGGGGGGGGGGGTCTGAGCGTGGGGGAGAACCTGTCAGTCTGAGGGGACGGCCACTAGAGACTTCTTTCCTTGCCCCAAGATGACTGGCAATTCTCCTCCGCCTTGGAAGGCCCCTGGGTCAACGTCTGCAGGAATCTAAGAGAAAAATCCTCCGGAGGTGAGTAGGGGTGTTGAGTTCCCTGGTAAGTGAATGGTGGTGAGATATCACCTCATTCACTGAGACCTGATTTTGTCTTTGTGGCCACATGTTTGTCTTGTTAACTTTAGTGTGTTTGTTTTATGTTTTCTGGGGTAGGGAAGTTCTGGGTGAGTGTGGCAGGCTCACCCAGTGGACTCTGGATTCAGCTTGCTGAATAAGAACAGCACAGAGTTCTGGTATGGATAAACTGGGGCCCATTAGTCCCCAACTCAGCCTTCAGTTCTTGTCTAGTTCTGTTTTAGAATTGGTACCAGTTTTAAATGTGGATCCTTGGTTTTTGTGTTTGTCTGTGTTTTTGTTATTTATTTGAACATCTCTGGGGAAATAAAAGTTCCAGCTGGGCTAGGTCACAGACCTGCTATGCCCACCCTCCCCCCTGAGGCATGGAAGGTTACTGGGCTAGTTTGGTTCCCTTCAAGCCTCAGGCTGCATTTTCTCCTTGTGGAGGCTGCCAGCAGGGAGAGTGTAGAAGGCTGTGTGCCTGGTTTGGACTTTTTCAGCTAGTCCTGACAATGTAACAACTTGTAAAGTGCTCTTGTCTAAAATTAGATTAAAAAATCTGGCCAGTTTAGTTTCAGGTGACCCCCTCCCCCAGCCCTCCTCCAACAGAAGGGATTCAAAAGACTAATTAGTGAATTGCCTTGCTAGACAAACAAGCTCTGGAAAAATAAAAGAAATACTGTCTTAAATTTTTGTTTAAAAACTTTAAAAGGTGTATGTATGACTGATTTTGATTTTTTGGGTGCTTTAAGATCTGTGTGAGTGTTTTGTGTGTGTGTCTGTGAACGTGTTCAAAGATAAAAATTGTCAGCATGCTGTAACAATTGGGTGAGTTTAAATTTAAAATTCAAAAGGTTAAGAGGTTTGAACATTACCAAAAATTCTAAAAAAATCTTCACATTGTTTTAAATGGCTTTTTAAAGATTCTTTAACTTGCAAATTAGAAAATATGGTATTTTAAAAACTAATGTTTTAAAATACATAAGACTGTTTATACTGTAATCAAGATATCTGGCTTAACAAAATGCATTGGCTGTTTGGGATCTGGTTCCCTTGGCTAAAATTTGGGATAAATATTAAAAATTTAAATGTAAAGGTTAGTTTAATACTGTCAAAGATGTTACCTGTTCTGTCTGTCTAAAAACTGTGTATTTCATTCGAGAACCAAGATATAAAAAAAGGAAAAACTAAAAGCCAACAGAAGACCTGTCTTTAGGGGTAAGGGGCAAACAAGTAAAAGTGCAGTTCAGCTGGCCATGCATGGTGGGACAGGCCCTGGGAGGAGTCCACGCATGGTGAAAGAGGACAAGCTGGCACAAACGCAGTTCATCTAACCCTAAAGAGTCGGATTGGGTGTGTGGCCATTCCATAGAAGGGGCTGAGTGGCCCATCTTTGTTCTCTCTTTTCCCTGCAGATAGACACTGAAAACATGATGGTTAAAATGACTGATGTGATAATCTGATTAGTATTGCTAAAACTTTCCCTTGGATGTGTTAACATTAAAAATTAGAAAGGCCTTAAAAAGAGGGTTAAAAAGTTATATGTATAATGTGACTTGCTTTTAATGTTTTACAATTAGGATGTTTTTAAAAGTTATAAAGGTGTAAAGTCTAGCTTCGTGGTATAGTGATGGTGACTGTTATTTTCGCATTAAGGAAAAATTGTCATTTGAGTTTAAAAATCTTAATGTGTGTCTGTTTTAAAACAAGCAACTAAGAGGCAATGAGTGACATTTGACCTCAAGATTTCAAGGGATCTTTTCAAAATGCAAGTAAGAGGTTTTAAAAAAATTAATTAAAAATGGATTTTTGGATATAAAGTTTAAATGTAAAATTGTTCTTGACATTGGCCTCAATGTGCACAAAGAAGGAAAAAAAATAGGATTATCAAAATGATTGCTATTCTAGTTTGCACTTATAGGTTTTAAGTTTCCAGCAAGCCCAGAGCAAAGCACAAAGGATTCTTAAAAGTTTGTCAGGTGTAACTTTGGCTCTTAACAAGTTTCAGGTAAGAGCATGTTTAAAAGCTACTTCTATGTTCACCACTTTGTTGCTTTTAATTGGAGTAAAATGGCCTTTTATAAGACTCACTGATCTGCAAACTGGTTCAAAGCCAGCCCGGGCAGAAAAAGGTTCCTGTGAGACTGTCACCTCTATTCAGCCAGCAGAGTACTAGCCCTGGACTAAAGAGTCAGGGGACAGTACTCAAGCCCCAAGCTAGAGACTCACAGTGGGAGAGTACTAGCCCTGGACTGAAGAGTTAGGGGACAGCTTTCAAGCCCGGAGTCTGGGACTCATAGTGGCAGAGTGCTAGCCTTGAGCTGGAGAGCTGAGGGACAGTGCTCAGGCCCCGAGTTCAAATCTAGCGACCAGCTAAAGGGAAATGTCAATGAGGCATTTATCCCAATGTGAAGAAGACACTCCTGGGACAAAAGCGATGGAGGAGCATCCAGAGGCATTAAGCCACTGCTTGGTTGGCAGAAATGTCAGATCCTAGAGTCATTTGTGCGTGGCCCTTAAAAACTGGTCAGAGCCGGGAGGTCATAAAAAGAGTTTGTAAGCATGCCAAATGTCCATGACTATCTACCTTGTAAGGGACAGGAACTTGCCAGTCCTCTGTGATAGTAAAAACCAATGTTATAAAATGTGGAGGATAGTTTAAATCTCAACCCCTTTATGTGCCAAAAGCTCTAATTGAGCTGACACTAGTTACATGAAGTTCATCTGCTCACGAAAAAGTTTGTAAACCTGAGAGTGTGTTTCTATTTGATATCTGTCTAAAGGCCTGCAAAGGTAACTTAGGCATTATTTGGGATCACTAGAGATCACATTCCTAAGCCATCTAGGAAAATGCTTTTACAAACCAGAGTGCTACACAAGCTATACTGCTGTAGCTGGAGAAAAGGTCTGTGCAGTTGTCAAAAGTTAAATATTGTTCTTAATGACATCTAACCCTGATGGCCTCTTTGTAAAATAGTCTAAGGTTATAGGTTCCTGGCTAGGTAAGATCAACGCCCCTGAAGTCAGCTTGAAGAAGTTACAGAAGATGGACCTTCGCCCTTCTATCCCCTTTTTAAGATCAAGGGTCCAGAGTCAGTTTTAAAAAAATGAGGCAAAATAGATGGCATAAAAAATAGTCTTAACTGTTGTAGGTGTTCAAGGTGTGGAGACTGCATCTGTCAGAGATGGTTACAAGACTAAGCCTTCTAGCCTCCTGTGTCTATTTACAAAAATATCTGGTTAGTAAAAAGTTGTGATTTTGGTAAATTGTCCTGGACTATTGTTTAAAGATCTTAAAAATCAGCAGGATCAAAGCCTGCCAAGCCTATGCAATGTATCCTTAACCAGTCTGTGTAGGAATTTACAGCCCAGCATGAGGTGTGACAGTCCCTTGGAGCCACTGAGAGATCCTGCTGCTGCTGCTGCGGTTGTTGCTGCTGCTGCATACGCTAATGGGTAAAGTTCAACGACGGCCTGACAGCCACCTGGAAAAACTCCTGCCTGATTCCATCACCTGAGTCTGCTTCCTGGTTGACCGCTGCTAAATCTAAGATCTTGTGGGAAATTCTTTTGGGTGATATCCAGAAACCCTGTCTTCCCACAGTGGATATGGAGGACAAGGATATCACTGGCTTGCTTGTCTCAGGCACTTCAGTGCATAGTGACTGAAAATCCACTCTATGGTCACAGCCTAGTTTGGCTCTGGTATGGTAATAACCTGAGTGTGTTATCAATGAAAATTGTAAAGGAGAGGGGGTTAGTAAAGAAAGCCTTGGAAAAGGAATTATAAAGGAGAGGGGGATAGTAAAAAAAGCCTTGGGAAGGGAATTGGGGAAAATTGGTATCCCCTTTAGATAAGAAAGGATTTAAAAAGTAAGGATTGTCTTTAATTGTTTGAAAAAAAAAAGAAGGGAAAGAAGACAAACCTCAGAAAGTTTAAGTATGTAGCAAAGGGTATGAGTATGTCGCAAATGGTATAAGTATGTTGCAAATGGTATGAGTATGTCTTAAAATTGGAGCTTACAAGTACAGCTGGTATAAAATTAATTTAACTGTGATACACAGAGGCAGGACTGGTAAAAAAAAACTGTAAGGGGCTCTGGTACTGTTACTTTTGTTACAATAGGACCTTGTATACTCAACAGACTGATGTCTTTTGTAAAAGAAAAAAATTCAGCGCAGTCCGTCTATTAGTTCTGAGGTCTCATTACCAAGCACTGAGAACAACTGACACCCCACAAAATAATATAGAGACACCCTAAATTTTAAGATTAAAATTAGTCCAGAGAAAAAGTGGGGAAAATGAAAGATTAAAAATTGACCATTACCATTACTAACTTGCTAACTGCTGATTCTGCTTCTGTAAACTTGCTTACGCTAGCATTGACCCTTCCCTTCCCAGAAATGAGTTAAGAAGTTTCAGGGACCAGATGCCGGCCCCAGGACAAGGTCAGTGGTCGTAGATAAAGAACAGACAGTATGTGTTCCTCAGTTCCCATTTAGAAATTCCTCAGACAAGACCTTGAGATAACGACCACCTGGCAAGACCACAAGCTAAGCCAAATGTCAACCAATCATAGGCCTGTAACCATGTAAACTCCCCTTAAAACAACCATGGGCCAGTCATTTTACAAAGAGTGTTACAAAATTTCCCGCAAAGTGATTGTTGGCGTATATGATGACCTTTAAATGTACCAATCATGGGATGCTTTGTGTTATGCATTAATCTTGTGGTTTTTGCCTTTAAAAGAAGTCTTGTAACCGCTGCTCAGGGCTCCCTGTCTGCTCGGGACAGAGAGTCCGTTTGCGCAAACGTCAAATAAACTCCTCTTGCTTTTTGCATCTCCCTGCCTGGAGTCTGAGTTTTCTGGGGCGCCCTCCCGTTGACGAAACTATCCTAGGGGGCTAGGGTCTTTCATTAGTATGGAGGTTCCTCAAAAGACTCCACAAAGAGCTCCCCTATGAACAAGCAATCCCACTTTTGGGTATTTCCCCAAATGATCACAAACAAGACCACACTAAAGCAACCAGCACAACTATGTTTATTGCAGCAGTATTTACCATAGCTAAGATATGGAACCAACCCAGATGTCCCTCAGTAGATGAATGGATCAAGAAAATGTGGTATATATACACAATGTGTTTTATGCCTCCATCAGAAAGAATGACATTTCCCCATTTGTTAGGAAATGGAAAGTCTTGGAAAAACTTATATTAAGTGAAGTAAGCCAGGCCCAAAGAAACATAGGTTCCATGGTTTCCCTTATTTGAAATGGCTGAAACAAGCAGAAAAGATCAGATAGCTTGATGTTAGACAAAACAAACCCCAAGATAAGGACTCAAGTGGTTTCTCTTTCTTGCTATTGTTTCTAACATAGTTATAGGGTGATTTTTTTGTTGATTTGTCTGTCCTTCCCCCATGGTATAATCCCTATTTTCACTGTATTTGATGTTGGTATAATTTATGGAGGGGAAGGAAAAAAACAAACTGTTTTTTTGTGGAGGGGTGAATGGTAATGAGCAGGGGGTAGAGAGTAGGGGGAAATGTAGTTGTGGAGATATGAGGGAAAGGATGATAGAGGAAAAACAAACAAAGGTGGAGGCAATAGTGCTTGATAAGAAATGTACTCATTACCTTGCTCATGTGATTGTAACCCCTTTCTACAGTATTTTCACAATAAAAATTTTATTTTAAAAAATTACATATGTAAACACACACAAACACACACTCTAATATATATGTTTAACTTCTTACTGGTTTGATTGTGCGCACCTTATGTTCTTTATCACACAATATTGCATTTGTGCAGCAGAGTTGCCTTCTTTGTAGTGACTTTATTATAGGTTATTTTTAATTATATGCCAACAAAACTCATTTGAATAAAATGTAGTGAATTATACCATATATTTGTAACAAACTAAGAAAAACATACAACATACAGAGAATAGTTACTTGAATATCTAATAAGCTTTGCTGATCATCTAAATTCATAATTAGATAGTAATCTATAACATTAAAGGATAGAAACATGATTTGAATAATCTGATTTAACCTACAACAAATTACTTAAAATGTGAAGTATTTCATCTTAAGAAATAAGATTATATAAAGAAATTTTCAAAATAAATTTAAGATTTTTACTGCGATACTTTACCACTCTACCATTTAATATTTTTACTAATTGAAATTGAAAGACAGGTACTGGTTGCACATGCCTGTAATTCTCGCTATCTCAGGAGGCTGAGATTTGGGAATAGAGGTTCAAAGCCAGCCTTAGCAAGAAAATCTATTATGATACTCTTATCTCGAAGGAACCATCAAAAAAGCCGGAAATGGAGCTGTGTCTCAAGTAATAGAGCTCAGACACAGAGCCCAGGCCCAGACTTCCAGCCCTAAGACATGTCAATAAATGAATATACAATAAACAAAAAATAAATAAGAAAAAGAAAGGAAAGAAATTGAAATGGAGTCATTCCTACATAATCCAGTATTGTGTAGGTTTATAAAATTCTAACCTCAAAATTTCAACTCATTAATTAAAATACCAACTAGCCTTAACAAATGATTGCTTACAGAATTTAGAGAAGTAATATCAATTGTCAGCCTTTCTCATAAAAAATGCAAATTTATCCTTAAATATTTTGTCTAAATAGATTTTTACTTAAGTGTTACATGGGGGGAGCAGCCCCAGGGTTTGAACTCAGGACCTCATGCTCTCTCTTGGATTTTCCACTTGATACTGGTGGTCAAATACTTAAGCCAAAATTCCACTTCCGGCTTTATACTTGTTAATTGGAGATAACCATCTTAAGGACTTTCCTACTAGGACTGGCTTCAAAATATCAGCTGCCTGATTAGCTAGATTTATAGTTATGAGCCACAGGTAACTGGCTAAAAGTTGTAATTTATTGTGTTTTTTTTATTCTTATCATTAAGTAATTGGACAAAGGCATTGGCAGTTAACAAAGCAGCTTACGAACACAACATGCCTTGATCAGTGTTACCTCTTTAAACACTGTCACCAGTCTTTCTTCTACCATCCCCTTCTGTTTTGTAGGCTATACACTAGACTCTTGCCTGCATTTTCTTCCCCTTTTCCTCTTCATTTGTCTAGTCTTTCCCCTTGACCCCACCAAACCAATTTTGATATCTGAATTCATGTTTTTTTTCACTATATTCCTCATGTTTTTTTTGTTGGTTGCTTTTTTGTCACTCATGAGGCTTGTGAATGCATATATATATATATATATATATATATATATATATATATATATATATGTGTGTGTGTGTGTGTGTGTGTGTGTGTGTACACACGCATATAGATGTTAATATAGAATATATAGTACATAAATATAAAAAATAGATTTTGATAAAGATGAAAATAAAAATTTTGTATTCCTTCTGTGTTCTTTATATCAATTTCTCATCTCTTCCTATTTATACTAACAGCATTAGACTTAGTCCTAATTATCTCATACTTGTATGAATACTAAAGCTCTTAATTGGTGTCTTTTGATCTGAGATCCTATTTACATGAATTTCATTTAAAAAAGCTTTTGATATAGCTTTAATAGATAACACACTTTTTCTAATTAAAATAGCTTTGTCCTTGTTTTCTCAAAGTTCAACAAGTGGACTTAAATTAGATTCTCAAAATTATTCCTACCTTTTCTGTTTTAAAAAACATGGCAATAATTTTATTCCCAGAAAATTCCTCCGAGTAATTTATTATAAATTTCTATCCTCACAAAGTTTTGATGCACAACTGTGGCAGTCATTATTCTCTAAAATTGCATGTCAATTTTCATCACTGTAACTAAGTAAATTCTAATCACTTAGTTCAAGTAGTTTATTAATCAATTTTTAAATTCAGCAATGTGTTAGACTCTCATCACTGAGAAATAACCTATGCAAAACCAGTTAAAGAAGGGAAGGCTATGTTGCTTCATGGTTTAGTTTTAGTTGATATTGGTTGAGAGAAAATGGCCAAGACAAGGAAATAAGTAACACATTATGGTGATTTGTGAGCAGAGAGAGAACTCTTGAATAAGTGTGTTTCTCATTTTCCCTCCTTTGATTCTAAGTTCTCAGACTTGAGGATAGTACACAATCAGCATGAGTTTTCTATAGAGAGCTGTGAGAGGCCGCACCTGGAAGGTGGCGCCGGCTTCCGCCCTCCGCCTTCCCAATGGCGAGTGCTCTCATGGTAAACAACTCCTTACATGGCTAAGGCAAAGAATTTGGCTTGCTTCTGCGTACCTGAACGTATTGGTGGTTCCCACGTGGCATATCAGGGTTGGCTACCCAGCGGGTACTTAAGGCTGTGGGGATTGCTCCCCGGGGTGGGGGTCAGAAGATTACTAAAAGGTCCTGAATAAACTGCAGAGAGAAGAGTCTGGTGTCGCATCTTCCTTGCTGGTCGGGCGGTAGCGACACGTGGCGGCCCGTACGGGGAACTCAGCCATAACCCCAACGAGGACTCAGAACTCTCTGTGTTCAGGGTGGTGACCGGTAAGTTCCCAGGTAAAAGGGGAATCCGCGACAAAGGCGAGGGTAAGTCCCCAGGTAAAAGGGGAATCCGCTGACAAAAGCGGGGGTAAGTCCCCAGGTAAAAGGGGAATCCGCAACAAGAGCTGGGAGTAAGTTCCCAGGTAAAAGGGGAATCCGCGATAAGAGCGGGGGGGGGGGGGGATTTTTGCTCTTCTTGGTAGATAGGGAAAGAGCGAGAACCCGGGGCTAGTCAGTAGAGTAGCCAAAAGTGAAAGTAAAAGTTTGTTTACCAGCTTTAAATGTTTAATACATGGGCGCTTCTTCTTCGCGCCCAATTTTTTTGGCTCTCAATGAGCTACTGCACTCAAAAAAGTTAAAAATAAAAAAGAGTACTTTAGAGAGATTTTTGAATGAATGTGACATCGTTGCCCCGTGGTTCGCTGTCTCCGGAAGCCTCACAGTGGCCTCTTGGGAGAAACTAGGGAGGGACGTAGATTTTGCCTCTGAACAAGGAACGCTTAAGAGCAGAGTGAGGCCAATATGGAAACTGATAAGAGGCTGTCTCGAGGAATAGCGTTGCAGTGAGGTGGTAGAGAATGGTCAGGCCGCCCTAGAAATGCTGCAGGAAGAAAGATCGGAAAGGGCAGACAGCAAAAAGGAGGAGAGCAGGGGGGTTTATACCCCGATTTTGCCGAACTAGAGACCTCTGAGTCTACAGACTCAGAGGAACTACAATCACTCATAGAACAAATAGAAAAAACAAAGATAAGAAAGAGGAGGAAAGGGAAGTAGAGAGAGGACCCAGATAAAGACGAATGCACGCCCTCCGTGCAACACCCCATACCTTCGGCCCCTCCGCTCTATGTGGAGGACCCCGGAAGTGGCAGCCCTGGCTGTTCTTTCAGCCCAGGCATGTGGAAAGCTGTCAGAACCGAGTTACATCTAGCCTGTCCAATATTTCAGGATCCACAGGGACAGCGGTATCATGAACCCTTAGATTTTAAGGTTATAAAATATTTAGCTGAGTCTGTGAGGACATACGGAATCACAGCCTCCTTTACTGTAGCCCAGGTGGAGGCCCTAAACAGACATTGCATGACACCCAGTGATTGGAGTGGGCTCGCACGAGCTTGTTTGAGCCCAGGTAAGTATTTAGATTGGAAGGGCTTTTTGATTGAATTTGCTAGTGAAGAGGCTGCGGCCAATCAGGCTGGGGGAAACCCAGCTTGGGACAGAGATATGCTGCTTGGACAGGGGAGATTCGCCAATCAGCAGATAGGCTACCCGGTTCAAGTTTATGAACAAATCAATAAAATTGGCATAAAGGCATGGAAGGCCTTACCAAATAAAGGCGAGGGCTCTATGGAGCCGTTTTCGGACTTTGTTGCCCGTATGGTCGAGGCCGCTGGCAGAATTTTTGGTGACCCAGACGCAGCCATGCCATTAATTAAACAGCTTGTTTACGAGCAGTGCACTAAGGAATGCAGAGCCGCCATAACCCCATATAAGAATAGGGGACTAGAAGCATGGATGAAAGTTTGCAGAGAGCTGGGCAGACCACTAACTAATGCTGGATTAGCTGCTGCTGTGGTGCAATTAACCCAGGAGAATGGGGCTGGTAAGGTGGCTCAGTGGTAGAGTGCTTGCCTTGCATGCATAAGGACCTGGGTTCGATTCCCCAGTACCATATAAGCAAAAAGAAGAGAAAAAAGCCGGAAGTGGCGCTGTGGCTCAAGTGGTGGGGCGCTAGTCTTGAGCTGAAGAGCTGAGGGACAACGCCCAGGCCCAGAGTTCAGGCCCAGGAAAAAACCTATTTAAAAAACGCTGCAAATTTGTCTAAACAGTTGTCTAGTTATCTTTTAGGTAATTGAACTGGGGAGTTCGACAGCCTGATGGAACAGCTCAGGGTTGCCATCGTCATGGTGAACTCGACCCGAGTGGATGCCGGATTGGCGGAGGGGTTATCTTCATGGATCTCCGCTGCTATGAATCATCTTAAGGAATGGGCGGGTTTAGGAGCCCTGACAGGCCTTCTGGTGTTAGCCTCCTTGGTATGTCTGTGGTGCATTTGCCAAATTAGAGGTTCTCAGCGTCACAGTGCAGCCATGATTATCCAAGCCTTTACAGTCAATGGAGCAGGTCAGTCCCCCCAAGCGTGGCTTGCCACCCTAAAACAATGAACACAGATTGCAAAGCCAAAGTACTGCAGTCGAGAGGCATGAGTTTTGCCCTCGAGGAGAGCATGTTTGATTGCACACGGGTTCGATTCGCCTTTTCCCGTCCTTGTGAAAAACAAAACGAATCAATGGACAGGCTGAGTCATTCCTAGAGAAGGTACCCTCTGGGAGAAGGCTTGTATGCAGTCCTTGCATTGCACAACAGGGATCAGACCTCTGTTCTCATCTGTGTTCTTTAAACAAAAAAGGGGGAACTGTAGAGAGCTGCGAGAGGCCGCACCTGGAAGGTGGCGCCGGCTTCCGCCCTCCGCCTTCCCGATGGCGAGTGCTCTCATGGTAAACAACTCCTTACATGGCTAAGGCAAAGTATCTGCCTTGCTTCCACATACCTGAACCTATTGGTGGTTCCCACGTGGCATATCAGTGTTGGCTACCCAGCGGGTACTTAAGGCTGTGGGGATTGCTCCCCAGGGTGGGGATCAGAAGATTACTAAAAGGTCCTGAATAAACTGCAGAGAGAAGAGTCTGGTGTCGCGTCTTCCTTGCTGGTCGAGGCGGTAGCGACAGTTTTCCACTTCGCTAAACTTCTCTGGGAACTTAGTCCCCCATACACCTAGTTGAGTATGGTATTGCTTTCCTGCATATTTTTCAATACAATCAAAGTGACAATATGACTTAACCATTTCATTTGAACACAGCACCCAAACACATCTCCTGATCCAAAAACGTTCCATTTTTGTTTCCAAAAGGCCTACATTCATCTTCTGACACTAGCATAAAAGGAGAGGTAACAGAATGCATTGCCTCTCTCCAAAACTCTTTGTAGCTTTGACTTCCAACATCATTCAAAATTCCAGGTTCAAAATGTCCACAGAGACTTAAAGAAAATTTTTATTTGAGAGTTGCCATGAAAATAAAGCAAAATAGGGCTGGAAAGGTGGCTCAGTGGTAGAGTGCTTGCCTTGTATGCATGAGGCCCTGGGTTCAATTCCTCAGCACCACATAAGCAGAAAAAGCTGGAATGGGCACTGTGGCTCAAGTGGTAAAGTGATAGCTTGAGCTGAAATGCTGAGGGACTGTGCCCAGGCCAAGTTCAGGCCCCATGACCAACAACAAAAAAAGTAAATAATATTTTTTTAAAAAAAGCAAAACCAATTATATGCCAAATATAAAGGCACATGCCTTTAATTAAATCTACTCAGACTGAAGACAGGAGGACCACAATTCTAGGGAAGCCTGAGTAAAAGAAATAGATTCTATGTGAGAAACAAACTATAATGGTCCAGTTTTAAGTGGTAGAGTGCTTACTAGGACAGTATGAAGCTTTGGTACAAGAAAGAAGAAGAGAGGAAGAGAAGAAGAAGAAGAGGAGCCAGACAGGTAGAGTAAGAGGAAGGAAGAAGAGGAAGAGGAGAAAAAAGAAGTAGAGAAAGAGGAACAAGAAGGAGAAAGAAGAGAAAGAAGAAGAGGAGGAAGAGGATGACAGTTAGGATGAGGAGCACCCTATTTTCAATATATAATAACATGTTGTAAGCATTCCTATTCCAAAAGAAAAGAATTGGAGAACAAGGGAAAAAATGGACCAGTAACTCAATTAATGGACAAAGAATTTGACTTGAAATTTCTTAATCGAACAATGTGCAAACAGACAAAAGGAGGTTAATAGCATTAGCACATGTAAAATCACTTATAAAATAGAAATGATATGTCATTTGATACTCACCAGAATGGGTTAAAGAAGATGTGCATTAGTAGGTTTGACAAGGACGTAAAGAAATCAAAGCTCTCATACATTGTAAAATAGCACATTCATCTTGGAAATTAGTGTGTAAAAGTTCCTCACAAAGTTAGTTACAGAAACACCAAACAGCCTAGAAACTTTGTACAGTCTAGAAAGTTTGCCTATATTTTTTATACACTTAAGTTAAATACTTGTGTATCATCACAGCAACATTATCTATGACAGCAAAATAATTGAAAAAAAAATTTCAGGCTGACCAATAGTAAAACAGATCACAAAACATATACTCACGAAATAGCCCATTTTCAAGTAAAAAAGAGAAATGGAGAATTGATATTAGTGGAAACACTGACAACAGGCTAGATAGAAAGAACCAGACACAAAATAACACATAAAATGATTTGATTTTCATGAAATTTTGGAATTATCAAAATGAGACATAACATTAGTTTCTTTGGGGTTGGAAGTCTAAGGAGAATTCAGAAGAGCTGCAGACAGGTATAAAATTTCCTTGTGAATGATGAATATTTGAGAGTATTCCAAGGTGATAATGATCGAATATACTTTCAAAATACAAAGAATCCCTAAATTTTATAGAATTAAGTTAACAAATATAACATATTTCAATTACACATAAAATGATTTTTAAATGGAATACTAGATAATCTTTAACTAACAAAGGTAAAAATAAATAAATGTTCTGGAATTTGGGAATTGAACAGTCTCTCCTGCTAGGCATAAAATTAAAGTGTTCTACCATGAAAGTAGACATAGAATATAGCAAATTGGTGGAAAGCAGGAGCAAGTAAAAAAAAAAAAAAAACCTCAATGCATATTCCACAAAATTAAGAAAAAATCAGAGAATAAGCGGTTTGGAGAGATGAGTGGAAATGTTAAAAAGGGATTAAAGTGATCAAGATGCATTATATTCACTAACTACTTCATTGAATGGCAACTCCTTTCTTCAACTATTCAAATAAAATATTTTCAAAACTATCAAATAAAATAAATAAATTAATTAAACAAAAACAAATAATGAATAGATAAATAAAATATAATAAAAATAAACTATAGATGTATAACAATATACGCCACAAATTTATAACCCAAACAAGAATAAATTAGGTTTGTTCGTGCTTCAAGATATATAAGGTAGAAAATTTTGACTACATCTAATTTATTGAGTTCTTTTGTCAATGGCATTAATTATGCCAGTAGTAAAAATAATCATGAAATTCTGAAATAAACAACACAGTATCCAGGAAATTACTAATTACTAATGCAAAGATATTATTGCAGAAAGATGGAATAGTATATGTTTGTATTATTAGATAAAATATCAAAATGATGTCAGAATGTAACATCGATTTCACAGAAATAAACAATAGAAATTTAAATGTATAAGCCAGGGAAATACAGCATGATTACAGCAAGTAATTTATCTTTTTTCCCAGAAATGAGAGAAAAATAAAAAGAACAGTGCAAAGGACAACAATCAAAAACTACCAAAAGTGGTTAAAGTCACAAACACTACTTTTAATCCTATAATAGGAAGGTGAGGTCACCCTAAAAAAATCACGTGTGGGAAGATAAAGACTGCACTGAATTCATTATACTAACATTTATACAGTGAAACATGACCACACAAACATTCTTCTAGTAAACTCAGCACCACCTTATGTTTATTAACACCTGCCTATGGTTTTCTAAATTGATAAACTGGACCAACATCATTGCATTGTTATAAAGATTTATTGTTAAGTAAATTGGTTGGCAGAATTTAAGCAAATCGTATGAATTCAACAGTACAGTACCAGAACTGTATACAACATACCATTTTTAGTTTATTTTTGTAGTATGATCTTGTTTTAATCCTTAGGCTTTCCTGCACTGAGATCTTCCTATTCTAACTTTGTATATAGCTGAGATGACAGACATATGCCAACTTGACTAGCTATTGGATGGGATGTGATTATTGTTAGGTCTGCAGGAAGCCTACCCCCTACACCCATCTCCTTCACCAGCCTGAACCCAGTAATCACCTGACTGTCCATCACTTAACTGTGCGTCAGAAAAGGATCCTTGAATCTGAGGTTACTTTCTCCACGACTATTTTCTATTGTGACTTATCCATTCTAATTTCTTTCCTGAAACAGACCAGGATCTTAAACTAAGGATCTATGCAATGTCCTTGAGCTTTATGTTGGAGAAAAAGGCTAATAAACACCATATATGACTAAGCTTATATTAAAATGAAATGGTAAATTAATATATATGATAAACTGATAAGAGAACCTACTAATGCTCGTGTGTGTGTGTGTGTGTGTGTGTGTGTGTTTTTTATAAGAGCACATTATTAATACTCTATTCGCTTTAAAGTTTAGAAAATTATCTAGGATATTATTTTTAGAGTAGTAAGTTCTGTAGTATCGATGACATAAGCTTTCCCATTCCAGGATTTATTACTATGAATCAATCTTGAACCTTATCTGTTCCTGTTTGTTGAACCATGAGCTTTGAAAGCAAATTCTCCTATATCTGAATTGCCAACAGGGACGTAGCAGTCTAACCCTACATTCATATCATTGAATCTCAAGTTAGTAGCTTTTCCCCATCAATAAGATAATTACAGAAGGGATGAACACACAACAATTAAATATACAGAGTGAAAGGGAAACAAAAAAGAAAACATTTTTTAACTCCATATGACAATGCCACAGGGGATCAAAGAACTACAATTAATTATCCAAAAAAGAGCCATCACATATGCAAAGCATCCTGCTATATTGTTACAAGTGGTGGTTCTTGTTAACCTCTCAGTATGCCTAATATATAAATTAAGCTTTGCCATAGTTATGTTTTTTTAGGGGGGGGCCGGTTATAGGGCCTGAATTCTGGGCCTGGACGCTGTCCCTCAGCTCTTCTGCTCAAGGCTAGCACTCTACCACTTGAGCCACAGCGCCTTCCGGCTTTTTTTATTTTTGCTTATGTGGTGCTGAGGAATCGAACCCAGGGCCACAGGCATGCAAGGCAAGTGCTCTACCACTGAGCCACCTTCCCAGCCCTGCCATAGTTATTATTATGAATCTTTCTGCTCATTTTTACCCCCAAAAGGATGATTTATTTCTTCTATTTAAAGACAGGCCTTCATCTTTAGTGTTCAACCATGCATTTTCAGTCTTCTCCATTATTACCAGCTCTTTGTCTGAGTATACATTTTTTCCCCTTATTTAGGAATTGGTACTGAAAGTTAAAGAATCCAATCAAATAGAAAGTGTAAAGACCCCTATGCTCTAGGAGAGAGGTGTTTGTTTTTTTCCTCCCAGGATGGATAACAGGACCTAGTAATAGAAAGGCTGCTCTAGAACTTTGTGTCACTGAAACTAGTAATGTTTTTTTTGTACTAGCTGTTCCTGAGGCTTGAACATAGGGCATGAGCACTGTTCTCTTGGGAATTGTTTTTATCTACCACGTGACCACAACTCCACTTTGGTGGTTAATTGGAGATAAGAGTCACTTGGATTTTTCTGTTCGTCCTGGCTATGCATTATCCTCAGAACTCAGCCTGCTGAGTAGCAAGGATTACTGGTAAAACAACAGTGCCCACTGCATTCAATGTTTTTTTTTGTTGTTGTTATTCTGGACTCCAACTGCTTTCAGGGTGAAAAGCCATCACTGGGGATTCAGTTTTGCATGGGTTTATTTTTATAACAATTTTAAAATATTTATTTGCTCTCTTGTTGCATTGTTGCTACTTTATCTTATCTTCATTTAATACTGGTTTTTACATTTTATTGTTACCACCTTATTTCATGAAAAAAATGGGGTTACGGCACCAAGAAATTTAAATTAGTACAGTATTAGTGGTTTGCTTCATTTGAGAAAGGTTCTCTGCCGTAGAGTTCCCAACACATAGAGAGTTGCTTCACTTAGGACACCGGGATACCACTGGAAAAAAGGGGCCTGACAGGAAATCGGATAGAGCCATTGGCATATCTCCAGATAAGGGAACTCTTAGCCACATTCCAAAAACTCACACTGCCATCATCAAGATCAAGAAACACACCAACCCGGCCCAGAGGCTTCTCTACATATTGAGACAGCAATGGGAAGGTGGTAAAAAGGGTGTAAAGTGTGTTCTCTTTCACAAACAAAAGGAGGAAAACATCCTGAGATTCACTGAGGTTGCTCCTTATGACAGAATCCCTAACAACTCCCAAGGCCCAGGTTGAAGACTCATCCACACTAACCTCCCAGTAATGTTTCCCAGAGCTGAGGACTTGGCATCCAAAAGCAGTGAATTGGAGGGAGTCTTCAGAATTCAAAACTGCATATTGATGGTCGTGTCTAACACTGCTCCCAGGATCTTGATTCCCCACAACTTCATTGAAGGCAATCTCCATCCGGAACTGACTGAGCTTCTCTCTCATTCCAGGCATGGGAGGGGCACTGAGCTGTGGCCTCAGAGGAAGTGGCATGAAGACCAACACTGACTCACAGCTTTCTAGGGTCAACTCTACATCCTGAAGCAGTTCCACATCTGGCTTCTGGTATGTTTTGATCAGCTCCTGAAACATATTCCTGAGCTGATGCTTCTTCGGAAGCATTTGGGTTTCCCTTTCTCTGAGTTGCTGTAACATGGCTCTTCCTTCATTGATCAGTAGCTGGGAATGGTGTCTTTCCTCCTCCTGGACACCAAGCTGCAGCATTCTAAAAACATCCTTAGTCATGTCTCCGTATAGATTCACATAACAAATCCATTGGTTGATGAGTCTCCTCTTCTCCTGTAAATTGTGCTGGTTATCTTGAGTCTTTTCCCATACAGCATGCATCTGCTTTGAAATCAACTCCCTCTGTTCTTCAGCAGCCCTTTCTATGGGATGGTGTTTGTGAGCCCTGTGCTCCTGAGACATGGAACAGCTCCTACAAAGCAGGGCCCTGTCTATCTCACAGAACATCTGCTTGGTCTCTCTGTGTGTCCCACACATGTATTCCTCAGAGCTCAGGAACCGCCTGAGGCTGGCTCTTCTGGCAATGGCCACCAGGCTCCTCAGAACCACGTTGGTTTTCAGGTTTGTCTGCTGGCAGGGTCCCTTGCATCCAGGGCACCTGGCTGGAGTCTCTTCCCAGCACAGGCAGAGACAAGGTCGACAAAAACTGTGCCCGCACTCTAGGGTGACTGGCTCTATGAAAGTATTCACATAGATGGCACAGCTCAGTTCCTTCTGGAAGGCCTGGGCAATGTCAGGGTCCATCATTCCTAGAATCTAATGAGGTGCTGGTGACTCACCCCTAAAAACCTAGCTACCCAAGAGACGGATATGAGATCAAGCTTTGAAGCTGACCTGGGCACCAAAGTCCCCCTGACACAGACTCTTATTTCCTATTTACCACTCCAAAATCACAAGTGGACTATGACTCAAGTGGTAAAGCACTAGCCTTGACCACAAAGTGACCCAGGGATAGTGCCCAGTCTTGAGCACAAACAGGCCCAGCAACACTGCCCTACCACTGGGTTCAATCCCCACAACCGACAAAACACCACCACCAACAACAACACCAAACCAAGGAGAGAAGAATTAAAAGAGGAGTAGATTCTCCCACTCTTATCCTCACCTGGAGTATCCAAGCTCCAAATGGCCTCCTCCTGCTGAGGGATCTTCAGCAATGCCTGAGTCTCAGACTTCCACTCTATTTATACTGAAAGAGGGTGGGCCCATGAAAGAAAGTGTCTCTGATTGGTTGTTTAGGGAAGCTGATTTACATATCAATAGGAGTTGGAATTTACATCCTGCCAACCCCACCTTTTACTTCCTCTTTCCAGGACATGCAATTTGGTTAGGTTATTTGGATTAGGTGGAACTTAGGTTTGTCCAGGGTTGGAAAAGTTTATTGTGTTTGTTTTATTTTGTTTTGTTTTGTTTTTTACTTCTGTGTATGCTTTATATTGGGACTATGAGTTTATTACTTTTCCACTGGACTCTAGCACACATTCGTGGAATCATCCATTGTATCTTGTGGGTCTTCATTAATTTGGAATTTGTCAGGCCTGATGGTGGACTGGTACTTTACCGCTTAAGCCATGTCCTCTTCTGTGTTTGCTTTTACTTTTGGAATAGAAAATTGTGTTTATGCTTAGGCTCTCCTGGACTGAGATCTTCTGATTCACACGTTGCACAAAGCTGAGATGACAAGAATTACCTCTTGCTTGAGTTGTGATCAGGGTTAAGTCTGCCCACAGACCAGCCCCTCCCAGCTTTCCCATCACCTGCCTTAATCAGACCATCAATCACCTGACTGTCGATTATCACCTGACTGTGAATCAACAAACATCCTAGGCTCCGAGGTCACTTCCTCCCAAGTCCATTTTCCATACTAATTTATCCTTCCGATGTTGTTGTTCTTGTTGTTTGTCTGTCATTGCTGGACTTGAACTCAGAGTAGAAGATCTGTCCCTGAGCTCTTCTTCCACTCTATTTCTCTTATCTTTATTTTAAATATCATTTATGCCTTTTTATTATAAAATGATGTGGTATTCTGATATATAATTTAATAACTCAATGCCGTTTTTGAGAATGATCTAAAAATTATCATAGACATAATCATACACACACACACATATATATATGTATATATATATATATACATATATATATGTATATAAATTGGATTTCAAGAGCACATTATTAATATTCAATTCACTATAAGTATTATCCTGTCAGAATATTCTCTTTAGGGTTATAGGTTGTCCCTGGCATAACCTTTCCCATTTTTGGTTTTGTTACTATAATCAATCTTGTACCTTTCTTGGTGTTGATCCATTAGCTTTGAAAGCATAATCCCCTATCTGAATTGCCAGCAGGGAAATAGTAGCCTAACACTATGTTTGCATCATTGACTCTCAGGCATTGACTCTCAAACAATCTTTGTACTTTTTCTTTTTTTTTGAAATTTTTTTCATTAGTGCTGCGGAACTCAGGGTGTGGTGCTTTTACTCAGCTTTTCAGCTCAAGGTGAGTCCTCTACCACTTGAGCCACAGCACCAATTCCAGTTTTCTAGTGGTTTATTGGAGATGAGTGTCTACGACTTTCCTGCCTGGGCCGGGTTTGAACCGAGATCCTCAGATCTGTTTCCTGAGTAGCTAGTATTACAGGGAATGCACCACTGGAGCTGGCTAAGCATTGTTTTTTATCTTCATATGATAATATCAATGGGGATGAAGGCACAATAATTGGGTACATAGAGTGAACGACAGACAACAACAAAGATCCATCACAACTGGACAGCAAACTGTTGTATTGTTACAATTGTTGGCTATTGTTAACATTTCAGTATGCCTAATATGTAAATTGAGCTTTGCTATTGTTATTATTAATCTCTTAGCCTGAGTTAATGTTCTCTTCATTTTTACCCTAAAAAATTAGGACTTATTTTTTCTAAAGCCATTGCTTTATCTTTAGTGTTCAACTTTGCACTTTCTTTCTTCTCCAATATTACCAGCTATTTCTCTAAGTATTCCAGTTTATTTTATTTTTAGGAATTAGTACTGAAACTTAAAGAATCCACTCTAATAGAAAGTTTAAATACCCCAATGGTCTAGTATACAGGTGTTTCTGTTTTTTCTTCCCAGGCTGGATAACAGGATCTAGTCATCAAAAGCCTGCTTTAGAACTTTGAGTCACCGAAACTAGTACTGCTTTTTTGTTCTAGGATGTCCATGGGGCTTGAACTTAGGGCATGAGCACTATTAGTGAGGGTTTTTTTTTTGTTGTTGTTGTTTGCTTTGCTTTTTATTTTCTCCTACTACTTGGTCCACAACTCCACTTTGGTGGTTATTTGAAGATGAGTCTTTTGGACTTTCCTATATGAACTGGCTATGAACTGCCATCCTGCTCAGCCTGCTGAGTAGCAAGGATTACTGGGAAAACAACAATGCCCACTGAAGTAAATGGTTTTTGTTTTGTTTTGTTTTGTTTTTTGCTGTTACTCTGAGATCCACCTTTTTTCATGGTGAAAAGCAGTCACTGGGGACTCATTTTTGCATGGGTTTATTTTTATAGCAATTTTTAAATAGTTTTTTGCTCTCTTGTTGGATTGTTGCTACTTTATCTTATCTTCATTATTTTTAAATTTTATATTTTATTATATGTTACGTCCATATTTCATAACAAAATGGGATTACTGTGCAAAGAAATTCAAATTAGTACAGTATTAGTGGTTTGCTTCATTTGAGAAAGGTTCTCTGCTATAGAGTTCCCAACGTATAGAATCTTCACTAATAATGGTTTATCATTGGAGAAAAAGTGTCTGACAGGAAATTGAAAATAGCCAATGGGATATCTCCAGAGAAGGGAACTTTTAACCACATTCCAAAAACTCACACTGCCATGGTCCAGATAAAGAAACACCACACCCTGGCCAAAAGACTTCTCTATATGATGTGTCAGCAATGGGGAGGTGGTAAAAAAAAGTGTAAAGAATGTTCCCTTTCACAAAAGGAGGAAGAAAAGGTCCTTTGATTCAGGGTGGTGGGCCTAGAAAAGGGTGTGTACCTGAGTTCTCATTTAGGGAAGGTGATTTACATTATCATTTGGGGTTGGAATTTCCATCCTGGTAACCACAGCTTTAACTTCCTCTTTCAAGGAAATGCCTCTTACAATTTCCTTAGAGAGTGACAAGTGCTGTGTATTTTGGTTAGGTGCAAGTTAAATTTGTACAGGATTGGAAAACATTTTTTTCCTTACCTTTTTTTATCTTTTGTATCTTTTTGTATCTTTTGTACTATGCATTAATTACTTTTTCACCAGAATATAGGTGACTTTGTATCTTGTGGTTTTGAAAATTAGCTGAGCTTGCATTGTGGAGTTATTAGATGATCATCCAAGTTTTTTATTTGGAAATTGTCATGCCTCCCGCTTGTCTGGTGCTTCACCACTTGAGCCATTTCAATCTTTTTATTCTCATTGCACTTCTAATTTCAAATAAAAATACTGTATTCATTTTCTATTGGTAATGTAGTTCCCCAATTTTAATTTATGCAAGAATTCTGAACTGATTTCAAAAATGAAGGACATTTTAAAGTAATTCATTAAAAATTTCATAAAAGCTATGAATATGGAGCTACATATAATTCATTACTTTTGTTTAATTTTTCACACCACAGTTGTAGAGTATGCTCAAAGGTGATTTTTATACTAACCTTTTTCTTGGAAGAATTTTTTAAATTAGGAAAATACTTTAGAGACATTAATGTTAGTTCAGCTATTTATTCTGCTTCATAAGGAATGTGATTTTAAGTTAATACACAGAAAATCTAAGACATATGATACATTTGGCATTTAGATCAATTTGTGTAATTACTTTTTTATTTAAATACTGAATGCCTATTTCTGAATTTTCAATTTATTACCTGATTCAAAGGTATATCATTACACCTGAAGAATCTAATCCACTTTACAAAGACTAAGTAACATATTAGTATGAATTTTATTTTTTTAGTTGAAAAATAATATTCAACATATATCACTTCAGGTGGTTTCACTGGAAAATTATTAAGATATGCATATCTATAGATATTTCATAATTCTATATTCTTATTTTTGGATTACATTTTTGTAATCCATGTGTCTGTACTCCAATTGTGTTAGACTTCCAATTGGTCATCTGACATCTTTGCTTTGTTCCAGGATTTCAGCATTAATGTTTTCTTATTTTCAGTGATTTTTATTATTTTTTCTTCTCACTATCGCCGTTGTAACTTTTTAACATACAAAAAAGAAAATTTCCTATTGCCCAGCTCAGCATTCTTTACATTTTCAAAAACCCAAGTGATGCTAGTGACATGCAACATGAAATGATTGATAATGTATACAATATCAATTGTATACAATACAGTAATTTCAAAATATTGCGTACAAATTTTAAAAAATGTAATGTTATGAAATTAAAATACACTATTATTAAACTGTGACATCTAACATTTTCTATTATTACCATAATATAGTAATATAAAACCATGCCATCACTCTCCAACTTCCTTTGTAAAGCATTTACACTTTGTGGAAACCTACACCTGAGCCCCTTTCCTGGTAATGAATGGACTGTTAAATGTCTCTAGAATTTCGGCAACCTCCCAGAAGCCTCTGGTATGTTTGGCTCCTCTCCTCTATCACCCATTATAATTAGGCCTGAGAGAATGCCACCTAGTCCTCATGCAACAAAGTAAGTTAGAGAACAAGTGCCCCATTTCCCAGCTGGACGCATCCAGGTCTTCATGCAAAAATGATCTCCAAGTTGTCATTTGCCTCAGTCCTGCAGCCATCATTGCCCAAGCCTGTAAACTCAGGTAGGTGCTTGAATAGCAAGCTGTTGTAGCACAAGCTGCTGAATGAACCTCAACTCTTGGACATTACATCTGAATTTTAAAAAAATTCCCTACAGCTGGGCTCTTATGACCCTGAAATTTGAAGATTATGGTCTGGATAATGGTTTCAAGCTAATCACTGATCCTCAGATCTCAGCTTCCTGAATAGCTAGGATAGACGGTGTAAGCCACCAGCACCCAGATTTGCTCTTGCTTTCTTTGGTGTAATTGCTTTACAAAATCTTATCTCATTTAAATCTGATTTCATTCTGAGTTCTACCCTAAGCAGTACATTACAGATGGAAATTGCTCATCCTGTGCTGTCTCGGTCTTATGAAAACAAAGATTACTCTTCAGTCGATTTTTGCTGGTGCTTACCAAGTACACCATTCCTTAGTCCACTCCATGAGTAATTATTACATATTTAAAACCTTCCATAAACTACAGGAACCCTAATTTCCTGGGTTAAAGTGTTGAAATATTGGATGTCTCCTTCCCTAATCTTCTTTTCTTTCCTTGTTTTTTTTTTTTTTTTGTCCATCGTGGGTCTTGAACTCTGGGCCTAGGTATTTTCCCTCAGCGCTTCAGCTAAAGGCTAGTGCTCTACCGCTTGAGCCACAGTGCAACTTCCTCCCTTATCTTCTTGTTTTCTCTGTCTACACTCATAGCATTTCAACATCTATTTTCCAATCAACTAGCAATATATTTACACAGCATAGACTAAAAGGGTAGGTAGTCAAATATACTTGTACAAATCAAACTAAGCATGAATCTAACAAATATTCTTGATTGATTCACTTAAAACTCTTGACTGGGATAAATAGTTCTAGTTGCAATTGTGGCATAAATTTCTTTTTTTCTGAAATCAAATGATGGAAGAGACATTTCAGCAAAGGGAAGTGAGGAAAGTGCTCACACCTAAGGAAGAAAAAGGGACCTCTCTAAGCTTATGCAGTACCATAGGAAAAATATTGAAAAAGGAACAGCTAAATTTGAAATTTATGACAGGTATGATATCAAGTACCCACTCCTCGTTAAAGTAAGCCTGAATTAACAGCATTAATAATTTTAAGCTAGTTTTCAGTGTTTCACACCTGAAATATCTAACCACACTTGAGGGTAAGATCTGGAGAACTGAGGACTGAGGCCAGCTTTGGCAGAAATTTCCTGCCAAAAATTATTAATTTTCACTATATTGAGTATTATCATTTTTTGGTTTCTCATCTGAGAACAAGACTAGTCGGTGTGATTTTCACATTAGTAGAAATATTACTGTCATATCATAATTAGAAATTCTATGAGAAGAACCAGGTATTTAAGATTATACCTTGTCAAAAGAGTCTATCCTTCTCATTCGCAGTCTTGGCCTTCACTTGTATCTTTGTTCCCCACTATGACCTTTCAGCAATAATACTGTTCTATCATGGCTTTAAATGCCTAAGATTCTGACAACATCACAAAGAAAATATTTCTGAATTAAGGATAGATTTCTAGATAAAGGCTTTTAACAAAATAAAAATTAGATATTTTTGCTTTTCATATTATCTTTTCTTTTTAAAGTGTTTTTGATTGACACAAAACAATTCTATACACATTAGAGGTAAAATGAGCTGTTTTATTTTTGCTTTGCTTTGCTTTCTGCATTTCTGGGATTAAACTCTGAGCCTCACACTCTCACTCTGGGGGCTCATCTGGATATAATATGTTTTGACTTGTGCCATCATTAGACAATTGAATCTGAGCAATCAGCATATTGATCTTTAAAGTTAAACATTTCAAAGTCAATGGGGATGTTACAAGTTCTTTTTCTAAATTTGAAATTTCTTAGCAACATAGAAAATAAATAAACATCAGATAACAATTCAACAGGTTGAAATACAGAGAAATATACTATATAAAGTTTTTCACAAATGCCCACGTGAATAGATGAAATTCTAAAGAAAACAGTTTGAATTTACCCTGAAAATATATTCTATGATGCAACAATGCTTGATAAGAAATGTACTCATTACCTTGCTCATGTAATTGTAATGCCTCTGTACAGTATTTTCACAATAAAATAAGTAAAATAAAAATATTCTTTAAAAAAAGAGTAAGGGAAGAAGTGACATTGTCAAAAAAATGAACTCTTTACCTGACTTATGTAATTGTAAACCCCCCCCCCGTATACATCCCTTATAACAATAAATACTTTAAAAAAAAATCTATCAATTGTACTCAATATAAAGCAAACATAAAAACATCTATTCACTAGCTCTTCTTAACCTTCCTGAAATTTAATGTGTCCTTTTTCCATGATATAGCAGCAAATATATATTGACTATAAATGTATTGATCAACAGGTGTCAGTGGCTCACAACATAATCATAATAATGAAGTGTGCTGAGATCAGAAGATTGTGATTTAAAGCCAACAGGCAAAAAAACCATCTATGAGACTCTTACCTCCAAATTAACCATCAAAACGTGTAAAGTGGAGTAATTGCTCATGACAGAACATTAGACTTGAGAAAGAATAAATAAATAAACAATAAATAAATAAATAGATAGATAACTCAAGGACAACATACCAGGATGTTAGTTCAAGACCCATGATCAACACACACACACACACACACACACACACACACACACACACACACACACACATACACACACACACACACTGCTTTCTGCTCTTCCATTTATGTTGAAAATATTATTTAATGTGAGAAGCATTTAACATACTTTTTAAATTTACAAATTAAAACAGTATCCATTTTATAAAAAAAAACAGGTATTCTAGGCACTTGCTACCTGCTAGGAGACATTAATACCTTGATATAGTTAATGCCTTAATTAATTTTCCTAAATCTGACAGGTAGACATATGTTATTATTATTTCTCCTCAACAAATGTGGAAAAAGTTGGAAGAAAATGTCATAATAGTGGAATTTCATAAAATTTATGTTTCATAAGAGGTAGTAATCATTGCAACTCCTAAACATGGCTTAAAACCAATAATGCAGTGACATTGAATTTCTCTGTAGTTTATATAGTGTGCAAAAAACATCATTGATACTATAAAATGTTTCCTTTACATTTCCTGGGAAGAAGCTAAATAATAATATATACAACTTAAAATCATAAAATGACATTTTGGTTATACTAATGAAATGCCCACATTCAAAATCCTTAATAAGTTTATGCAAATATTACAGCTCTTAAATATTCAAATTTTGAAACTTTTGAAACAAGTCATTGCAAAGTTAAAAACTATAATTAAAACAATCATTTTAATCAAACTAAGCATATCCTTGATTGGAACATCCACTTTCATAGGAATAGATAAATCTAGATAAATATTATCCTTGAGCATGTATGTGTTGTGTTTGCACAGGTATACAAGTACTTGTGGCTCTTTGATATTTATAGTGCATTCTTCTCTTTGGTGTGTATTGATTTACGTTAATACTAGTTTTGCATAATTCATCATGCATTTAAAAACATGAAAGACCAAGGTATCCAAAGGTAGCCCTCTGTAGAAAAATGGTGGTATGTGAAGAGCCCATCACTTTGAAATCAAGCAGTGTGTCATTATTTATTTATTTATTTTTTAATTTAATTTTATTTTATTTGAGAACATACTGTACAGAGGGGTTAAAATTACATTGGCAGGATAATGCATACATTTCTTACCAAGCATTGCAGCCTCCTCCTTTGTTTACCCTTCACCTCCCTTCCCAGCCTCCCCCCTCCCCCCACCCAATCATACCCCCCTCCCCCCCCACACCGACATTGTAAAGCTTGCTTTGACATGACATTTTGTAATTCTCCTTGTTACAACAGGTCCACCTGAATCCTTAAACGACTTGTTTGTCCCCATCTCCTCCACATGTTATACTGACATCAAATAAAGTGAAAGCGGGGGTTACACTGTGGGGGAGGGACATAAAAAGCAACAAAGAAATAATCTTATAAATGCGTTAGAAACACATGCATGAAAGAAACGAAAACATGAAAATACATATTTAAGGGATCGTTTTCCTAACATCACATTATCTGATCTTTTCCGCTTGACTCATACCTATACTAGATATTGCAAATAAAGGAAACCATGGGACCTATGCTTCTTTGGGCCTGGCTTACTTCACTTAATATAATTTTTTCCAAGCCTTTCCATTTCCTAACAAATGGGGAAATGTCATTCTTTCTGATGGAGGCATAGAATTCCATTGTGTATATATACCACATTTTCTTGATCCATTAATCGACTGAGGGGCTTCTGGGTTGGTTCCATATCTTAGCTATGGTAAATAATGCTACAATAAACATAGTTGTGCTGGTAGCTTTAGTGTGGTCTTGTTTGTATACATTTGGGTAAATGCCCAAAAGTGCGATTGCTGGATCATAGGGGAGATCTATGTGAAGTCTTTTGAGGAACCTCCATACTGCTTTCCAAAGTGGTTGAAGAAGTTTACATTCCCACCAACAATGAAGTAAGGTTCCTTTCTGTCCACAGCCCCTCCAGCATCTGTTGTTGTTAGAGTTCTTGATTTTTGCTGTTCTAACTGGAGTGAGGTGATATCTCAATGTTGTTTTGATTTGCATTTCTTTTATGGCTAGGGATGTTGAACATTTCTTCATGTGTCTAATGGCCATCCTTCTTTCTTCTTCAGAGAAGCTTCTCTTTAAGTCTTTTGCCCACTTATTTATTGGGCAGTTGTTTCTTTGAGGATTTGTTGTTGGGTGGTTTAATTTTTTGAGTTCCAAGTATATTTTAGATATGAGACCCTTGTCCGTTGTATGGCTAGTAAAGATCTTCTCCCAATCGGTGGGCTTTCTATTGATCTTGCTAGCTATGTCATTTGCCCTGCAGAAGCTCTGCAACCTTATGCAATCCCATTTGTCCAACCTTTCTTTGATTTGTTGTGTTTCCAGGTCTCTATTCAGAAAATTTCGGCCAGAGCCAAGGAGACCTAGGGTTTCTCCTATTCCATCCTGTAATGTTTTCAGAGTGTCTGCTTTGAGTTCAAGGTCTTTGATCCATTTGGTGTTGATTCTGGTGCAGGGTGATATATAAGGATCTAGCTTTAGTTTTCTGCATGTAGTTAACCAATTTTGCCAGCACCATTTACTGAAGAGGCTGTCTTTCTTCCATTCTATTGTTTTAGCTTCCTTATAGAAGATTAGATGGCTATAGGTCTGTAGGTTCATTTCTGGGTTTTCAATTCTATTCCATTGGTCCTGAGCTCTGTTCTTATGCCAATACCAAGCTGTTTTTATTACTATGGCTTTATAGTAGAGTTTGAAATTTGGTATTGATATTCCTCCAGCAGTGTTCTTTCCATTGAGAAGTGTTTTTGCTATTCGGGGTCTTTTATTGTTCCATATGAATTTTTGGATTGCCTCTTCTATTTCCTTGAAGAATGAGGGTGGAATTTTGATTGGTATTGCGTTGAATTTGTAGATAGCCTTGGGAAGTATTGCCATTTTAACGATGTTAATCTTGCCAATCCAGGAGCATGGGAGGTTTTGCCATTTTTTAAGTTCTGTGTTGATTTCCTTTTTCAAGATTTTAAAGTTTTCATCATAGAGGTCCTTCACTTCTTTAGTTAAGTTAATTCCTAGGTATTTTATTTTTTGTGGGGCTATTACAAATGGAGTTGCTTTCCTAATTTCAGCCACACTTTTCTCATTGTTGGCATACAGAAAAGCCATTGATTTTTGGGGGTTAATTTTATAACCTGCTACTTTGCCAAAGTTTTGAATCAGCTTGAGTAATTTGGGAGTGGAGTCTATGGGATTCTTTAAATACAAGATCAGGTCATCTGCAAAGAGGGAGAGTTTTATTTCTTCTTTCCCTATTTGGATCCTCTTTATGTCTGCATCTTGTCTTATTGCTGTAGCTAGGCATTCTAATACTAGATTGAAGAGAAGTGGAGAGAGTGGGCATCCTTGTCTTGTTCCTGAGTTAAGAGGAAATGGCTTTAGTTTTTCACCATTGAGTATAATGCTGGCTGTAGGTTTGTCATATACAGCCTTTATTGTATTGAGGAATGTTCCATGGATTCCTAATTTTTCCAAAACCTTCATCATAAAGGGGTGTTGGATCTTGTCAAATGCTTTTTCTGCGTCTATTGAGATAACCATGTGGTTCTTGTTCTTGCTCCTGTTGATGTGATGAATAATATTAATTGATTTGCGTATATTGAACCAGCTTTGCATCCCTGAAATGAATCCTGTTTGATCGTGGTGTATGATTTTTTGGATGAATTGTTGAAGTCGATTGGCCAAAATTTTGTTGAGAAGTTTTGCATCCATGTTCATCAAAGAAATGGGTCTATAGTTCTCTTTCTTTGATGAGTCCCTGCCTGGTTTTGGGATGAGGGTTATGATGGCTTCATAGAATGTGTTCGGTAGTGAGCTTTCTTTTTCAATTTCATTGAAGAGTTGGACGAGTATTGGTGTGAGTTCTGCTTTGAAGGCCTTTTAAAATTCCGCTGTAAAACCATCTGGTCCTGGACTTTTCTTAGCTGGGAGGTCTCTTATTGCTGTTTCTATTTCAATGCTTGATATGGGCCTGTTAAGATAGTTTAACTCATCTTGGTTTAGATTTGGCATGTCAATATTTGCTAGGAAGAGGTCCATTTCTGTCAAGTTGTCGAACTTATTAGCATAAAGTTTTGAGAAGTATTCCCTTATAATGTTCTGAATCTTGGTTGTTTCCATGGTGATGTTTCCATTCCCATCTCTGAGTTTATTAATTTGGGTGTGTTCTCTTCCTTTTCTGATAAGATTTGCTAAGGGTCTGTCAATTTTGTTAAGTTTTTCAAAGAACCAACTCTTTGTTTTGTTGATTCTTTCTATAGTTTTTTTGGATTCTAATTCATTTAATTCTGATTTAATTTTGATTATTTCTTTCCGTCTACTGGATTGGGGTTTATCTTGCTGCTCTTTTTCAAGGAGGTTTAGATGTGTCATTAAATTGCTAGTTTCAGATCTCTCCAATTTCTTGATGTAGGAGCTCAGAGCTATAAACTTGCCTCTGAGTACTGCCTTTGCTGTGTCCCAGAGGAGCTGGTAATTTGTGTGTTCATTTTTGTTGAATAGCATGAACATTTGAATTTCCTTTCTAATCTCTTCCATGACCCACTCTTGATTCAGCAGTGTGTTGTTTAGCCTCCATGTGATACCGGACTTTCTTTGGTGGCTTTTGGTGTTGAGTTCTAATTTTATTCCCTTGTGGTCAGAGAGAATACAGGGTATAACTTCAATGTTTCTGAATTTAGACAAGTTTGCTTTGTGGCCTAGAATGTGGTCTATTTTAGAAAACTTTCCATGTGCTGCTGAGAAGAACGTGTATTCTGGTGCTGCTGGGTGAATTGTTCGGTAAATGTCTGTTAAGTTTAGTTGATCTATGGAGCTGTTTAGATCTGCGGTTTGTCTGTTGAGGTTTTGCCGAGTTGATCTGTCTAGTGGGGAGAGTGGTGTGTTAAAATCTCCAACAATTAATGTCTTTGGATCTATATGGGATTTGAGGGAAAGTACTGTTTCTTTGATGAATTTGGGTGCTCCATTGTTTGGCAAATAGATATTTAGAATTGTAATATCCTCCTGAAGGAGAGATCCTTTAATTAGTATGTAGCTACCTTCTTTATCTCTTCTCACGATTTTTAATTTGAAGTCTATTTTATCTGATATTAGGATTGCAACTCCTGCCTGTTTATGAGGGCCGTTTGCTTGGTAGATTTTGTTCCAGCCTTTAACATTGAAAATGTGTTTGTTTTTACAGGCAAGATGTGACTCCTGCAGGCAGCACATAGAAGGGTCTTATTTTTTAATCCAACTAGACAGTCTATGTCGCTTAATTGGAGAGTTCAGTCCGTTAACGTTAAGAGATAGGACTGAGAGGTATTTGGGAGTTCCTGCCATGTTATCTACCTTCTTGGGGGCTGCGAAAGCTGGGTTCTTCCTATGGTTCTTGGATTCTCAGTTTGGGTGCAGTTTCTTGGCCTTTATTGTGGTCTTGTTGGTTTTCTATGTGTAGGACATCTTTAATAATCTTTTGTAGGGCTGGTTTGGTGGAGATGTATTGTTTCAATTTTTCTTTGCTGTGGAAGGTTTTTATTTGGCCTTCAGTTATAAATGAGAGTTTAGCTGGGTACAGTATTCTTCGTTGATAGTTGTTTGTTTTTAGGGCATGGCATACATCATTCCAGGCTCTTCTTGCTTTGATTGTCTCTGCTGAGAAATCTGAGGTGATTCTAATTGGCTTCCCTTTATAGGTGATTACCCTTTTCTCCCTGACAGCTTTAAGGATCTTTTCATTGTTCTGAGTTGATCCTGTGTGGATTATAATGTGACAGTGGGATGTCCTATTCTGGTCTGGTCTATTTGGGGTTCTAAAGGCTTCTTGTATCTCAATAGGCCTATCTTTTTGCATGTTTGGGAAGTTCTCTGCTAGGATCCTGTTAAACAAATTTCCTAGACCATTAACTTCTGTTTCTAGGTGCTCCTCTACACCCATTATCCTTAAGTTAGGCCTTCTGATGGTGTCTTCCAGGTGTTGGATAGATCTATCATATTTCTTGGACTTGTCTTGGATGGTTGTATGTTCTTTCTCTATAATATCTAGGCTGTCTTCAATCCCTGAGATTCGATCTTCTGCATGGTCTAACCTGCTGTCAAGACTCTCTACTTTGTTTTTAATCTCTTTTCCTTCTAATTGGTCAGCTTTGATGACTTCAAGTTCTTTGTTGAAGCTCTGTTTTAGGTCTTGTATGAATCTCTTTACTTCCTTAATTTGGTGTTCAGTGTTTGTCCTCAAATCACTTAGATGATTGGATATGGTTTCTTTGGACTCCCATTCCTTCTGTTGGGTTACATTCAGCATTCCCTTTGTGGTCTCCCTGACTTCCTTCAGCTCCTTGTTAATGGATTCTATGGATGCCTTTAGTGATCTTTGTGTGTTCTCTACCTGGTCTCTCAATTCCTGTATTACTCTTTGTTTAGCTTCCTCATGTTCGTGGGATTCCTGCAGTTCTCTTTGAGTGTTCTCAGCCTGCTCACGCCATTCCTCCCTTTCTCTTTGAGTATTCTCAAGTTGTTCACGCAAATCCTGTATCAGTTTTTGAGTAGGTTCCTCACGCTTATGATATTCCTGTATAAACTTCTGGGATGCCTCATCTCTCTCCCTCTCACGCTCATAGAGAGTCCTTTGTAAGTTGTCAAGCTTCTCATTTATCATGTTTGCCACCAGTGTTTGTAGAGCTATTTGGGAACTCTCCTCTGGATTGTTCATTATCTGATCTGACCCCTGATTATCAAGATTGGGAATTGAGATACCCGAATTTGCCATTTTTCTTGTGTTTTTCCGGCTTACTCTGCCCATTTGAGATGAAGATAGCACCAGTTTTGTGCTAGAACACTATCTTAAGCCAACCATCAACCAAAGTTTGCATTTGTACAGTCAATAGTCTACAGATACAATCTAGTCCAACAGATACATCTATTCAACATAAGACAACTATATTTTAAAGGACTTCGAACTGCAGAAAAGAATTTGGAAAACCAGAAATTATTAGGATTAGGGAGAGTTGTGGGTGAGAAATAGGAATAGATTGGTGTGGGGAGGCACAGGGAGAGTTAACTATGTCCTAATCACAATGCAGGAAATGGGTTGGGTAGGATGCAAGTAGAGAGAGAGAGAAAAAGAAGAGAGGGATAGGGGAATGAAAAGAGACCAGAAAAAAAATAGAAACGTAAAAATTAATGTTATTGTAGAGATTAAAAGACCATCTATTCAGAGAGGAATGTGAATATGTTGTGAGAAAGGGAGGGACATAGCGGAGATGTGAAAAACTTTAAGGATGGGAAAGGGAGAAGAAAAGATCAGAAGTTCAGTAGAGCTAGACAAAAAACAAAAAGATAATTATGAAAGAAAGAAAACAAGAAAGAAGATAAGAAAGGAAAACGCTCATTTACATATTCCTAAAATAAAAATTATAAGAGGAGGAAAAACAAAAAAAAAGTTACTGGAAATCAATTATTTTTTCAGAAGAGGCAAAAATTAAAGATTAATAAAAGTTTTAAAAGAAAAAAAAATTTTATATATATAAGGTAACAAAAAACAAAAAACAAACAATAAAAAAGAAAAGAAGAAGAAAAAAAGGAAGAAAAAAAGAAGTCCTTTGATCTTTTTTTTTGGGGGGGGAGGAGGTGTGGGAAGAATCCTTTATCTCCCTTTTGTCTGTAACCAGCCTCTTGTTGGAGTCTTTGGTCAGCTTGAGGTCCTGTGGCTTGATTGGTTTCTTAAGTCGGTTTGTTGGAAGAGGCAGAAAAATGCTCTGCTTTACCCAAGATTTTGAGATCCCCCTCCCAGGTTAGTTTTCTAGGAGGGTGATCTGCTTTGAGAATCACAAAAGAGGGGGATGCAGTGGTGAGGCTAGGTTCTGGGTATAGTTGAGGCCTTTCAACAATCAGTAGCTTTTTCCTGGGGCTGTTTTGTGCAAAAAAAAAAAAATCTCCCAGAGCCCAGCCTGGAGCCGTTCTCAGGGATTCTGTTTTTCAATTGATTGTTGAGTCTGCTAGAGGGAGGTGCAGCCTCTGGCTCTGGTTACCCAGTGAGGCAAGCCACTCCAATGGCTGGCGCCTGAGCTGGGTGACTTTTCCCTGGATGGAGCCGAGTCTGGCAGGTCACTTTGCCGTTAAGTTCTTGTGACCTGCTAAATGACTCGTTTTATTCCAAGGCCTGGGTTGGAGCTGGCAGCTCCTCCGAGCTTTGTCTGTATCCAAGATGGAGATCACCGGTGCTGGGGGGGAGGGGTGGCTTTCCCTCCTCTGCTCCCTGAGAAGGAGTGAGGAAGTCGGGCTTCTACTCACGCCGAGTCTTGGATCCTGGGTCGTCTCTGGTCTGCAAGCTGCAGGATGAAGATGTCCGCTCTTTGTTGGTTCTTGCTGGTGTTGAGTAGAATCCGCTCGCCCGCTGCGTCTGGCTCCTTCGTCCCGGACTCTCTGTGTGAGCGCTCAGGTATGGCCCCCGGCTGTGGTCTCCGCCGCTTGCGACCCTGCCGCTGCCGCCGCCGCCGTGGCGGCTGCTGGCGAGCACTCAGGTGCTTCTTTTTGCCTTGGCTTCCTCTCTCTTTTCTAACTCTCTGTCCTGTGATGGCACACTTGGTGTGATTCTCTGGCTTAGGACTGTTCACTAGAACTCTAAAACTGCTTTCTATGCGAGAGCTTGTTCAGATTCCAGCTTCTCCTCCGCCATCTTCCCGGAACTCCTGTCATTATTTATTATTCATTAGGACCATGTTGACACACAGCTTCAAACATCTCCTCAGTGTTTATATTGGAGAAGGGAAAAATGCATAGATGCATGCACAGACACATGTTGTTACCTAATATATCTCCTCATGCTTTTAACTGGCAGTATAAGTACCTGACCTCGGAAGCGACCTCTCATCTAGAGTCTTTATATAGAGATGTATGAACAGCTTTGACAAGCAAAATGAACACTTGATACTCTCTGACACTGTTAGCATGGCTTAAGCCACACAGCCTTTCCTTCAATTTTACAAACATATTTCAATTTTACCACATACTTTTTAAAACTCTTAAATAGAACCATGCTGTAGAGGACTAAAAATGCTAGGCACACAAGAAGAACTAACTAGTCGAATAATAAAAGAATAATAATAATAAGCCACAGGAAAGACAATTTTAAATCCACACAAAATTGCAAGAGGGAAAGATTAGAGTGGCGATATCAAACCCATGAAGTTATAAAGAATGAGGCAATAAAAGTAAAGCACTGAGATGAAAAGTAATGTTATTAATTGTCCAGTAGCTTTTCTCCCCACTGGATCTCATTTATCTTTGGAAGAAGTTTAAAGAAAAATCACAGACACTGCATAAATTTTGTTTTTCCACTGTCAGGTGTATCAGCAACATCTTGTATTTACAGCCGTCTTCACAAATCACAGGCAATTATGTATGTGTCTTTTCATTTACAACAAGTATCATCTTTGCAAAACTCTAAACTTTATTTTTAAATAAAGTTTTAAATAAATGCCTGTGATTTATTTGCCTATGGTTTAAGAAACAATTTAGAAGACATTGAAGAGTTCATTGTTGCCACACCATGACAGGTTCTATTACTTAAAAAACAGAGTAGATTCCATGCTAATGTTCATATGGCCAAATTGTATGTATCAAAGAAAATATTCTCAGTACATCTTAAAACTTTTGATGATACTTGGCTCTTTACTTATTACATTTCTTTATGATTTGTTAAACTATCGTTAAGAGAGTTATTATTTCTTTCCCAAATGCAAAGAAGAAATAAATATTTTTACTTAATGATATATCAGACATCAACTCATATTCTAAGTTGATTTGAGCAGAAAATTGATATTTCATTTCTCATTATGACAAAAAATGAACAGTTCATTCTTAGATGTACTTTGTTTTAAATATATATAATCACTAAAGATTAAGTTTACCTGAAAATAATGGCGATCCAAAATAAAACTGACAAGAATAAGTAAAAAAACATAATATTTTGTCGGACATTTTGAAAGAAAGCATTCTGTTTGATTTTATTAATGCCTTAAAATCTGCAAATGAGTATCATGGTTCATCCTCTCTGAATTTCAATAGTCCAATCTAGAAACAATGGAACCTTTCCTTATTTCTAATCCATAAACAATTCTCTTGGCTGTTTTTTCAAACTCTACACTAAGTCTAATTACTTCTGTCACCTTTAGTGCTACATTTATGTTGAAGCCAGAACCTCACTTACTTGAATTATTGCAATAGACTTCAATAAGTTCTTTGTATTGTTTCTCATACTTTTATAAATTCAACATAACAAACTGAAACTTCTAAATTGTAATTCTGCTAATTTTTCCCTTCTACTCAAAACGATTCTGTGGCTTCTCATGCATGTAGAATTATAGGTAAGTTGGTCTTACATAAGTTTCACAACCATCCCTACTTCTTTGACATGTTTTATCTTATTCTTATATTTTATAACTTCAAAAACTTTAACTTGCATATTGTTTACTGAACAAGACTGACTCCTTTACTGTCTTCCAGCCCATCTTTTTAGAATATTCTTATACTAGCTATCAATTTGGTAGTAATGGGGCTTGCATGGCCTTACCATTGGTAGGGTAGACTTCTACCACTTAGCAGCAACTCCCAGGCTAGCTACTAATTTTAATTCTTCAATTCCTTGCTTAGGTCTCACTTTCACAATGAGGACTGCCTTGAGAATGGCATCTCCCACTGAAACTTCATCCTCACTAGACCTCAAAATTTAAACACCACATTTATTCCATACCATAATTTATTTCAAGTATGCTATATGTTTTACTGATTTCATAGATATTTGTTTAAGAACAGTCTTTTTGTCTAGAGTCGTTTCTACTTTTGTCTATTATTTAGTGATTTTTTTGTGTGCCCTAGATCAATTCAGAGCACTTGTTTTATGTCCCATATTCAAGTGGTTTTGTTGATTGAAGACTTTTATTAGAATGGAAGAATAAAACTAGGGTTGGTGATAAGTAACCACTTATGACCAACAAATCTATAGTATGCTCAATTGATTAAATCTCTTTTCCTTGGCAACATTTAGCAGTGAGTTGGATAGAAGTAATATGCATTTCTGGATTCATGGAATTTTTTACAAATGAAGTTAAATTTGTCTTCACATATTTGATTAAGTCATTATTACCACTATTTCTTGATCAGTATGACTGAGACTTATGAGTCAGCCATTTTCCTAGATCGGAGAATAAAATCTAAAATTAGGTATTGAAATGTTATTTATAGATATGAGTAAATATACATTTTTCTATGTATATTTAATAATCAATGGCTATTGTCATGCATTCTTGCTCACTTTCTCGCTCTCTCTATTTCTCTGTTTGCATGTATATAATTATCACTCTATTCTTTTATAATTTACCCTTTTCCTGTCAGTCATTGGGCTTGAACTCAGGGCCTATGCACCAGGCTAACCCTCTAATACATTAACTACAGTGCCACTTCTGGGTTTCGGTGGTTAAAGGGAGGTAAGAGTCTCATGGACTTTTCTGCACTGGAAGGCTTCCAACCACAATGCTTATATCTCAGCCTCCATAGTAGCTAGGATTACAAGCATAAGCCACAGGTGCCCAGCTTGTATATTTCTGTTTTATTCTCTGCATCTAATAGAGAGGATAAGTAGGTTTGAGAGCCTTTGAGGAACCAGAGAGACATCCAATCTACAGAAACATCTTACACTGTTCAGGAAATTTTACCCTGGACCATTCTCCATTATCCACAACAAAATCCCAAGTTAGGGTACTGGAGCTGTGGCTCAAGTGGTAAAGTGCCAAATGGATTGAAAATGAGAGTGTGAGGCCCTGACTTCAAGACTTCAAGAAGCTCTACTACTGGCATGAACAAACAAACAATTAGTTAACTAATTACCTGGTTAAATAATTAATTCCATAAATAATTACTTAAATTTTGAAACCTTATAAAATTGAAGCTAGAATGTAGCTCTTTCAAAACATTTAAGACCAGTTTGTTTAAAAATTTGAATATCTATAAGTTTTAAAAAGCAAAGTAAATAAGAAATGTTTTAGGTTTTAGAAATGTTTCATTTTAAGATGCAGAGTTGTACGATAGGTTCAAGTTGTACAACAGTTGTTCAAAGCTTATAATTATCTCCATGTTGAAAACAGAGTGATCTCATTGTTAAATGCAAATAAATATTGGAGAAATGTGGTATGGATTCTAATGTGTGTAGCTTAAATTGCATAATCTATGTGCTTCAAAGCAAATTAATTATTATGATTCATTTTTCACATTGGAAATAAATCAGTTGACAAAGGCTTTGCTTCTTTGGTTATAATTGTAAAAGAAAATAACTGGCAATTCTTGGTTTATAAAGATTGGAAGCTTAGAGCACCAATTACTCTAAGATAAAGCAGAAATATATATGCTAAAATAGTGCAGAGAATGTTCAATTAGATACATGGACTTTGTCAGACTATTGGCTTTTCAACAATTCATGTAAAGCTCTCTGACTATAAAATATACAGATTCGTAAGTATACCCTGCTGTGACTGGAGAGGGATAAGCCATTGTGAAGGCTGCTTGAGAAACATAAATCATTTCAAAATAAATTTTCTTACATTCTACTAGACAGCACTAATAAAATATGTTTATGATTAAGGACATTTGTCTTAGCTGAAAAAATGGCTGAACTATACAATATAGACACGTTCACATAGATGTATGGACACATTATCTTAGAATATCTATCCATTCTGATATATGATGTTTCCCATTGGTTTGAGGCCATAATTAAAATTCCCTATATGATTTCTGAATAACTAAATGTAACATTACATTAAAAACATGTATAAATTTCAACAATTTATTGAGAAGCATGCTTGCTTCATTTAATATTTGGGTCTATTTTATTGTCTCGAGTTTTGGAACTTGTGTCGATGTCTTAAAACTTTAAATATATTTTCAGCTTCCAAACACATTGTGACCATTAATGTATACAATTAATTTTCCTTTAAATTTAATCTCTTACTTGCCTTTTCTTCCCTTCTCTGCTTTATGCGTGGATAACTTTGCTCCTGTTTCCTTAACTACTTTTACTAACATTTGGCTAGTGATGGTTTCTCTATATTTTACCTGATAAGAACATGTATTTTAGTTTTAAGGATGGTAATAGAAGGTTAGAATTGTAGCCATTTTCTCTGTTTTCATCATGTCTAAAACTGTTTTGAGATATTATGATCTTTATCCTTTGAAATAAATGTGCACCTAAAACTGCCCATTTTAGGATGCCCTATTTGTCTTTACATATTAGTGATTAGATGATGAAAAACAAACTATAGCGTTATGGTATTTGTAGTTAGATCGTCCAGATGAGACCTAACATCCCTGACCAAATTTGAAAATTTTTCAGTTGTTTTCCCTGTGATTCTCACCTTTAATCACCCTCTCTGTTGTATTTGTGCACATTCAACTTTTTATGTTTTATAAATTATCCTCATAATTCCATTTGGCTCTTGTTGCATTGTTTTCCCGTCATTTTTGCCTGAGTGTTACAATGTAGATATTTTGCTGATATATTGCTTCTGGAATATATAATCTCTTACAAAATCTACCTGTTAAATTTATATTAAGTACATTTGTTTATTTTTTGTTTATTTATCTATGTTGAAGTGCTTGGGATAAGACTGTGCTGGAGTCTTAATCAGCAGGGACACTGGATATAAGTATAAGGACACTGTACTACAGCATATCAGTGTCATATATTAATTATTACTATTACTATTGCATTGTGGGGAGAGTGATATTTATATTGAGTTTTCAGCTCAATGATTCTTACTGTTTTGGCTTATTTGCACAGTGTACCCTACTAGTTAAATCACACTCCAGCCTGACATTTTTGTTGGTTCTTTTGGTGACAGAGTATCATGGACTTTACTGGCTTTGAATTATGATTGTCTGGATTTCAGACTCCTGAATTGCTTAAATAGGAAGCAAAGCCAAGGGAACCAGCTGTCAATGGTCAAACTGCAAAGATCATGTTTGAATATCAATAATCTTTATACTTGAATCAAATTCTCAACCTTTCTTTCTGAAGTTAATGCAGATCAGTCAATGTATGTGATGTGTAAGTAAACATAAAATATGTAGAGCTACAATTAGAGTGAGTTGCTCTATGAAGAACATTCTCCAACCTTTTTTTTTCTTTTGGTTGTGGGACTTGAACTCAGCACTGGGCACTGTCCCTGAGCAATTTTGCTCAAGGCTAGATCTCTACCACTTGGAGCCACAGCTCTAGTTCTGGTGGTTAATTGGAATTAAGAGTCACATGGACTTTTCTTGTGTGGTCTGGCTTTGAATTGAATCCTCATATCTCAGCCTCCTGAAGAGTTAGGATTACAGGAATGAGCCACCAGCACCTGGCTAACTATATATTTTTTGGCTTTTTCTTTCTTGATACTGGGGATTGAACCCAGGACATTGCCCTTGGTAGGCAAGCACTTTGCCACTGAACTACATCCCAGCCCCATCTTTAAGACAGTTCGTAATCATGTCCTAATTGATCTCCTTAATGAGATTGTTGTTAGGTTTCTCTTAGATACTACTTTGAAAAGCAAACTTAGTTTAGATGTACTTTGAGCCTATTCTATTTTAGATGGTGGAATATCTACAGTGTTTATGTTTAGAATGAAGAGAATAGATGCTAAATTTTATTAATTTGTTCAAGCCACAATATCCACACTCACCTGCAGAATCATGACAATCATACTACATTTAACTATTCATATATGCCCATAAGAAATATCAAATTAAATAAAATTTTAAAATATAAGAGGATGTGTTTATTTAAAGTATAGAGTTTACTTACATCCTCATATTCTAAAAAGTTCTCTTTCAATTTTTCCATTGATTATTGTCTGCTTCTTCATATATTTCAACCAGAAGCTTTGGTTCTCCTTTGACAAACAGATTTCATTTAACATAAAGTCACTCAGCTACAGGATTTCTTCTTGCAAAATAAGAGCTGCAACCTAGTATGCATGGCACATTCTGGTTTCCAATAACCTTCACAAAATTTATTATGGCTACTTAACTTTTTCCAATCTTCAGTGTGTCTTTTGTTTGACACCTAATATAGTTAAAACATGCAATCTCATCATACAGGAAAGCTTGTCCAATTAATTTAAGCATTATCAATCATGTTGACTAGGCTAAGTCATTTCTGAATAAACATTGCATGCATGTATTATGCTAAAGAACAACTTAAGAAGATATAGTGTATTTTCTTGTAAAACTGAAAGAATGAAGTAAGTTGTTTAAAGCAATATTTCTTCACTTTGTAATTGTTTATTGCTTATAGAACATATGGTTAACATTTGGCTTATAAAATCTTAAATTACACTGTAGATATTGTTGTTATTTTGAAAATAGATTTTTCTACAGTCATATGATTTATGTATAATTAATAAATATTGAGTACTATGGTGCAAATAAATGGGTATTAGCCAGGTGCTGGAATTGATGCCTATAGTTCTAGGTATTCAGAAGGTTGAGATCTGAGGAAATAGGTTCAAAGCCATGAAAAAAATCCATGGGTCTCTTAGATATAATTAACTAGAGAAAAGATGGAAGTGGAAGTGTGTTTTTTGTGGCTTTGATTGAAGAGGCCATGTGAGAGCTTGAAGCCTAATACACTGTTGGGAGGAATATAAATTAGCAAAACCACTTTGGAAGGCAGTTTTGGAGATTCTTCAAAAAGAAAAAGAAAAAGAAAAAGAAAAAAACATAAGCTTCCCCTACAATCCAGCTCTTGGTCATCTACCCAGAATATTACAAGCCAGTACACAGCAAAGCCACATACAACCATATTCATTGCTCATTATTCACTATAGCCAAGTTATGCAAACAGCACTAATGTCTTTAAATGCATGAGTGGAAGCAAAAAACTGTGGTGCATAGTTTCAGTGGAATTTGCTCAACTACTGGAAAGAAATGATTGAACCTGGAAAACATCATGTTAAGTGAAGTAAAACCAGCTCAGACAGCCAAGGAGCAAATGCTTTTTCTCATGTGTTTATAAATTAAATTATAAACATATTCAAAAACATGTAGGAGTCATGTAACATAAACCCCCCAAAAATTGTCTACAGCAAAGAATCCTTGGGGAGGATTTTAGTGATGTAACTCTTTGGAACACTAGCAAACAGTTTCACAAAATGAAAACCAGTAAGTTCAGAAACCAGCTTTGTAAGGTGTCTGGAGGAATTGGTCAAAGGCAGTGGCAGATAAATGGAAAGAGGAAAGTTGAATGGCAATAGACATTATATTCAATGCACATATATGAAAATGAAATCATGTAAGCTGAGGAATGGGTAGAGTTGGGAGAGATGGGAGTGGGAATGATGGAAGGAGTGACATGAATCAAGATGTATTATACTCATAGGATGACATGTTGAGTTGCAATCCCTTTGTACAACTACTTACAGGCAATAAAAATGCCTTGTCTTTGTTAGTTTGCCAGAAATATACAGTGTTTCTCTTCACTAATCCAGTACCAATTGTTTATTCTAGCAAGGAGTTATGCAGTTCATCCAAAAGTTTATTTCTAGGTCTCAGCTTAAGTGAGCATTTGTGTTCCAGTTAAGCTATATAAACTATTACTTGCCTTAAGTTACATCATTCCAAAGTTAATTTAATACCTCTGGTGAAACAAACTTGGCTATAATCTGATGCCCACAGACTCACAATAGCATTTCTCTAGCAGTATCTTCTGCTCGACATTTCTTATAATGTTTAAGTACTAAATTCCTCAACAATGAGTTAATCATTTGTACAAAATGCCAGATTCAATATAATTTCATGAAAGTAAAATTTCTCTGTCTTGTTTAAACAGTCTATCTACGGCATCTGGTTGCTCATTTCTGGAAAATGAATTCTATCCAGGAAGTCTATCTACACCTACCAATTGATTTCTGATCCTCACATGATCCATCAGTTAACAATCTAAGTGTTTAGCATAACTTATTAAATCATTTTGCTTACAGTATTTGTCTCTTTATAGTATGAAATCAGCAAAAGTTTTATGTCCTTAAATAATTTTTCCAGTCTTTGAATTACTCACATTTTTCATGTTAATATGCACTACATACTGGTTGAACTGAATTCAAGGAGGATATTGTCACTATGAATGCAATGAATGCAAACAAAGAATGCAAAACATTATTTCTATTTTAATTTTTTTTAATTCCAAAGCCAGGTTCAATGGCTCATGCTGCCTCTAAACTTAGATACTCAGGAAGCTGAGATTTTAGGATCTTGGTTTGAAGCCAGCCTGAGCAGACAAATTCAAGACAATATTCTTACCAAAGAGCTGAAAGTATGTAGCTTAAGGTAGAGCACCTGCATGAGTGACAATATACAACTTGAGTCCCTGAATTCAAGTCTCAATACTGACAAACACCAAAAGAAAGCAAAACAACTAATTTGTCTCCTAGAAATATTCATTGGATCTAACAGAATTAGTAAACTGTATAACATATAAAAAGTATTAACTTTTTATGCCATTATCCCTTTTTGTTTATTTTTGTAGTCAATAAATTCATTGTATATGAATCTGCTATGGTTTTGTAAGACATATCTGTACTGTAACTTATGTGCTGTTGTTTTGGAATCCACAATATTTCTCTCACTGTCACATTTATCTGAATAGTCTATAACTAGACTTTTAACTCTTCATCTATAATTGAGTCATTTCATTGTCATCCATACATTTTCGAAATAGATTCACTCAAACTTAAAAAAATACAAAATCAACATTTTTATGTATAGAGATATATAGTTATTCATTACAGGTCAATGACATATATTCCAGTAATATGACTATAAAATTAAAATATTTTTAAATTACAAAAGTGACTAAGCAATGAGAGCCACGTCTATGAATGGACCTCACAGCACAGAGTGAAATCCTCTGGTTACTAATTGAAAGTGTTGTACAGCCATTTTGATTATTAATGGGAGGAAAAGAGCATCAGTGGAAGTATTTCAAACTCAGTATCCAAGTATATTAGCGCAAAGATAAACTCCACTGAATAGTTTTGAGCTTGGAAATGCCAACAATGGGTCTCAAATCTAATGACTTTCTGGTCTGTCATTTATTTATAGACTGATTTAATGGGGAACTTAATTCTCTTTGGCAAGCATTATTTTTTTTTGTAAAATGGGAATACTATTACTTATTAAAAGAGTATAAAGGATAACATTTGTGTTCACGTATACAAATATATTCAGCATGCAATAGATTATATTAGATGATATTTTGTTGCTATTTGGAGGATTTTTTGTTTAGTTGCATTTAAATCACCATCCTGCAGACCTCAGCGCCTACATAGTTATAATTACCAAGTCCTAATGAGCTTTTCAGTATGTATGTTTTGTATGGCATTATAATTTGGCCAAATTATGTCAATTTATGATAAAAAACAATCTTTAGCCAAAAACTTCATAAATGAAATTGTCCAATAGGAAATTAGTGCAATACATTAAAGTATTGACACATGAGAATAAAAAAAATCTCATTCAAAAATCCAAAAATCATAAGGCTCATAATTTGGGGGGGGAAGGATTGCAATCATCAAATTCTTATTCAAGAGGAACTAAGGCTATTTGCATATTACTAGGTACATGATTGGAAATTCAGATATGCAAATAAAGCACTCCATGTTTTGTCACGGTTTCTGGGTTTTGGTGGGTTTAATTGCCTTGAAAGATTTTAAAAGGTTGAAAACACAGAAAATTTCTTTTCCAATCAACACACAGACAACAAAACATCTTTTAAAATGTTTATAAAAATTAGCATACTAGGCTTTGGAGAGGTGACTCAATTAGTAAAGCTCCAGTCAATGACTGTCCTGATCTTGGACATAAAAATTAATAAACTATTCTATACATTTATGTAAATAATGGCTGTTAGTGATGATAGTCATAAAAATTACTACTGGACTTGCACTCAGGGTTCCAGCCTCGCTTGTATTTTACCACCCAGAACTTATGCTATACCACTTAAATCAGGATGCAACTCCTGAATTTTGCTGATTACTTGGAGATGAGAGTCTCTTGGATTTGTCTGCCTGGGTGGCTTAGAACTTCTTTCTGAGCTCTCAACCTCTTAAGTATCTATGATTGTAGATGTGAACCACCAGTGCCTAGAAGGATAAAAGAATTAAATTTCTAATAGTTTGCAAATAAATTTTATATTCTACTAAAGAACAATTGAATAGGAAATATCTATCAGACACATTATCTTCACTTCTTAAAGTATTTAAGTACATGGTACAATAATTCAAGTCATAATCACATCACCATTTGTCAGGACACTAACCATTCTTTCTATATTAATTGTACTTTGAATTATCTAGATTTTGTGAGAACATGTTTATGTATTATCTAGGTATTATGAGAATGATCGTTCATACATGTACCTATATGTTCATGCATGTGCATGCATAAATGTAGCAAAGCAAGGTTGTTGGATGAAAATGAGCAAATACTTTTTGATTCTATTATAGTTCCATATGAGCATTTGGGATCTCACAGTAGTTCTCAAAATTTCTAAAAATCATTAGGCATATAATTTGGGGAGATGGATTGCAACCATCAAATTCTTATTCAAGAGGAACTAAGGCTTATTTGCATATTACTAGGCACATAATAGGAAATCTGGATATGCAAATTTAGTGCTTCATATTTTGGCCTTGTTTCTGGGTTTTTGTGGGTTTAATTGCCCTAAACGATTTTAAAAAGTTCAAAACATGGAAGACTTCTTTTACAATCAGCACACAGACAACAAAACTTGCAAGTACTGACAAGAGTCAATGGTTGTGACACTGTTTACATTATGTGAAACATTTGTATCCTTAGCCAGGAAAATTTTATTTTCTCTTTCTTACATTTTTCATTTCTTACCCTCTAAATTTTTACACTAATCACTATATTTTTATGAGGTGACACAGATAGGTATCGATTAAATTACAGTGGAATAAATACAAATTCGAGTATGTGAGATCCCCTGAAGATTATTGTGAGAGTAAGTTTATGAATGCAAGTGATGGCATCCAAAGGAACCTATGTCTGTGCCTGGGCTGAAGTGTGCCCCTCCACCAACTTTACTTTTTCAGCCCTCATCCCTCTTATCCAGGAATATGATACTTACAATAGAGATTTTACACCAAGGAAAAAGTTAAAATGAGGCCTTTAGGGCATAACACAGTGAAAATAAACTATGATCCGTTATTGACAAGGAAATATAGTAGAGAAACAAGCCCAAGGAATAACAGTAGCAGGAAAACAAGTGCAGGGGAGGAGATAGGACCCCCATGGAAGGGAGGGGAGGATGCTTCCAACACCAGCATCAGCTTGACTTCCAGCCTCTCTAAGTGTGAGAATAAACAAATAATTCTGTTATAGTTCACCTTGTGTGTGGTATTTCATTTGAAAGCCTTAGCAAAGTAATGTAAAGCTTACAATGCTTTTTCTTAATGAGTTTTTTTATTGTGAAAATACTGTACAGAAGGGTTACAGTTCCATGAGCAAGGTAATGAGTACATTTCTTATCAAGCATTGTTGCCTCCTCCTTTGTTTCCCCTACCATCCCTTCCCTCCCACCCCACAACTCCAGTCCCCCCATCCCCCCACTCCACCCCCAGCCTAAATTGTAGTTTGTTTTTCAACATAGTGTCTTCTAGTTCTCATTGTTACAATGGGTCCACCTGTAACCCTATTAAAAATTTTGTTTTTATTCCCTTCCCCTCCCCAAATTATGCTAACATCAAATACAGTGAAAACAGGGGTTATACCATTTGGGAGGGGCATACAAAGCAACAAAAAATCACCTTATAAATATGTTAGAAACAATAGCAAAAAAGAAAAACCACTTGAGTCCTTATCATGGGGTACATTTTGCCTAACATCAAATTATCTGTTCTTTTCTGCCTGTCTCCGAAATATACTAGCTATTGCAAATGAGGGAAACCATGGGACCTATGGTTCTTTGCGCCTGACTTACTACAATTAGGAAAGTAGTATGGAGGTTCCTCAAAAGACTCCACATAGAGCTTCCCAATGACCCAGCAATTCCACTTTTGGGCATTTACCCGAATGATCACAAACAAGACCATACTAAAGCTACTAGCACATCTATGTTTACTGCAGCATTATTTAACATAGATAAAATATGGAACCAACCAGATGCCCCTCAGTAGATGAATGGGTCAAGAAAATGTGATATATACACACAATGGAATTCTATGCCTCCATCAGAAAGAATGGCATTGACCCATTTGTTTTTATTATATGTTTTTCTTGTCACTAATCCTTGAGGAATCACAAACCAGTTTAAAGTAGAAGCTGTTATTTGAAATGAAAAGTATACTAAAAATCAATATGCTATCTAGTTACTGATACATGGTACAAAGTGTAGAAGAGTTAATTGTGCCAGAAATCCCTGCATACATTTCTTTCCTCATTTTAAGAAGAGAGAAAAAGCATAATGTAGTTTCCAGGCAGACCTTACTGCCCCTTTCTAAAACTAATCCATATAATAGATACATTTTAATCAAGATAATATCCTTTTATAGCACAGAAGTACAAGCTGAAATGCTTTACTGTTTTTTAGTCTTTTAAAAATTAGTCTCAGATTGACTCTCTCCAACAGTAATGCTTCTCTTCAGTTAGAACAAAAGTCCCACTGGCACTAATTTGATTTCCTTCTGAGCTGTTACTGCAAAGACACCTACTAGTGCTCTTATACCTAAGAAACTTTTCTCCAGAAGTTTTTGTCTTTTTTTTTTTTTTTTGGTACTAGGGATCGAATCCAGGACGTTGCACTTGCTAGGCAAGCACTTTGCGCCTGAGCTACATCCCAGCCCTTCCAGAAGTTTTTGAAAACTGAGTCATTCTTTCATTCTTTTAAAATGGAGTCATATATATATATATATATATATATATATATATATATATATACATGCAAAATATACAGAGAATGTCTGTCAATTCTTTACCATCTTTGTTACAATTAAACTTCTTCATTTTCAGTATAAACAACTGACTGAAATACTGTATCAAGAAAGAATGATCTCTATTATATTTCCAGCTTACTGTGAAGTGTGTGCTTCTTGTCTTCCATGGCTGAAATTGCCGGGTAACTGCTGTGGAAAACCGTCAGAGACATCTTGGACAATGTAAATTTCCTACCAAGTAATGAAATCAATCAATGAATGGAGAGTCAAAATATCAAATAATCATAATAAAAACATCATGTATGTGTAGTATGCAAGAGTTCTCAAGCACAGAACATTTCAACTTTGTTGATTTCCCTTTCTCTTTTCCACAGCTAAATGTTTCCTATTATTCACTTGCTTTAAGGAAAAATAAATGTGGAGGATAATATTCCCTTCAATGAATCATCTTTTCAAAAGTGAAGAGAATGGGGTGAAATCTCCTGATTTCCTAAGTACACCCATGAAACTGTAATCGCAAAGTCGATGAAACAAGTAGCATGGTTTAGGATGAACCAAGTCAGAGCCAGGTGAATTATATTTGTACATGTCACTCTGAAAATCCCTTGTTCAAGACAAGCAAGTGATGCAAATAAAAATATGAGGGAAGGAAAGGCTATTGAAACTTAGAGAAAGTGTCATGGATTTGGGGAGCACATTTGTTGAAGAAAACTTATGATTGAAGCCATATTAAAATAAGAGGAGGAGGAGGAAAAGGAAAGAATATAGAGGAGGAGGTGGAAGAGGAGGAGGAGGAGGAAGAGGAAGAGAAGGAAGAGGAGGAGAAGGAAGAGAAGGAGGAGGAGAAGGAGGAGGAGGAAGAGGAGGAGGAGGAGGAGGAGGAGGAGGAGGAGGAGGAGGAGGAGGAGGAGGAGGAGGAGGAGGAGGAGGAGGAGGAGGAGGAGGAGGAGAAAGATGTATACTAGTTTCTAGTTTTAGTCTCATATATTCCTGTAACTTCTTATTTGTCCATAGCCACATGTTCTAAATCAGAAACCACTTAAATGAATCAAAAGTTATTATATATGACATGCTATAAAAATAATTCAAAGAACATGATTATGGTGAAGAGTTATAAGGAATACAACAAACATAGCCAGGAAAATGCAAACAATAGAAATAAAATGTGAAGACAGTTCACTTGGTTAAAATGATTTGTATATGTGCCCAGTATTGTTAGGTGGAAGCTGGGAGAAAAGGCAAGAATTCAGTGAAGAAAAGGAAATATGATGTAAGAAAAGAGCACTTAATGCTTTGGTGACAATTTAGGAAGAAGGGTAGGCTAGGGTGAAGACAATTATAAACTCTAATAGTAGACAAAAATAGCCTTCTATCTGAGCTCTGGTTGCTCACACCAGTAATACTAGCTAGTAAAGAAATTGAGATCTGAGGATTGTAGTGTAAAGCCAGCAGAAAACTCCACAAAACTCTAATTTCCAAATAACCAGCAAAAAGCTGGAAGTAGATTTGTGGCTTAAGTGACAGCATTGAACAAAAAAGCTCAGAGATAGCACCCAGGCCTTGAGTTCATGCCCCAAAGACAGGTCCACGTATACACACACACACACACACACACACACACACACACACACACACACACACACACACACACACACACACACACAAAAACTAGTTTTGTATAGAGTTCTTTTTCTCCGAATTTCTAATGCAGATGGTTTAATAAAGAAAAACAAAGACAACAAGCTAGTCTTCAGTAGGTAGCAACTAACTTTTTGATTTATACACTGAGAATGGTTTTCTCTGAGGACATTACAGATGAACAGAGCACAGTTTTCCTGCTAATCCAGTATGATTACAGCTTTCCCAAAAGTTGAAATGGTCTGTAAGAGGTTAAAATTATCTCAAAAATGAAAATTCATCGAAAATAAAAAAGAAAAATGCCATATAATTTGAAAGCTGGATATTTGCTTTTTGATCAACAAAAAGGAAATATTTAAAAATAATTATATAAACCACATGTAGTCAAATATGACACTAGAAAATGTATAGATGGGAACAATAAACATTTAAATAAGTATATATATAATTTTTCTCAATGATTGAGTATTGGTTTTATTTATTTATATATTTATTTTCTGAAGCACACTTTTCATTTGTTTTTTTTCAATTCTATATGTCAGTTTATGAGTCCATTGATATTGAACAATGTCACTGCTTCCACTCTTAAATCCTTCTGAAATATTTATATACATATAAAATATGACATTTGTAATAATTTGATCCATTTTTTATGGTACTTATTGCTAAATGTATTATGCATTATTTTATATTACTGTACAATTAAGTTGTGGATTTAGTCTAATTTCCTATAATAATAATAATTATTATTATTATTTAATTATTATTATCATTAATATAATAATAATTATTATTATATAATAATTATATTATTATTATTATTATTATTATTATTATTATTATTATTATTATTATTATTATTATTGTCATTTGAGGGGCATGAACTCTGGACCTGGGCACTGTCCCTGTGCTCTTCAGCTCAAGGTGAGCGCTCTACCGCTTGAACCATAGTATCACTTCTGGTTTTCTAGTGGTTTGTTGGAGAAAGAGTCTCATGGATTTTCCTTCACACACTGTCACACACACATCCCACATTCCACACTATTGCCTGGGGAATTCCCTTATCTGTTAATACTCAGTACCCATAATGGCCTGATCCACGTGTATTTCTTTTGTACCATTAATCATTTCTGTCTAGGAAATGGAAGACATATTCACTTATATTTTGTTTAAGAACACTGACACACACACACTTAAATATATACTACCTATAACATATATTTGATACATAGATCTCTTCTTTTCACAGAGAATTCAAGATGTATAAAACCTGGAAGAAATAATCTGTTAAGGCACAGGAAGAAATTTGGCTGGGGAAACTTAAAAGTTTATAGTTTGGAGAACTTTACAGCCAATAATGTTAATGTGTGTGTTAATGTTAATGTTAGGTGTGATGTCAATACGATAAAGATTAAATGTTGGTTTTTTTTTTTGACTAATAGTTACTCTGGAAGTGGCTAATAGCACTAGGGAAACAATTCAGAGACTACTTGAAAAGTAAATCATTTAAAGGATACAAGAAGTTCCAAGCTGGGCGCTGGTGGCTCACGCCTGTAATCCTAGCTACTCAGGAGGCTGAGATCTGAGGATTGCAGTTCAAAGCCAGCCCGGGCAGGAGAGACCGTGAGACTCCTTTTTCCAATAAGCCACCAGAAAACCGGAAGTGGCACTGTAGCTCAAGTGGTAGAGCGCTCGCTTTGAGCTGAAGTGCTGAAGGACAGCGCCCAGGCCAAGAGTTCAAGCCCCACAACCGACAAAAAAAAAAAAAAAAAGAACTTGTTCCAGGTTTATTAATTTAAATTGAGACTGTGGTTAAAGATTATTATTGTCCAGGATATTATTATACTAACTGAATATAACCGCATGTTTATTGAGAAATATTCCTTTGACAAAATTTTGTCAACTTTCCATTGTGTTTTTCTTTTTGCTCAACTTTTAATAGTGGCCTCGAGATCTTTTCCCAAAGGTAGTTTTTATTTGTAATATTTTTTTCTTTTTTCTTTTTCACAATTTAATTTCATGTTTGTCTACAGAAAAAAAAACCCTCCATTTTTGTCATTGATTACTTCAGATGAATCTAAATTAGACTGGCTCATACTCAGTTAATTTAGCTAAAAACTATGAAAAAATCTATGAGAAAGGGCTGTTTATTAAGTAAGAAAAATGACAGAATATTTGTGATGCTTGGCAGTGATTTCTCATTTAATTCCACAAGCAAAGTTCTAAGCATTGCACAGATTTTCATTCATTTTGCATGCATTTAAAATAAGCAGATTTGGAATCAGTTCAGAGAAAGTCAGAACTGAATGAAAAAAAGTTCTCAGAATTTGATACTTCCGTGGTAATTGAATGGAGTGTGTAAACAGAGATTATCAAAACACATAGCAAACTGTGACATTAAAATGATAACCTCACCACAATTTTTTTTGTCTGTTGTGGGGCCTGAACTCAAGGCTAGAGCTACCACTTGAGCCACAGCATCACTTCCGGCTTTTTCTGCTTATGTGGTGCTGAGGAATCAAACCCAGGTCCGCATGCATGCATGCAAGGCAAGCGCTCTACCACTGAGTCACCTTCCCAGCCACTCACCACAAGATTTTTATAAGAAGGAAATTAAAATATAGAAGTTCAAATATGTAAGGAATATTTGATATATGAGCTTGTAGCATAATCATTTACACAGACATAATTAAAATAAAAAGATTCATAAAATATAGCAAAATTCATAACAAATAATAGATTCATAAAAATATCAGTAGATAATTACAGATTCAGTTAGTAAATAATTTTTAATTTTAGTGACTTCATTTGCTACTGATATATATATATATATATATATGTTCAAGTTCTTTTTTCTTTTTCCTTCTTTCTTTCATTCTTTACTTCATTCCTTCGTTCCTTCTTTCCTCCCTCCCTCCCTCCCTTCCTCCCTCCCTCTCTGTCTCCCTTTCTTTGTTTCTTTCTCTCTTTCTTTGTTTCTTTCCTTATTTCTATCTTTCTTTCTTTCTCTCTATATCTTCTTTCTTTTTTTTTCATTCTGGTGCCTGTCAGGTCGTGGTGGTTTTGCTTAGTTTTTTCACTCAAGGCTAACATTCTACCACTTGAGACAAACCTCCACTTTCAGCATTTTGCTGATTAATTGCAGATAAGACAGTGATGGATTTTTCTGTCCAGGCTGAATTTGAACCAGGACCCTCAGATCTCAACTTCCTGAGTAGCTAAGATTACAATTTTTAGATACCAGCTCCCAGCTTATTATCTTCACTAGTAGACACCATGGAATTATTAAGAGGGCTAATTTACCTACAATATATAGAAGCATATTTTAATTCCAAAAGCATAGTATAGGGTTATTTCCTATCCTGTGATTTTTAAGCTTCTTCCACTTTGACTAAATGTTTACATGTTTCAATGAAAATATAGTTAACATATAGTGATACAGTGTTAAACTACTGTAAATTAATGTGCTATTTTAACTATGTTTTTGTATAGTTATATATAGACTGTGAATTAAGCAATTGCTAAGTATAGTTTGCATACATAATATATATTACATATGTATGAACACTCATATCTTCATTTGTCTCATGACATTTATTTTTTCAATGAATTACCAAATTATATTGTAATTTAGAAAAATAAAAATTAACAAATAAGTATATATTTCAGTAAGCATAAAATATTTGAGCCAAGAGCTAGAGTTTGAAACATTTTTAGTTATTCAGGAAACAGATCTGGAGGATCTGGCAGCCCAGGTAAAGACATCTTTAAGGCTCTATCTCTAAAATAACCATCACAAAGCTGATATGAAGCTATGGCTCAAATGGTAAACTGAAAGCCTTTAACAAGATATGTACATGAACATGATGTCTAGTATATGAAACTGGCAAATTAAAAGTGAGAATTTGGTAGAAATTAATCACAATGCAACTACATGTTCTCTAATTTTTCTTTGATTTTATCCAGAAATATGGAAAAAAATTTAAAATCTATATTATGACTCAACTAAATGTTATCATAGGTTTAAACGTACTGGATTTAAAAAAAAATACTGGTTTTACTTGACTGTATTTTGAAGAGTATACAAAAAGAGGAGATCAAAATGGCCTAAGAATTTTAAACATCCCCTTTGAGTTCTAATATTTCTATATAATCTTGTTATGTGTAGCTAAATGGTTATGTCATTATTATCTACCATTTGTATTTTAAATTATAGTAACAATGTCCTGTTGGTTTTTAGGGGATTCCCTTGTTTAAAGACAAATTCTGATTTAAAAGTTCTTAATTCAAATGAAATTTTTATACAGTGTCTCATCTTAAATATGTTATCAATACCAACGGATGAAGAATTAAGTATAATCTATTTGTTGTTGTTGTTCAAGGCTGACACTTTATCACTTGAGCCACAGCTGGTTAATTGGAAATAAGAGTCTCATGGACTTTATTGCTGGCTTTTAACATAGATCCTCATATCCCAGACTCCTGAATATCTGGGATTACAGATATGATCCCACAAGTGCCTGGCTAAAGAGAATCATTTAAATAGGAAAATGTTATACAACACTAATATAAAATAACCTATATATATATATATGTATATGTATATATAGAGAGAGAGAGAAAGAGAGAGAGAGATCTGTACATAGACATGTATAATACATACTCATAATGATGTGGATATGTATAAATACACATTTTCATAGATTTTACATAATGTTATACCCAGGAAACTGTCACAAATAATAAGATATTAAACAAAATTATACTCCTGCCATTCTTGAATGCTTCCTGATGTCCTTTAGAAGAAGCAATGTCTCTCTATTCTTGGCCTACCTTGAAAATTGATTAGTTTTCAGTTTCTAGAGTTTTATATACAAAATAATATAGTATATCACCTGTTTTTGGCATCTATAAGTTGGTAACATAATTTGGTAAATCCACCGGATTGGTTGTGGTTTTGTATATTTTTATATGTTTACTTAGTTTAGCAATATTCTGCCAAGTTAACAGGTAAATTTTGTTTACCTTTCACTTGTTAATCAACATTTGAGTTAATTTAATTCTCTACTAAAAATAAAGCTTTCAGTCAGCAATAAGAAAACAATTCAGTTAACATTAAGTCAATTTGCAATTAACTATTTGATTAGGAAAGATAAGGTTTTGCTATTTATTTGGTTTAAAACATTTTTGTCTCCACAGCTTTACAGAAATCTCTGTCGAAACACCCATGTACTACAAGCTAAGGGGAAGTTGAATGCAGAAATGACGAGCCTGACTCTTGGACTTATTACTGAATGCATCTCAACTCTACAAACAGTTCACCTAACCAAAATTGATGTGCCAAAAATACATTATTTTAAGAGTTTCACCGTGTTTGTGTTCTATTTAGTATTTTCATCATATACCTTTTCAATTTGGTGGTTAACTTCATAGTCATACTTTGGACTTCAAGTATACATTAAATTTATTAAAGAAAATTTTAAATGGAGTATTACTAATTTTTTCAGACTTCCCTGTGGAAAGATGAAAAGAATAACTTTATACATATATATATATATGTACATATATATGTATATATATATGTATATATATGTACATATATATATGTATATATATGTACATATATACATATATATATATATATATATAATTTAGCAAAACAATTGTAATAGAGATAGAATCTTGGGAACTGATGGCACAACATTACCTCAGCAAACAGGAGGTCATGTAGTATATTTTAGGAAGTTCATAATTTTCTGGTACTTTCACTATGGAAGGTTATTCAAAATCAGACTTTGAAGACCAACATAAGACATCTTAAATGCAATAGAAATCTTTATAAGAAATAAAAGAAAAGTTGTAGATGAATGGATCAAGAAAATGTGGTATATATACACAATGGAATTATATGCCTCCATCACAAAGAATGACATTGCCCCATTTGTTAGGAAATGGAAAGACGTGAAAAGAAATTATATTAACTGAAGTAAGCCAAGCCCTAAGAAACATAGGTCCCATGGTTTCCCATATTTGCAATAACTAATATATGTCTGAGTGAAGCAGAAAAGGTCAGATAAGTTGATGTTCGGTGAAATGAACCCCAAGATAAGGAATAAAATGATTTTTCTTTCTTGCTATTGTTTCTAACATATTTATAAGATGATTTCTTTGTTGCTTTGTATGTCCCTCCCCACGGTATAATCCCTGTTTTCACTGTATTTGATGTTGGTATCATTTATGGAGGGTAAGGGAAAAAATTGTTTAACTAGGGATACAGGTGGACCCATTGCAACAATGAGATGTACAAGATATTATGTCGAAAAACGAACTTTACAACTTTCGCACAGGAGGAGGAGTACAGAGGGGAGGGGGTGTGGGGGGGTAAATGGGCATTGATGGGAAGGGGAAACAAAGGAGGAGGCAACAATGCTTGATAAGCAATGTACTCATCACCTTGCTCATGTAATTGAAACCACTCTGTATGGTATTTTCACAATAATAAAAAAAAAGAAGTAAAAGAAAACTAGTACAAAAACAAGTAATCAGCAAATAGAACCAAGGTACCATGTCACTATGTACACATTTCAAAATTCTACTTCCATGTAGTCTCAATTATGAGAATCAGTCTTTTTCTTCTTTGACTTATAATTAAATGAACATCTTAATAAAGGTAACAATAATAAATACTTCTTAAAGAAATATCTTCTTGTAGGTAATTATTTTGCATTCTGTATTAATTCCTGGTTCTTTATTTTATGCCTTTACAAAGAGGAAAAAGTAGCAAAGAGAAAAAATAGTAATGGAATGATAATGGTGTGATACGAAAGGACAGAATTTCATAGGGGGAAAAAACCCACACAACCAAATATGACCAAAATTATGTTTTTCTTAGAGAAATAAATGTATCTAGAAATGATGGTATATAGACACACTGGGTTAATTATAATAATTTAATCAAGAAAGGTGGTGTACCACTGTCAAGTAAAGAAAAATGTTCATAAATATAGCTACACAGAGAGAGAGAGAGAGAGAGAGAGAGAGAGAGAGAGAGAGAGAGAGAGAGAGAGAGAGAGAGAGAGAGAGAGAGAGAGAGAGAGAGGAAAGAGAGATCATGTATTTAAAATGGAATTAATGCCATCATTAGAGAAAGTGCAGCTAATGTATGCTGTTAATTTAGAGATTCAATACCAGGCAGATAGATGTAGGAATGCTAGAGAGATGTCAGAGAAAAAGAAAAAAAAACTTAATAAGGTAAAGGAGTTTCTGATTTGTAGGGGGAGATTAACGCAACATGATGTTTATAGCTGGCTAAGGGAATATGAAAATGATCCGAAAATAGCTGAAAGATGTAAATAACAAGTAGTAAAAGAATTCTGGAGGAGGAAGAAGAATAGAAGCAATGCAGTTTGAATGAAAAGTGGCAAAGTTATTTATGCCACATAAGGATTCACACACACACACACACACACACACACACACACACACACACACACACACACACACACACACACACACACACACACTCACACACACACATGTTCCTGACTGAATTACTAAAGAGAAGCAGATCACCATCTTTCTCCTGAAACATTAAATGCCCTTCTGAATGTGGATTGCCCATACATTGGCAGGAAAACTGTGAATTTTTTTATTAAAATCAGGAAAAAATATTTACCTGTGAGGTTTTCTAATTCACTGTCTGCGTTTGAGTAGTACTCAATATTTTCTTCACTTTAGGAATGCAAAGATTTATTTTATGTTTTCTTTTTCTTATCTTTTGCATAAAATGTAATTGGGAATGACTTATTAGCAGAACTTAAAAAAAGAAGTCACACAGAAAAAGATATGCAAAGATATTGCTCCAAGAGGCAATGATGAATGATAGGTACTCACAAAATTCACAGATGGTAATTTTGCCTATAGAGACTTTACATGTGCATCTATATTTCTTGTAAGTACCTTTAACCACTTTGTGTAAATTATAAGTTCAAAAATGTGAATTAAAAACCTTGCCTTTGTAACTTTTTCTTATAAATTATTTTTGTACATCTTTTAATAGTTTGCATCTTGAATACCACAAGGACCACAGATTAAATGCTGGTTCATAGATGTCACCATAGAGATGTCTCCTTAGTGGGAGAGGTCTTTAGGTTATTGGTTATTGTCCATATGTCCTTGAGAGGTTAATAAGATGCTAGACAATTCCTCTTCATGTCTTTGCCCCTTAGTATGCAAGGATATAGTTTCATAGTGTCATATGATTTTGCTACAGGGTGTTTCTCATGACATGCTAAAAGCTACAGGAACTTATCATGTACTGTATCCTCCAAAACTATGAGCTAAAATAAACATTTTTAATTTATAATTTGATTATCTTGGACTTTTTTAAAGTAGTGATACAAAGCTAACTGTAAATAATTCCTGTAAAACTCTTTTCTCCCATTGTAATATTGAGTCCTATTTCAAGTATATTTCTTTTCTGTGATGTATGGATGCCCAGATAGATATCCTTTCCAGCAACTTATACCTTTAAGGCAAGCTGATACTGCACTACTGATTTTATATATTTTATGTATTTATTATATTGTCTGTCTACTCACAGAAGCATTTAAAATTATTTTCAATTGTGATCATTTGTGCTTGTTACTCATATTTTAGTATGAAGGCCTTGTGAGACACTTGGAAAAATTCCAAGATAAAATCTAGACAGTACATAATATCATCATTTTTTTTGCAATAACATGAGCAAAATTGCCCAACTTGAAGCAGTGATCTTCTGTTTCTTGAAAGAGAAGTAAATGTAGTACTGATTTTTATTTTGAGAATCACTCAGAGAAGTTGTTTACCCTTTCACTTAGATTACACAGTAAAATCTCACTGCCTTCTCTTCTCCTTATCCTCAATGCTACCCCTGGTGTTGTCAAGTATGTGTCTGAATTTGACTACTTCTTAATCTTCCCAGTCTCCTGAATTATGACTCCACATGCTACATTCTCTTTTGAAGAATCCTACAAGCACGTATCCTTTTCTCACCTCATTTCAAAGTTACTTTGATTTCACTGAAGAAAAAACAAATTATTAATCAACCCATGGTTTCCAATTTCACACTACTGAATTTCCCTACCTACCATACCCTGAAAAATCTGTATGGATTAAATTTATTACTATTATTTGCACAAAAAGGTATCACTCTAATCATTTTCTCTTTCTCTACTACATTATTAGTTTTTCTTTCAGTGCTTACATATTTATGATTAACTGGACAATGTGCAATCAGCCAATCAACACTGGCAGGGCTGGGGTTCATCTAGGGATACAGCGCATGTGTTTCTGTAGAAGGCCCTGGGTTTGATCCACAGCAGCTCCCATCAACATAAATAGCCATACCAGTAATTCCTCTGATGTCGGCCTTTCTTTAGCATCATCTCCATGCTTCTCCCTTATTTTTTTCAGCAGTGACCCATGACTTGAATTTGAGTCGAAAGAAATAAAATATCTTCAGATCGTGAATATTGTTAATAAGTGACAAATTTTTAATTAAATTCGGAAAAATCAAATCATCCATGCCCCTTTGAATTATTTAGAACTCACAAGTTAGAATTAAATACATGAAAGTGGATGATTTTCAACAAATATAGAGAAAATCCTTTAAAATATCTTGCTCCTAAACACCTTTTTTTGCTGTACCCATTTAAAAGAGATAAATAGTTCAAGTCCTTAATAATCTGAACTAAATCTGTTGTGTTGTCATTCTCCTCATTTATCATCAAGTGAAATATTTTTATTGCTTAGATTACATTGTGTTCTGTCCTTTCAAAGTCCATGCACATTTTATTATTATCTTTCACATATTTTGTTACCTTAATGACAGCTATTTGCTCTCATCCTTTGATAAATGTGTTTACTATTTTACAAGGAGGGTATGATATTGATTACAGTCCTCATTTTATGTGCAAGTGTAAACAAAAGTACCTTCAGACCAAAGAGAGGAATATAAAACTAAATATATCGGTAACTTTGAACTTCTGATTTGGAGATGTGCTAGTTGCATTAGCACAATTCAGAGATATGACTCTTTCATTAATAAGACCTTGCTAGCTATAGGGAACAGAAACTAATTTGAGGAAAAATAATGAATAATTTAATAATTAGAAGTTTGCAGGACATTTATTATACAAATCGACTTGTATTTCATCAACCAAAAGTAGCCATGTAACATTAGACCACTGACTTTCTTGGCCAATTTATTAATTATTTCATTGAAACAATTTAGATAGGTTCTCAATCCATACAAAATAATATGTCCAGTAATGAATCTAAATTTGCATAAGAAATGTAAAAAACATAAAAAATACAACCTATAGTTACTAATTCCAAATATCTAAAAACTCTGATCAGTCCAAGTTATTATGTCTAAGTTGTAATTGTTTTAGAGTAGTCATATAAAAGATCAAGTTTAGTTTCTAATTTATATTTTAAGTAACTGTATGGGAAATTTGCACTCAGTGTGGAACATATTTTCTGTAATATACAAAAGCTATTTAGTTGATCATGGCTTATGTGAAAAAACAGTTTCACTTTTACTTGGGCAATAAAGAAAGATAATTTAGAGGAGTCAAGACCATTTGCACTATATAGCATATTATGATGCTTATTGAAATGTTTGGTTGTGAATGTATTTTTACCTAGAAGGATTATTATCACTTACATTTCAAAAAATATACTGTTGTGTAGATGAAACATCCAGTAGCACAATAGGTGATCTGTAATCAAGCTGCAGACCCTGCCTCACATTCAAACTTCCATAGCTAATTTAGAGCCATTAATCCTTGTCTTTCCATTATTTCCTTTCTCTCTTAAATTTGCAGTTTTTTATTTTATTTCATTTGAAATATCACTATGTTATGGAATGCCTTAGTGTCTAGAATAAGCTCAGAGACTACACTCCCTGTGAGGATACACCACAATCCCTTCATTCACCATATCTTGCCAAATACTCATTATAAGTGGAGATTAAGTACAGTGTTATAGTGAAAAAAACCACAATGCAGATTTCTACTTGAAAAAAACAGGTTTGACTGTTGTATGTGTGTGTGTGTGTGTGTGTGTGTGTGTGTGTGTATCCATTCAATTCATCTACTGAGGGAAATCTGGGAACTATGCAGTAAGTATAGTTGTACTGGTAGCTTTAGTGTGGCCTTGTTTGTGATCATTTGGGTCAATGCCTAAAAGTGGGATTGCTGGGTCATAAGGGAACTCTCTGTGTAATATTTTGAGGAATCTCTATAATACTTTCCAGAATGGCTGAAAAAGTTTACACTCCCACCAACAAGGTGGTAGGGTTCCATTTTGGCCACATCCACTCCAGCATCTGTTATTAGATTTCTTGATTATAGTCATTTTAACTGGGATTAGGTGGAATCTCAATGTTGTTTTGATTTGGATTTCTTTTTGGCTAGAGAAGTTGAACATTTCTTCATGTGTATATTGGCCATTCTTATTTCCTCTTCAGAGAAATCTCTCTGTAAGTCTTTACCCAACTCTCTCCACAACTCTTCAATTTAGTATTAGAATGCCTAGCTAGAGCAATAAGGAAAGATGCAAACATAAAGGGGATCCAAATAGGGAAAGAGGAAACAAAATTCTCCCTCTTTGCAGATGACATGATCTTGTATTTAAAGAACCCCATGGATTCCCCTCCCAAGTTACTTGAACTGATCCAAAACTTTGGCAAATAGCAGGGTATAAAATTAACCCTCAAAAATTAGTATCTTTTCTTTTTGCCAATAATGAGAAGAACGTGGCTGAAATCAGGAAAACAACTCCTTTTGTAATAACTCTACTAAAAATAAAACACCTAGGAGTTAACTAAAGTGAAGGACCTCCATGATGAAAACTTTAAATATGTGAAAAAGCAAACTAAAGCAGAACTAAGGAAGTAGAAAAACCTCTCATGATCCTGGATTGGGAGGATTCACATTGTGAAAATGATAATACTGCAAAAGGCTATCCATAAATTCAATGTAATACCTATCAATATCCCACCATCATTTTTCTTTTCTTTTTTTTTAAGTATTTTTTATTGTAAAGGTACAGTAAAGAAGGGTTACAGTTACATGAGTAAGGTAATGACATTTCCTTTTGAGCATTGTTACGCCCTCCTTTGTTTTTCCCCTACAATTCCTTCCCTCCCCACCTCCCGAACTCCCCACCACCACCACCTCCAAGTTGTAAAGTTCGTTTTCAACATAGTGTCTTGTACATCTCATTGTTACAATGGGTCAAACTGTATCCTTATTTCAGCGTTTTGTTATTTCCCTTCCCCTCCCCAAATTAAAAAAAATGTATATACAAGATACAGGGCACCAGAATCAAATACAGTGACAAGAGGGGTTATACCATGGGGGAAGAACATACAAAAGAAACAAAAAATTTCATAGTACATTTAAATAACAGCAGGAGAGAAAAAACCTCTTGTGTCCCTATCTTGGGGTTCATTCTTCCAACCCTCATTTTTCAATGAAATAGAAGAAGCGATCCAAAAATTCATATGAATTTACATTTTTTTTTAATTTTTGTCCTTCGTGGGCCTTGAACTCTGGGTTGGGCACTGTCCCTAAGCTCCTCAGCTCAAAGAGAGCACTCTATCTGTTGAGCCACAACACCACTTCTGGTTTTCTAGTAGTTTTTATTGGACATCAGAGTTGCATGGACTTTTCTGCCCTGGCTCGCTTTGAACCGTGATCCTCAGATCTCAGCCTCCTGAGTAGTTAGGATTACAGGCGTGAGCCACTGGCACCCAGCTTTGAATTTACATTTATAAAGTGAAAAATTGTAAAAATCTGATGATTATTCCATTATGCTGTATAATACAAATGATGTCCTTAAAAATGTTTTTAATTGTAAAGTAATAGTTATCCATGAGTGTTTACCATTTTGTAATAAACTATTTTTGTAAAAAAAAAAACAAAACTTTAAGAACTCAATAAAGCAAATGTTGTTGGTTTGATTGGTTATTGTACCAATCAAATATGCACCTTGGAAAAGAAGGAATATAACATAGCAAGAAGCAATATCATGTACTGGTTGAAGAGATTGTTAATTCTCTTATTTTATTTTATTTTTCTATGAACATCTAGGGCTGAGAAGATGGCTCAGTGGTAGAGCGATTGCCTTGCATGCCTGAGGCCCTGGGTTCGATTCCTCAGCACCACATAAACAAAAAGAAAAAAACCGAGATTGACGCTGTGGCTCAAGTGGTAGAGTGCTAGCCTTGAGCTAAAGTGCTGAGGGATAGCACCCAGGCCCAGAGTTCAGGCCTCACGACCATACTCCCCCCAAAAATAAAAAAATTAAAAAAAAAACATGTAAAGAAAAAAAATAGCATCAGCTATAGTTGTTTTGACCAGGACACTTTAATATGAAAGATGTTTTGACGAAACTCTTTCAATCATGTAAAATACCACATTTTTTACGCCAGAAATCAGTGCATCAGCAATGTCTTAAGAGCAATGTTTAAGAGAAAAATGCTTTCTGAATTTTAATTAAAAAGTGTTACAAAATAGAATTGTAATACAAATGGGTAAGGGACCTAAAATTTCAGGAATATGTAGAAAAATACCTATGTATTAAGTTTTTAAAAATATAAGTATATATAAGTTGTAAAAAATATGTGTTTATGTCTGTAGATAAATGAAAGATAAATATCAATAGCTATAGAAAACCCCAAATTATTGACATAACACCAAAGAGCATCTATTCATCAGAAATCCTTTATGAGCAATGGCTTGCTTTTGTACTGTCCAGGGATGAAATGGGATTTAGCCTGTATCCACCAGTTTTCTTTGACTCCAATCAACTTTCAGGTCTGCCTGGACATAAATGGCACTCATTGTGGTTCTAGCCATGAGAGAAGACTCAAATAGGTCCATCATGAATCAGGTAATTCTCAGGACAGGAAGTGAGATGTTATCTTAAAGTATGGAACCAAACCAGATACCCATCAGTAGATGAATGGATCAAGAAAATGTGGTTTATATACTCAATGGAATTCTATGCCTCCATCAGAAAGAATGACATTGCCCCATTTGTTAGGAAATGGAAATACTTGGACAAAATGTATTAAGTGAAGTAAGCAAGGCCCTAAGAAACATAGGTCCCCATGGCTTCCCTTATATACAATAACTAGTATCTGTCAGACAAGCAGAAACGGTCAGATAAGTTAATGTTAGGTGAAATGAACCCCAAGATAAGGACTCAAATGGTTTTTCTTTCTTGCAATTGTTTCTAACTTATTCATCAGATGATTTTTGTGTTGCTTTGTATTTCCCTCCCCCAAGGTACAACCCCTGTTTTCACTGTATTTGATGTTGGTATAATTTGTGGAGGAGAAGGGAAAAAACAAATTGTTTAAAAAGGGACACAGGTGGACCCATTGTAACAATGCGATGTACAAGACGTTATGTCGAAAAATGAACTTTACAACTTTGGCAGGGGGGAGAGGCTGGGAGGAAGGGGAGTAGGGAGGGAAGGAGGGCGCGGGGCCTGGGGGAGGGCGTGGGGACAGGGGAGGAGATGGGAAGGGATGGGAAGGGGAAACAAAAGAGGAGGCAACAATGCTTGATAAGAAATGTACTCATTACCTTGCTCATGTAATTGTAAACCCTCTGTACAGTATTTTCACAATAATAAAAAAGAAAAAGAGTCAATAAATGGACCTAAAACCTGAAAAAAATACTAATGAAAAACAGGGCGAGTCATCCAGCATTGTCCCAGCCTAATGAGGCATTGAGTCAAAACATAAATCTCAGATGCTTAGAAAACGCCTTTATAAATCTAGCTTACTAGGCTACAGGTATGAAGGCATTTATTATTTAGAATTAGAAATGCTTGATTCAATAGATAAGCTATTTTCCCCAAAGTTATTTCAGTTTCTAGTTAGAAAATTAAAATACCTCATATGTAAAACAAGCAAATAAATGCTAGAAACACAGCTGAATTTCCTCAGTTTAATTATAAATTAGAAATTATTAATGAAGTAAAGGATAGGTATAAAAATACAGTCAATACGAAAATAAACAGAAAGCCAAGCACTCATGGCTCATGCCTATAATCCTAGCTGCTCAGCTCCTCAATCTGAGTATTGCTATTCATGGCCAGCCTGAGCAGGAAAGTCAGTGAGACTCTCCTCTCCAATAAACTACTCAGAAAAAAACCAGAAGTGGTAATGTGGCTCAAGTAGTAGAGCGCTAGCTTTGAGCACAAAGAAACTCAGGGAAATCACTGAGGCTCTGAGTTCTAATGGCAGGACTGGAAAGAAAGAAAGGAAGAAAGGAAGAAAGGAAGGAAGAGAGGAAGAGAGAGAGAGAGAAAGAGAGAGAGAGAGGGAGGGAGGGAGGGAGGGAAGGAAGGAAGGAAGCAAGGAAGGAAGCAAGGAAGAAAGGAAGGAAGGAAGCAAGGAAGGGAGGAAGGAAGACAGAAAGGGAGTTAGGGAGAGAAAAAAGGAAGGGATGGAGGGAGCAAGGAAGGCAGGAAGAAAGAAAGGAAGGAAAGAAGGAAGGAAGGAGGGAAAGAAGGAAGGAAGGAAAGGAGGAAAGGACAGAAAGGAAGGGAGGAGGGAGGAAGGAAGGAAGGAAAGAAGGAAGGAAGGAAGGAAGGAAGGAAGGAAGGAAGGAAGGAAGGAAGGAAGGAAGGAAGGAAGGAAGGAAAAAGGAGAGAGAAAATAAACAGAAACTAGCAGACAGGAAATTAATACCGATTTAATAGGCAAGACTCATTAAAATTGATGTATACTATTTTAACCAACTATTCGGATTTCAATTTAGTGGGTACAGTGTCCTATCTGCTATTCAATGTTACTGGCAATTCATAAAAATTACTGGAAAAAAGGGATCTAGAATAATTTTAGAGGTAGAGATAATCGTGGTGTAGGAAATTTAAATGGACACAACCGTAACAATTATCCACTGTACTTTTCACCACAAAACCTCCAAATCGATCATCTCTGAAATAACCATTTTGCCATCACTTGAATGATTCAAATTTCTCTGTCCCACCCATGCGATGAAACTGAACAATCATTTTCAGTACAAATAAGAAAATAATTTCATGTCTTGTTTTGATTCCCTCTTGGTGATAAAGCAAAAAAGAACTAAACATAATTTGCCAGTTAAGTGGAAAGGAAATTACAAATTACTCTGCATTTATTTTGCTTCCTTTTTCAAATACTGTACCTTGACACTTTGATATTACTAATTTACAAACAATTTCCTTATTTCACTTGCATTCTTTTATAACATACTATCATGTATTAATTGTACAAGGGTGTTGAATTGTGATACTTTATATATGGATGCATATGCACGCCTTTATCTTGATACCTCGTCCTTCTCCCCATTTTACTTAAAACAATTTCAACAAGTTTCATTGTTTTGTTTTCATACATGTTGAAAGGTATTTTGACAATATTTACCCTCTTTCATCTTCTCCTATCATTCACAATTGTACCTTCCCCTAAGCAAACTTATTTTATATTCTTATTATTCCTTTCATTTTTAATGCATATCAATTAAGGGATTTCATGTGGTATTTCATATGCACTTATACATTAATCTTGTCAATGTATCCACTCTATCATTCTCTCATTGTCCATCCTTTCCACTCTCCCATTATTTAACAGTTTCCAATAAGTATGCTACCTTCACACATATAATAAGGTAAAACAGTATCATTACTCACACTTGACTGTTCTTCCATTCACCTTTTTCCTCATTCCAGTACCATCCCATGTTTATATTCATCTTTTTTATAAATCCATATGTAGTAAGAATAAAAATTCAAGTATTTAAATAAAGTCAGAAATGAAAGTGCATCTGAATTACTACCCAATAAACTTGTGGAAAAACAGCTCTCAGCTGGGTGCCAGTGGCTCTTGACTATAATCTTAGCTATTAAGGAGGCTGAATTTTGATGATTGCAGTTGAAAGCCAACCCTGGAAGAAAACTCTGTGAAGCTCTAATCTCCAATGAATGCCAACAAGCCAGAAGTCAAGTGGTTAACTGCCAGCCTGAGCAAAAAATAAATCTCAAGGACAACACCTACGACAAAAATTCAAGCCCCAAGACCAGTACACACACACACACACACACACACACACACACACACACACACACACACACACACACACACACACACACACACACACAAATAGTGTGTGTGGGTACAGCCCAGAGGAACCCAGAAGGAAGTGCTACAGAGACAAGAGGCTCTTCTACTTATTGCCTTTCACCTTGTCCATTGCCTTCTTATATTGCTTCTTCATTTTTTTTCTCCAGAAACCTATGTATCTTCATGGTTCAATCAGTGAAGATACTCATGGAAATGTAGTGAAAACAAAAACACTGGTGAAATGGACTTTCAGCAAAAATGTGGGCTAGAAGGTGAGAATCTGCGGCATCTGTCTTTCTGTGTATGGTTTATTTTTGTTGGCATCATGAACTTTGGTTTCATTCATGTTTTTACAAGTAACAGGAATTTATTCTTCTTTATGGCTGAGTAAAGTTCTCTTATGTATACCTTGTGTATTATATTTATCCTTGAACCCTCTGAAGGGCACTGCAATTTATACCATGGCTTAGCTATTATGCAAAGGCCTTCAATAAATATGGCAGGCAAGTACTTTGTGAATATCATGACTCTCTGTTTTCAGTGAAAAATCAAATTTCACAGTAATGCAATTGCTAGATCATCTGGAAGTTGCATATTTAGGGTTTTTATTTATTTATTTTTTCTTTTGGGTGCCATTCCTGGGGCTTGGATGATGTCCCTGAGATTTTTTTGCACCCAGCTAGCACTCTACCACTTAAGCCCTAGCTCTACTTTCAGCGTTTAGGTGCTTAATTATAGATAATGGATCAAGAAAATGTGATACACACACACACACACACACACACACACACACACACTCATGCACACGCACATATATTGGAATTCTAGGCCTCCATCAAAAAGAAGGACATTGCCCCATTTTTTAATTTGGAAAGACTTGGAAAAACATATATTAACTAAAGTAAGCCAGACTCAAAGAAACATAGGTCCCATGGGTTTTTCTTATCTGCAATAACCAGTATATTCCTAAAACAAGCAGAAGAGGTCAGAAGCTATGTACATATAACCATATAACCTGATGGTAAGTGAAATGAACCTCAAAATAGGGACACAAGTGGTGTTACCTTTGTTGGTGTTCTTCTTAATGTACTTATAGTGTACTATGTGATTTTTTTTGTTTCTTTTGTATGTTCCTCCCCCATGGTATAAACCCATTGTCACTGTATTTGATTCTGGTGCCCTGCATTGCGTATATACATTTTTTTTTCAAATTTGGGGAGAGGAAGGGAAATAACAAAATGCTGAAATAAAGATATAGGATGACCCATTGTAGCAATGAGATGTACAAGACACTATGTTGAAAACGAACTACAACTTTTTCGGGGGAGAGGGAAGAGTTAGTGAGGTGGGGAGGAAAGGAATGGTAGGGGAAATAAAAAGGAGGGTGAAAAATGCTCAATAGGAAATGGACTCATTACCTTGCTCAGGTAACTGTAACCCCTCTGTACAGTATCTTTACAATAAAATATATAATAATAAAACAAAGATTAAATAACTTTTTTGGGGGGTCCAGTTGTGGGGCCTGAACTCTGGGCCTGGACACTGTCCCTCAGCTCTTCAGCTCAAGGCTAGTGATCTACCACTTGAGCCACAGTGACACTTCCAGCTTTTTTCTTTTTGCTTATGTCGTACGGAGGAATCGAGCCCAGGGCTTCATGCATGCAAGGCAAGCACTCTACCACTGAGCCAACTTCCCAGCCCCAAATTAAATAATTTCTAATGAGAAAAAAAAGATTCCTGGCCCTGGCTTTGAACCTGACCCTTAGATCTTAGATCTTGAGTCCTAGGATTACAGGACTAACCCATTGATGTCTACCTGTATTTTTAGTTTGTTATAGGAATCTCCATGATACTTTTTTTGGGGGGGAAGTTCCGGTCATGGGGCCAGAACTCTGGGCCTGGGCGCTGTTCCTCAGCTTTTCAGCTTAAGAATAGAACGCTACCACGTGAGCCATAGCACCACTTCCAGCTTTTTTTTTTCTGCTTATGTGGTGCTGAGGAATCGAACCCAGGGCCTCATGCAGGCAAGGCAAGTGCTCTATCACTGAGCCACTATCCCAGCCCTCCATGATACTTTTAATAATGCTTTTAATAATATATGATTCTATCATCATTAATAATAGTTTCTCTTTTTCCTCAATCTTTCAACACTTCTTTTTTCTTATTCAAGGAAGGCTGCTACTCCAAGTAGTGAGTTTTTTCTATTTTCTTAAACATGGCTTGGGGGAAAAATATCCTTTTAATTTAGTTGCCTTCTAGAGATGAGAAATCTAGTATAAATACCTGATCACTGTTGCATTAAAATTATGTGAACTCTCAAGTTGGAATTTTCCAATTGTGCTAATTGTTCTATATGAGCATGATTCTGAGAAGGAAAAATAATTCTATTTTTTAGTTTTAATAATTTTATGCTATCTATGAAATGCATTCTGCTTTGCACTACCACATCTATTAAGAAATAGAAATTGGATCAAAGAAAGTCATTAGGATAATATCAGAATCAAATTAAAATTTACTTCTGTTAGATATGAAGTTTCTGCTTAGATGGATACTAATCAGGCAGCAGTATTCTAACTAGTGAAAACCATGCATTTATTTTTCTCTCATATGTGGCCCTTGAAATTATTAATCTTGCAAACATACTGTCATATAACTCATTTGAGTTACTAGAGTTTAAATAGTGAAAGGTACAGAAGAACTAAATGGCACTTTATAGTTGTTGTGTTGCTATGGTATGTCATCATTCTGTGTGTGTGTGTGTGTGTGTGTGTGTGTGTGTGTGTGTGTGTGTGTGTGTGTGTATGCTGATTGTGAGTCTCAAACTCAGTGCCTAAGTGCTCTTCCTTAGCATTTCACTCAAGTCTGGTGCTCTACGAGTTCAACCACAGTTCTCACTCAGTTTGCTGCTTAATTAGAGTTGAGTCTCCTGGGACTTTCCTGTCCGGGCTGGCTTTGAAATTCCTAAGTAACTAAGATTAGAATTATGAGCAATTAAAACCTGACACAAAAAATTATTTGTACCTAGAAAAGTGTTAAAAGGGTTAATACATACACAGTATCTGTGGAAGCATATTCTGCCACGCCTACTCCGGTGGATTCTGCTTAGCATGGAAAACCTGCTTTCAGACCTGAGAATGGGGCTTCACAGAGACCTATCTCTGAGAATGGGACTTCACCGAAGTCTACCTCAGAGAATGGGGCTTCAAAGAGACCTATCTCTGAGAATGGGACTTCACCGAAGTCTACCTCAGAGAATGGGGCTTCAAAGAGGCCTACCTCCTGGAAAGGCTGGCAAGCCCCTGGGAAAGATGTATTTCTGTTCTTGTTTTTCTTTTCTTCACTGTATAGGAGTGCCTATTAATCTTTTACTGTTCCTGCTGCTCATTGTCCTTACTCATGCTCAATGTTCCCTTATTCAAGGCTCTTTCTTAAGAGTGTTGACGACTCCAACATCTGATGAGTGTCTTAAAAATATGACTAATTCACCAGTTAAGTGCTACCCTGAAAACCCCTCTTATGGAGGCTAGTAGACAAGTCATAAGTAAATATAAAAATATTGGGGGTTTCATGACGTCACTTCAGCAGAAGGAATTGTTTGTAAGAGATTTACAAGAAGCTGTAGGCTTGGCTAGAGCAGAAAGAGTGTATGGCTACTGGGGACTTTCCTTTAATCCTAAAAACATATACAATAGATTCACATAGATATCCTGTAGATAAGAAATATGTAGTGGGATATTTAGACTAAAAGCTAAATAAGATTCCTAAAATGTTGGTGGATAATAGATGACAATGGCTTATCAGAGGAAAATGGTGGGATCCTCCATTATCTAGAGGACCCCAGAGACTTCCCCTAAATCCACAGCCTTTTACAGGTGTGTATGATAAGGATGGCAATTGCTGGGAAAACTACTTAGGAGAAAGAACTTCCTGTTACTCTCTTTCATTTACTAAGATACTTGCTAGATCTAGGCCTCGTTGATGCTTAATATTAAAGAAGGAACAAGAAAGATCTTATGGGACAGTTAAGGCCTCTATAGAAAAAAGTAAATGATTATGTGAAAGGGTTACAGAAAAGACACTATGACCTTAAATTTGATATATGGCCAGATTTAACTAAGTATACTGAATATCATGATTTTTGGCCACAAATTGGGAACCCTCTAGGCAAAATTGCTTAGAAGAGATTTAAAACGTATAAAGTACAAAACTATACAAAAGTAACTATGAAGTACTAGAGTTCAAGCCTTTCTATTCAGCACCTTGCCCATATGCTCTGGTTAATGGTTAATTGGTGATAAACATCGAAACCCATTGAATATCTTAAAAATAGAGGTAAAGCCAAAAACAAATGCCTATGGTCATAGCTCGTCATTAAAAAAAAAAAAAAAAAAAAAAAAAAAAAAAAAAAAAAAAAAAAAAAAAAAAAAAACAAGATCAGGCGACCAGCTGGTGACCACCCAAGAACGAAGCCCTGCAGCAAGATTGTGTAAACTTTTGCCCTTTCTCATGGAAACTTTTGCTATAAAAGCTTGCTATCCTCTGCATTAAATCTCACTCAGCATCCACTCCTCTTGTGTTTGAGTTGGCTGTTTGCCATCTCCTCACCTATTCCAGTTCATCTACATGGTGTCCTCTGTTGTCCCGACAGAGCCAGTCCGCAGCAATATTCATATTAAATATCATAAGTAGTAGTTTTCTCCATATATTTTTCATTTACTAAATAGTATGTTTTTTTTGTTAAAATCTAGGTAAATAGAAACCATTCTGTTCTCTTTATCTTATTGATCAGCTTCATAGAATTATGAAATGATTATCATGGGAGTCAAATGATAGTCTTAGCATGCTTAGAGGTAATTTAGAGTTATATGAATCTGTAATATACTCAAGGGATTTGTGCAAACTAAAAAGAAACTATACAAAAATATGTAAGCATATTTAGGAAGGTGCTAATGATTCTGATTTTACCTTTAGATCTATGACCTTCCCTCCTTTTCCTTCTTAACAGTAATTCTTACAGCAAGATTATTAGGCTCAGTGCTGGAAGCGACACTCTCAATACTTCCCATGGACTCAGTAGAGCTTAATTTGTGAATTTCAGTGGTAGTAGTACCTTATATGACAAAAATATTAGTTGCTAAATTGATCCCTAGTGCATTGCAATGTTGCTACCTTTTCAAACTATGCACAGGAAGCCACATTAGTTATTCAGAGTAATTTTTTCTCAAATCAATGACCATGAGACCCAAAAAAGTTCTGTGTCAAGCCACAGTACCACTCAGCATAAGATCTATACACTCTCTCTATTCACACCTGTTGACTGAGCATCTGACAGAAATGACATTTCAGCTCTCATAGTATAAATGACACAAAAAGAAATTTCTTGCAGGGTGTAATCATTATCTTGAAAACAGCAATAGTAAAATGAGTGATTGTCGCCTGGTATTGTGGTACATACCTTTAATCCCTGTTACTCAGGTGGTAAGGTTTTAGTTTAAAACTCTGAGGCCACCTGGGCCAAAAAAAATCATGAAATGGTGGCTGAGTCTTGTAATCAGAAGACAGAAATTAGGAGTATCCCAGTTTGAGACCAAGTAGAGAAACAGTGACACTTTTCATTTCAACCTATGTAATGAGAATTGTGGCATTCTAGCTATGCAAAGGGAATGCATAGCAATTTTCTCCAGTTTCATTATTTTTCCTATGGAGTTACTGTAAATTTAAAAACATTAACATCTTGGAACTGTGAGTAAATTGCTTTGGTTTCTATTGTTACAGAGAGTAATGGATATACACTAAACTATTCAGGAGGCTGAGATCTGAGGATCACGGTTCAAAGCCAGCTTGGGCAGGAAAAGCCGTGAAACCCTTATCTCTAATTAACCACCAGAAAACCGGAAGTGGTGTTGTAGAGCACTAACCTTGAGCTGAAGAGCTGAGGGACAGCACTCGGGCCCAGAGTTCAAGCCTCATGAGAGAGAGAGAGAGAGAGAGATAGAGAGAGAGAGAGAGAGAGAGAGAGAGAGAGAGAGAGAGAGAGAGAGAGAGAGAGAGAGAGAGACAGAGAGAGACAGAGAGACAGAGAGACAGAGACAGAGAGAGAGAGAGACAGAGAGAGAGACAGAGAGAGAGAGAGACAGAGACAGAGACAGAGACAGAGAGACAGAGAGACAGAGACAGAGAGACAGAGAGACAGAGAGACAGAGAGAGACAGAGAGAGAGACAGAGAGAGAGAGATTTGAAGAAGAGAGGAAGAGAGGGAGGAAGGAAGGGAGGGAGGGAGAGGGAGGAAGGAAGGAAAGAAAGAGAGAGAGAGAGAGAGAGAGAGAGAGAGAGAGAGAGAGAGAGAGAGAGAGAGAGAGAGAGAGAGCATTCTGGAATTGTGGCTCAAAGGACACCTGACATTAAATTCAGTTCCCAGCAATACACATAAATACACACACACACAAACACACACACACACACAGAGACAGAGAGAGAGAGAGAGAGAGAGAGAGAGAGAGAGAGAGAGAGAGAGAGAGAGAGAGAGAGAGAGATTTACAAGAAAATCCTAATAAAAATCCAACTCCAAAACCAACCCCATTTCAACAGAAAAGGCTTATTGAGGCAGCATGTATGTGTCATTCAAGGTACAACAAAAAGGGAGAATAGGATTAGGGTCCAGACTGGATGACCCAGGCAAACAGCAAGATTGTGTCTCAAAATTATCAGAATAAAAACTGGAGTCATGCTCAAGAAGTCAAACACCCACCTAGCAACTGCAAAGCCTCAACTTTAGAACTCTGGTTCTACCAATTAACAATGTTAAACTAGTCCTGTTTAAATTCTACAGTGAGATTCACATTGTTTCCCCTCAGGTTAAAACAATGGAAATTAAAGAAAAATGGAAGATGGTAGAAATTGTCACACCTATGCCTCATTGGTTTTACAACACTAGCTATTACAAAGCTAAATTTTCTAGGGACAGCTACTGGGCATTTAGAATTTCCATATGATATCATCTGACTAATGGCCAGGTATGCACGGACATATCCATCTGCTTTTTTAAAGTTATTATTGTTTCATTCAATGGTTTCTTGGCCTGACAGCTTCATTGTTTCCTTTCTGTACTCCTTTTTTTTTTGTCTGTCATGGGGCTTGAACTCTGGGCCTGGGCGCTTTCTCTGCACTCTTCAGCTCAAGGCAAGTTCTCTACCACTTGAGCCACAGCGCCACTTCCTTTGTACTCTTTTCTTAATATGAATCACAGACCAGAGATGCATTGCCAATATTCAACCAACATGTTGCTAGAGTTCTTAATCATTATTAGATTGTTTCTAATACTAATAGAGAGAACAGCAGAGCCAATGCCAACACAATTATCATAAATTAATTGTTCTTCAGCTTATCTCTGCAGGATCCTTCAATACCTTAGTGTGTATTCACTACTCTCTGTAACAAAAGAAACCAGAGCAATTTACTCACAGTTCCAAGATGTTAATATGTTTTTAAATTTGCAGTAACTCCATAGGAAAAATAATGAAACTGGAGAAAATTGCTATTTTGATTTCAAAGAGTATCAAAGGATTTAGTGTTTTTTTGAAAACATACAATGGTGTTGAAAAAGTCTATTAAAATAGCAGCAGGTTATAGAGCTAATATTTTATAGAATTATTATTTAAGTTACGAAGAAAGAAAACACCAATAGGGTATCTATTATACTTGAGGCATTCTAAAATTGAAAATATAGCCAAAATATTAATTTTCACCAAAGCTAGCCTTATTATTCCTTTGTCACTTACTGCATTGGTGTGTAATTGTATTTTTGTGGAAGAAAAAGAATGACTGCTCATATGGCAGGGGATTGAAAAAATTAGAATTGGGATTTAACCTACTGATAATGCTACTAAATGTGCTTGAATATTAAGATTAATTTGTAAGACATTTTTGCAAAATTTCAATCAGAAAATAATACAAAAACATTTATACAATTCCTTTCAACACATTTAATCAACAAAACTGCTCTCATGGAGGGCACTTTTAACTAGGCATCTGCCTGTGAATATAATATATATATATATATATATATATTATATATAGATTATAATATATATATATGTTTATATAAACAAAGAGACATGGCTGAATAGAAAACATTTTCCCCCTTTATTCTTATGTGTCTGTTTCTGTGTCAGTCCTGGGGCTTAAACTTCAGGCCTGGGAGCTGTCCCTGAGTTTTTGTGCTGAGGCTAATGTTCTACCACTTGAACCACATCTCCACTTCCAGCTATTTAGTAAGTGTCTCAGAGACTTCTCTGCCAGGGTTGGCTTCAAATCACGATTCTCAGATCACAACCTCCTGAGTCGCTAGGATTGCAGGTGTGAGCCATCAGCTTCCATTTCTTTTTTCCTTTACTTTTCTTATTTTATATGTGTGAGGACATGCAAACAAAACTGACAAAAGATTAAGATGGAAAAGCCAAATATATGTAGCCCCCAGGACCTCCTGGAGATGTAGCTCAAAGGACAATGAGATAATAGATATGTAGGGTAACAAGTGGGGAATAAAAAAGACTGCTAGGGTTCCTGGTTAGGTATATTTGAATATATATAATATGTGTATACATGCATATGTATATATACATCTGTATATATACACTTATAGATGGACAAAAGATTAATGAAGTCATCTTTCTTTGTGATGATCAGGATTATCTATCTTGGAAGAGGGGATTTTTGACAACCTTCATTAAGCTTCTGATTTCAGTCCAATAAAGTTTTCCTTTGCATCTGTTACATCTCATTTGGCTACAGATCAGCATAACAGGTATGTGAATTCTGATATTCTGTGGTGGCATGTGTGGATCTCAAGCACAATGCAATGTGCATATATTTAAAAACCTTTAATCTGCCCTGCTCACCCACTGGCTCAGTACCTTCCTATCACTCACAAAATGCTTGCTCCCAAATGGAAAGCCAGTGCAGTTTGTCAGAGGCTGAGTTGTGACCTTACAAAAGTGAAATTCTTCTGAAGAACCAATGAACTTTTGACAAATATCAGGAAGCAGATATATGTTTGGGCAGAAGAGTGCAATAAGCATACAAATAGAGAAAGGAAGGGTGAACAAATACAGCCATTAGATTCAATGTATATTATGTAAAAATTGAACTACATGATCCGAGTATAGGAATGGAAACTAGGAAAATGGGAGAGAATGACAGCAGAAGTGACTTTGAGCAAGATGCATTGTAGATATAACTTGACCTATGGAACTGTAACATCTTTGTATAATGATTTTTTTTGAGTATAGATCACTTTAGAAGTAGAACATAAACATTATGGAAACTTTCTGGTGGTGGCAAATGTTTGTATCCTAACTTGCCCACCACCCAACATTTATTAGCATCAATTTGTACAAGAACCTTTCACTGTGACATGTCAAAATACATGCACAATTTATGTGCACCAGCCTCCTATCACTGGTTCCCTCCCTCATCTCTTTCTACCCTTTTCCCAAATCATTTCAATACGTGCCATTGTTATTGGCTTTGTTTGTTCCTTTGTTTGGATGGGACTGGGATTTTGAGCTCAGTGCCTCACATTTTCTTGTGTGATTTGTTAAGCTGGTGCTCTACTAATTGAGCCACATCTCCAGATAAGTTTTGGTAAGTTGTTTTGGAGATTGAAGCTCTCAGACTTTGAACCACAATCCTCAGATCTCAGCCTTCTGTGCAGGTAGATTACAGTTATGAGCCACAGGTGCCGGACAAAGCTTGTTTTCTTTACACTAACTGAGTTTTTAATTATTGGTTTTGAATAAGTGAGTGCTTAATGCCAAGGTGTCTCCATAGCATGAAAAGATCAATGTGTCTCATTAATATTATGTTCTGGTCCCTAGGACATGAGTATTAGCACTTTTCTTGTTCATTGTCATTCCTGTCCCAGTTTTTATGGGATAACTTGTCTTTTTCATGTTATTCCAAGAAGAATTTCAATAGAAAGAAGTTGTATTTCAATGGGAAAACTAGTGACCTCTTTGTTTTAAAAGGAGTTCATAGAAAACATTCAATGAGACTCTTGGAAACAACCTTGTTGATTGACATAGAATAGATGCATTAGAAAAAGAAAATGAAGAATATAGTCAAGACAGTAGATGTTCTGGTAAAAGATTAGCATGTACGTAAGGTTTGAAGTTCTTATTGCTTCCAGGTAGTGGCTATCACAGAATGTTAAAATAAAATAAAAATCATGAAGCTGGTTTGATATTTTTAGCAAAAACAATTTTGAATTTTTCTTTGGTTTCCGTTTAATTCATCATTCATTGAAGCATATCCATTTAAATTTATTAATATCAATCAAATATTTCTTCCTTGAAATTTATCTATTTATCTCCACCACTGTACAGATACTCTTGTTTGAAATAATTTAGCTTCTATATATTATGCTGTGTAAAAATATTTCCTGTAAATTCTGGCCTTTTTATTCTAGATTTTAATGTGTACAATTCTTCACAAAGTTCTGTAAATTATTAAAACTTCTTGGTTAATTAAGTTGAATGATTATTTGAAAATATCTGTAGATCTTCATCTTTGAAGAGAGATTTTTAAATGACTGGCAATTAGATGAAACATCATGTATACCTTTAATAGAATGTATTAAATTTGGGATATATATCATGTTAAAGTTATAAAACTGTCATTTTGATAAGCTTTCTGTTGTATGCAGTTGTTAATTGTTTCAGTATTACATTATGTCATTGCAGAAAGGAAAACAACAAAGCCCTAAAGACAACTTTTCAACATTTTCACAATTTTAATGTTTGTGACTATTAATAGTCAGTATTTCTTTACAGAATTTTCCACAGACACTTGAGTTATTAAAGAAATCCTCACCTTACCTCAGTAAAACGTTTGTCTCTGGTTGTCTTACTCTTCTTTCCTTTAGTATTAGGAACAGATGGAGAATCTAATAGTGGTTCAAATACATACGCAATGCTCACTAAAATGATGCCACACACACTTTATTCTTTCTGAAAATATAATGTGTAATGCAATAAATAAATGCAATCATTTCCATAAATATTTGACAATGTTTGTTCATGTTTTATAATTGTAGATTTATAAGTGGTATTACCAATGGAGTAAAGATGAACTACTTTTTCTTAATTGACTTTAAGTTGAGATATTTATCATATTTGTAAATGGTAGGTACCAAGTCAATAGGGTTGAAAGTCCAAAATATGATTTCTTGGTTCACTTGTTGGTGGAATGAATGAGTCCCTGTTGTTGGTATAGGTGTTGAGTGAAAAGCAGCACCTCTATTTTTGCTAACTACATTGTGTGTGCGTGTGTGTGTGTGTGTGTGTGTGTGTGTGTGTGTGTGTTGTTGTTGTTGTTGTTGTTGTTGTTTTATAAGTAGAATCATTGGGGAAACTAAGGCAGAAGATGAAATGAAAGTTAAGTACAACTTTCCATTGTTGTACTAATCTTCTGAGAAAAGGAAGAAAGATTTCTTTTGGCTTATAAGAGGCTTTTGCCCAAGATCTGTTTGGTTTCTTTTAGGCCTACAACTATGTTGAGGTAAGCAATGATTGTAATGACTATGGAAGAGAAGACTGATCACCTCGTGGCTGTCAGAAGGCAATGGAGTTACAGAAAGAGAAAAGAGAGACTTGCTATAACTCCCAAAGTCATGCTTTAAGGAGCCATTCTCTTTAAATAAATATACAACTCAAGATCCCATCAACTCCTAATATGCCATCAGGTTAAAATTGACAATTAATGCAACAATGATGTCAAAATGCCAGCTTTAAACATCGATGCATTGAGAATCAACTATTCAGCATTAGATGCTTTAGTGAGCACTTAAACTTCTAAACTATCACATATATATGGTCTAATCTGATTAAATTCCGTTCAGATACAATGTCAAGATATTACCCCAGAGAAATCACACCAAGAAAATTTTTTTTCTTAAAATGTCATTTTCTCCAAAGAAAGTCACAAACACCCTTTAAAAGTCACATTGGTAGTGAGAATCATCAAACTTAGATAACAATTATCCTAAGAGAAACAGAGCATAAAATTCACACAGAAATTAGAGAACCACTGAGTTTGACCACTTCATAAGCCATATCTACAATTCATTCAAGAGCTAACGTTCTCCTTTTATAGGCCTTAGGTTTTTCACCAAGAAAATTTTATAGCGTTGTTGAATTAATTAAATGAACCATGAGTTAAAGAAGTTAGTTCTGAGCAAATAGAATCGGTATGCAGATAACACTTAAGAATTTTGTCAGAAAAGAAAATAACATATATTTACATTCTGGTCATAATATCTTGATATTCAGAAAGAAAAAAAATGTGTGCAGCAGGTTTGTTAAAGTTAAGCTTATCTTTATACTGTATGTTTTCCTACTCATAAATGCCATATTCTTAAATCTCAATTGAAATTCGTGACCAATTTGCTCTATATTTTCTATTTTTGTTGACTTTTTCTCTTTTTATGTAATTCTTACACTGAGGATTTATTCAGGAAAATAATTTTTAATGAGACTGTTAGCCCATATTAAAATAAAAGAACATTGCTTTAGTTATTCTTTACCTTTGCTCTTGTAACTCTTATAATATAGGATCTTTCCACTTGGAAGTATTAATATGGCATGTTTTATGATTGGACTTTAAGTCTAACCTTTTAGTAGGCTTGGTACTGCTGTCTAGCAAGTACTAGTAAATAATATTTATCCTCAATTGCTATCTTTACAATTTATGAACTGTACTGTAAAATTTACAACTATTTTATACATGTTTTTATTATGAACAGTAAATTTACTTTATAGCAGGAAGTAAATGAAAAATGTTATGAAGATATAGTTATACTTATAAACTTTTGTTAACAACAGTCATAGTAATTGTACTGCTGAAGTATTTTATGCTCATTTCACCTCAACTTCACAAAGATATGTTTTAAATTAGAAATTCAGGTACCTACACAAATTACAGAGCATTGTCAATTCAAAATATATTCTATGCATTTCAGAAAATGTTGATAAATATTTTCTACTCAATATTATTTTCAAAATATCATAATACTAAAAAATGTCAATGCCTTATTTTCTCTTACCTGGTATTCCATACCAATACAATATGATCTCCATTATAATAACCAACTTTATGAAGATTAAAGGCTTTTGCAATTCAAACATGGCAAAATTGTCTTAAAGCAAAATCACACTAGCTTGCTTGTTCAGGATTTGAATAGTGGAATGAGAAATCTCTCTTATATTGCTATTGTGCGCTGGTCAGCTAAGAAGTAATTGCTTTTAATAAGACAAATTTGCTTTTACTTTAATAAGGTAATGAAATGAACCTGAAACATTTTCTTGGAAATCAAAGTCACTATCCCTGAAATGTCACCAGACAAATTTCATCATATAGGTTCAGCAAGCACATAATGAGAAAGTTGGGCTATGAGTTGATTGACAGTATTCTATTAGGAAGCCTTCTCACAAATTCATCCATAATTATCTGTGTTGTAAATCAATATCTATTTGACTTCTTCATATTTCTGTGCTGTTAACATGGAGAGGAAACCAAATCATATGTATTTCAAGGAGGAAAAAAAATGCAAAACATATGCAGATGTGTTAAGATGCCTAAAATGAGATTCTTGACCTATTTTTAGGTAATCTATCCAGTACTATAGTTGTTTGAAAAACTTATTAGCAACAAGCTTACATGTTTGCATAAACAGCATACACACATATATACATTCATATATATACATGTATATGTATATAATTTATATACATATATTATGGTGTCTAAAGAAAGGTTAATTCTATAGCACTAATATTGGTATAGTGCTGCCACCAAAACATGTTACTTATCAAACAAATGTTCAGTTCACCTTGATTAAATTATCACTTTATAAGTCAGGCACCAGTTGTTCACGCCTGTAAATCCTATCTATTCAGGAGGCTAATATCTGAGGTTGGCAGAAAGTCAGTGAGACTTTGCGCTCCTAACCATCAAAAAGCCAGAAATGGAGCTGTGCCTTAAGTAGTAGAGTGCTAGCCTTGAGCAACAAAGCTTAGGGACGACACCTAGGCCCCAAGTTCAAGCCCCAAGATATGCACATGCGTGTGCATGTGCATGCGCGCGTGCACACACACACACACACACAGTTTGACTTGCTAAAAGTCAACTAATAGTTGAAAATATTCATATAGAAATTCTACAAATACATGAATTATGGTTTACAGAGATATTCACTGGGGTAGGAGTCTGAAATACGAATGTTAATAATAACAGGATAGCATTTGTGTGTTGAATATACCTAAATAAATGACAGTTAAATGAAAAAAATTAGGCATGCAATGCATCTAAATATTTCAATGCTATATTGTCTAGGTAGTATTTATTTGGGCTTTGGTACAAGTCATACATGCACTATGATATTTCCATTTCCCTCCTAGTTATACTTTCTCTAAAAGCAAGTTACTACTACATGAGTTGATTTTATTAGCAAGTTAGGAGCTTTCCCTTGGCAATTTGCAAAGTTCCAGTCTTGTGAACTGTTTTATAAAAATATGGCATTCTTATGAAAGAAAATTGTGAACAGAATATAATAAATCACTATAACAGTAAAGGCAGGACAAAAGTATATAATATAAGGCAATGCAAGTTTATATTTAGTATCAAGCCATTGACTCCCATTACAATTTGTGTCACTAATTTTCTTTTTTTCTTTTTTTCTTTTTTATTGTGAAAATACTATACAGAAGGGTTACAATTAAAAACTTGAAAAAGGAAATCAAAACAGAACTTAGAAAGTGGCAAAAACTCCCATGCTCCTGGATTGGAAAGATCAACATCGTGAAAATGGCAATACTTCCCAAGGCTATCTACAAATTCAATGGGATACCTGTCAAAATTCCAACCTCATTTTTCAAGGAAATCAAAGAGGCAATCCAAAAATTTACATGGAACAATAAAAGACCCCGAATAGCAAAAACGCTCCTCAATAGAAAGAACAGTGCTGGAGAAATATCAATACCAAATTTCAAACTCTACTATAAAGCCATAGTAATCAAAACAGCTTGGTACTGGCACAAGAACAGACCTCAGGACCAATGAAATAGAATTGAAAACCCAGAAATCTTATTCTGCCTGACTCAGGATGCCTTTGGGATTTAAAAAGTTGTGCCTTATTTTTTGAATTCACATCTTGAGATGCAAATAACCTCTTCTATTTTTGGCTGCCTCGAAACTAAATATATTTCTCCCTCATTCATCTATCCATTAAGTGTATAATCCAATTATTTCCTTGCTGTATATATTTCATATCAACTATTATACATATATGCAACAGTAGCAGAAATGGTTCGTGTATATTAAGGATTGATTCCCAGGAAAATTTATCAAGCAGCTCCTTCAAACCTGATTGCACATAATTTTGTCTTATCTTCCTAATGTCAATTTTTTGAAGATAACTTAACTGGAATGAGAAGTTTTGTCGGAGAAAAACCCTGCTAGAAAGGTTGAAAGCTGGTGCTAGTGACTCACGCTTATAATCATAGCTACTCTGGAGGCTAGGAACAGAGAATCATGATTCCAAGTCAGTCTAATCAGAAACTCTTATCTTCAATTAACCAGCAAAGAAGCCAGTAGAGCTGTGGTTCAAGTGGTAGACTACATTTTCCAAAATATTTTTTTTTACCTTCCTTGTATGGCTTTATTGGCTATAAGTATATAGTTCAAAAGTAACAGATACAATTGGAGTTCTTTTTGGTTTCTGAAGGGAGTGAAAATAAATAATCTGTAAGATACCTTGTCAACCATCTGTACTTATAATGTAAAATCTGATATCATGATAACATTTCAGCAAAAATGAGGTAATAATATTTAGTCCTAATTAATGGGAATTTTCATGACAATATCTGTTGTTCATATAAAATCTATAGAAAGGTATAAGATTTTATTTTCCAGAATTAATTGCTCCTAAAAAATGAAAAAGATGGCACCAAAATGGGTTATACTCACGAGTTGACATTGACTTTAAATTGTAAGTTACTTAAACATAATAAAAATGAAAAAATACATAAAGCAATTTATGTTATATATAATCATAAATTACAAAAATGGAAAATGCTAAATAACAGACTCTCAAAACACGATGGTTTACCCTCAGAAACAAGTTGGAAAGCAATCTCTAGACAGTCAGGAGTGTTTTCACCCCCCTCATTTCAATTGCATTATTTAGCGGCTTGATTCCTATTAACAAAAGGGACACTCACACAGCACGGGTTTAGGCCAGGCCACGTTCACATGCTTCGATTCTCACGTCCAGCACCCATGGCAGGGTGTTGGGGTAGGATATGGAGGGGAATCCATGGCACTGGGGTGCTGACCGATGTGTGGGATACCTCTCAACTCAGCCCCTAAATCCAATAGCTAGAATAGGATCTTTTGGACAATCCCACTGGTATTTAGCCCAACCACGTTGTGCTGCTCAACCTCCAGATGAGGGCCATCCCAGGTCTGAGAGGAGCCCTGGAAATGTGAAGTCTCTGTTGGTGGAGAGCTAGTGAGCCCCATCAAGAAGGCAGATAGCAGCCAAGATTACAAATGCAAGAATGGCCTCTGTCTTCTGAAGCCTCAGAGGTCAGGAAGGAGACCTCTCTAAAGGCATAACAGATTTGGAGCCATGTCACCAATGAGCCATCATATGTATCACTGGCTGGCTGTTGTTTTAATAAAGAAAAAGAAAAGAACCAAAGATATCTAATTGGCGCAAACCACTCTCTCCACCCACCTCAGGGCAGCTGATAACTTTGTGTTTGAACCACAGTGATTGTGTTTGAGAAACACTTGATTTATGGATCAGTAGCAACAGAGACATAGGTACAAAGTACTAGGCTGCTGTGAGGGAGTGTATGGGAGCAGAGGCATGGAGCACAAGGAAAACTCATAGCCTGTGTCCAGTATCTCTCTTCCCCCCTCTCACACACACACATACACACACACGTTTGCATGCATAGCACATTTTCACACCCCAGAACACAAGACTGACTTCCACTTCTCTCTGCCCAGTCCGCATCTTGGTGCCAGCGTTCAGGGCAGCAGGCCATTGGACCTAGAGAAAAATCCCAGCATTCCTTTGACCTCACCCCCAAAATAAAGCCACTCCTGCCTCTGGGAACAACTGGCACTCTGGCTCCCACTTCACTTTCTTTTTCGTATTTAAAATTCTACTATGGGAACGGTATGATGGATATCCAGAGATCAAACAGCCCCAACTTTTGAGCCAGGCTCTGCTGAGATGGTGTTGATTGAGACAAGAATTTGCAGCAAAGATTTTCCTGTGATATGGAGTTTTTTCTGCAAGGTTTACTGCTGTTCTTGCCATGTACATAAATACAGTCTTTTCCAAGGTTCTGCCTGAATTTACCTTTTAATGCCGTTGTTGGGACTTAGAGATGAGCAGAGCCAGATGAGAACTATAAACAATTATTAGACTGCCTTTACAAAAAAAGAAAATGTGCATTACAGTATAAGCAAATCAGCAAATGTACTTTAAAATTGGAGAAGGAAAAACTTTCTAATGAGGTTTCCACTGGCCCTTCACTTGTATACTCATTATAGAAACTATATCATTTAATCTTTAATTCTTAGTAGCATATGTTAGCTCCCTAGACGGTTTATTTATACATATACATGTATGCATGCAATGAACTTCAGTTTCACAAGAGAGTGGTGTTGATTCATATCCTCAATTTTTTATAGTTTCTTGAGGAAACTACATATATTTCCATGAAATGACATTCTCATGAATTGTGTATAAGTGTTCGATTTACTTCATTTTGTTAGTATTTCTTATTTGTGCTCTTGATGATAGACATTGTCACTGGAATGTGATAAAATTCAACCTCTTTTGGCTTTACGTTTCCTTTGTGCCAAGGATGTTGAACACCTATTTTTGTTTTTGTTTTTTTTTTTGTTTTTTTGTTTTGGTCGGTCGTGGGGTTTGAACTCTGGGCCTGGGCGCTGTCCCTCAGCTCTTCAGCTCAAGAAGAGTGCTCTTCCACTTGAGCCACAGTGCCACTTCCGGTTTTCTGGTGGTTTATTGGAGATAGGAGTCTCACGGTCTCTCCTGCCCGGGCTGGCTTTGAACCGCGATCCTCAGATCTCAGCCTCCTGAGTAGCTAAGATTACAGGCGTGAGCCACCAGCGCCCGGCTGAACACCAGCCCCTTTTATTTCTTGATTTGAGGAGCATCTTTACCTTTGCTTGAGGTATGGGCTTTGTCTAGAGGAGGAAGAAGATACAGGATGGTGTGTTGTTTCTAAGCTCCATTTTAGCCCATGGCTCAGAGATGAGCCCTTTCACAACCTATTCTCATGATAGTGAAAGGAGGGCATGGAACTTTCATACAAAGATAGAGTTGATGACTCCTTTTTATCCCTTAATTCCTCCTTAGATGTTATCCTTAGTACCTATTTGGGTTTCCTATAATGTCACTGCCAAGGCAGAAAAGGGACTTAGATTTTGTTGTGCTAGTCTTTGAACTGATAGCAACAATCACTGATGCCAGCAACCATAGGGTGATGAGGGAGAATGAGTGGAATTTCAGGCCTTCTTTTGGGGTCAGGTTCTCTCCTATCTCCCTTAAGTGTCATCGGCTCCATCTTTGATGCATAGCTGGATTGAATACTCAGAGGCCTAACAATCCCCACAGTATACCTGCTCCAAAATCTCCTTACTCACCTGATATTCTATAAGCCTAGGTCAGACCTGAAATGCTGTGTCCACCTTCTACTAGTCCAGATGGAGTTCCAAGAGCCCTACAAAGCCAAGCATGATGGTTCAGATCCTGGAGCTGGCCAGGATATTTGGGCATGGATGATGCAGGGCACCACTAGGAAGAGGCTTCAACACTGGTGTTGATCCAGGAGTAACTAAGAGCCTGAAATCCAAAAGAGTGATTTTGAAGAGTTTTCTCTATGAAAGGTTGCAGATTGAGTATTATAAGTCTTTTCTTTGTCTTTTCAAAGACTCAGGAAATAGCCATAATGTTAGCACCATGTCACCTTATGTAGCCCTATCCACAACACAGTATACACTCTCAATGCAAAGATAGAGCTGGATTTAGCTCCATCACTGACACTGACACTTATCCTAGTGGGAAAACCATGATCAGTGACATCTTCACACTCATTTTGATGTCCAGTCAACTGAGGTATTCATATTCTCATGCAGACAAAAAGAAATTTTAGACTCTTCCTGGTGCCCACTCTAGTGGGAACACTAGCATTAATTCAAGAGCTAAAGCCAGAGGCAGCTGTAGCACCTTGTCTTGGCTTACAGGCTGAAACTGTGCAATTAATGTAGTGCACTAATCATCCACAGTACCTGTTTGAAAGCCAAAGCAGATTTTCTGACTTTATTTATTATCTGAAACCAATCCAACACCATTTCTGTCAGAAGAAGCTTATGGGCTGAGTAAGGAGAAGCCTCTTCATTTGTCTTGCTTTCCCTATCTAATATCACATATTAGTGTATATGGTGAAGGACAAGACAGGGAACGATGGGTCAGAGATTCCTCTTATTCTTGTGTCCTCTTACTTTGTCTAGGATGAGTTTCCTTTGAAAATGTTTTTTATTGATACTATAAAGGTGATTCACAGAGGTGTTACAAGTACACAATTTAGGACAAATATTGAAAGATTAAACATTAAAGTAGAGAGATGAGATCTTTTTCACTCCCAGTAGCTGTCAACAGTCAAGCACAGGAACAGAGCCAGGCAACCACTCAGATTCATCTGCTGGGGGATTTTTCCAACCTCAGCATTGGTTGTGTCCCTGATATGTAGTGTAGCCCAGGGCACACACAAGGCTATCTGCTAGTAATAGGAAATATGTACACAGACCAGGAGATAGACAAGTGCTTGATGGGCAAGGGCAGAAGTTTCTTCCATGGCCAAGAGGTCACATCTCCTCCCTGTGTTAGGATCGAGATTAGGGAATGAAAGTTTTGTTGTTCCTTTCCTATTTGCATTTCCTTCTGGGTACTCTTTTGCCAGGAACACTCTGTAGTTGAAATAATCTTGGCCAAGGAGGCATAGTGAACATTGACAAAGGAGTCTTTATTGGAGTGCTAGTGGTGTGCATGTGGCCAATTACAAAGACCTGCAGGCATCAAATACACATAACTCAGGAAACAGACCAGGGGGAAACATAGGACAAAACAATACTAACAAACCCATTCAGCTCCAATGGAGAGCTGAATTGGGATGCCATGGTGACTGGAGAACAGACAGGAAACAGAAGACAGGACATGAACATGGAGATCCATGACATGGTGTAATGGCACCTGAGCTGGTCCACACCTAAATATAGTCAGGGGGCAGGGTCAAGAAAATTCCCAGTTCCAGGCCCTGGACTGACCCAGAATTTCAAATTCTGCCATTACCAGTTTACTGTCTTATCAGTAAATTTTATATATTCTTTGTATTTTCCTTGTTTATTAATGTGTGTATCTTTTGGACTAAAAGACTTACTTCAGTTTTTTTTTTCTTTGTCAGTTGTGTGGCTTGACTTCTGGGCCTTTGCACTGCCCTTCAGCTCTTCAGCTCAAGGCTAGTGCTCTACTACTTGAGTCACAGCAACACTTCCAGTTTTCTGAGTGGTTTATTGGAGATAAGAGTCTCATGGACTTTCCTGCCCAGGCTGGCTTTGAACCATGAACTCAGCTTCCTGAATAGTTAGGATTACAAGTGTGAGCCACTGGTGCCAGGCTTACTTCAGTATTTTTTGTAGAATAGGTACAGTGAAGATGTATACTCTTAACTGCACCTGTCTGGAAATATCTTTGTGTATTTGTCCCTTATCCTTTACTTGTGAAAGATATCTTTGCAAGGTAAAATAACCTTGGTGGATAGAATGCATTTTTTTCAAAAAGGACTCCCTGCCAACTGTTAGAGAAAGAGAGGCACACATAAGTGTTAGTTCCATTTCTTTTCTAGTCTAGAGAATCGTCCATACAAAATTCACTTTTGACAGTGATCATACATAGCTTGCTGTAGATGTGTAGATGTCATTGTCAAAAATTTGATTAACCTTTTATTTTTAAGTATCTTGGTATCATATTTTTTTATCCTTGTGTATGTAGGAATTTTAAATTCTGTCATTACTTATTAGAATAAACATCTTAACTTGGTGGCACCCTCAAACATTTACTGAATCCACAAAACACTAATACTCTTATATATACTTTATCAGCTTTTGAAAAAAACTTTGTCACATGACCTCATTCTTGGTTTTAATTTAGTCCTCCATATTTACATATTTGATTAGATTTTCTTCAACGTACCTAATTTCTTCTGTTTAGAAGACATAACTAATCTGACAGGCATAAATTGAGAAAATTTAACTTTATATATACACTATATGTTGAAAAAGTTAATATTCTCATTTGAACTTTCATGTTGTTTCTAATGTTTTCTTTGAACAATTCATTTTGACTTCCTTATATTAATTCCCTTAGAATGTGCACATACATACATACCTACCAATGCATGCATAAACATGACAGAAGAGAAAGAAATGTACTTTAATCCTCTCTACTCTTCTGTTTGCTTTCCTATGCACTTTCTCAAATTAAAAATATTGTGAAGATAATAATGATTACTACCTTTTATTATAGTGGCCTTGGAATTGGGATTTCAATGTAGAGTTTGCTCACAATTCTTTCCTCATCCCCTAGGTTGGATGTTCCTCTGTTCAGAATGAATTTCTTAGGGTTGAATGTTTCCCTTTGTTTGTGTTACATGAATGAAAATAAAATTCCCTCACCTGATACTTGAATTCTTGTTCTGGTTGATATTGCAGGAAATGTTGGTCACTATGTTGGGTCTGTGAGCAGAGCTTGCTATAAAATCATTCTTAAATGATACTTTGCTTCTGAAAAAAAATGTTCTTAAATTGAAAATTTGTTACTTAGCCTGAGCTCCCATATAACCACATAACCGAAACTGGGTGACGAAAACACATGCTTTTCTTTTCTTTACTTTTCTTTTCTTTTTCAATACCCTGGCTTGAACTAAGGGCCTGGCTGTTGTCCATGAGCCTCTTTGTATTCAAAGCTAGCTACCACTAGAAACACGGCATCACTTCTGGCTTGTGAGTGGTTAATTGGAGATTAATATCCCAGGGGACTTTCCTACTCCTCCTGAGTAGCTAGAATTACAAGTGTGAAACAATGGTGCCAGGCAAAACAAATTTTTTTCACACACATGGAAATTGTTACCCTGAAATAAAGAGAACTGAATACTTGATGTCTCAAGAAAGTCTCTTCCATATATAAGAGACTGGTTTGTGCTGTGTTACATAGGGAAATGGAGATAAAGCAAGCTCCCTCATAGCTTAAGTTTCTGAATCTCATTCATGACAAATTTCCTTCATGTCCTTACCTATTCCTATTCACAAACATAGGTACACTATTCGCATTCCATCCTTATTGGGGGTAATGTATTAATATATTAATGTATTAATATATTCATTGGCAGAGAAGTAAGCATTTAATCCATCAAAATCTTAAGTTTGAAATATTCCTACATTTCATTGCTCATTATGCAGGTTTATTTTCAAGAATTACAATTTGTTTTTGGCTTGGTTTTTTCTAGTCAAGAGATTAAAAATGAAGTATAATCTTTTACATAACTTAATTCTGGGATTTCATATCTATGAGGTTCAATATGGAAGTTGCACAGCATTTAAAGATTCCCTTCATTTGCCTCTTTAGGAAGTACAAGATCTCTAATTACTCTTGTATGGAAGAATGTAAGACTGTAGCATTATTTACAGGACTAACGGGATTAAAAGTTGCCCAGACTGGGATACTACTGGACCTCTACAGGTTTCCATAGGTGTAAGTGGGATGAGTGAAGTGATATTTTAAAATGTCTAACTTGGTGCCCTTTCAGGTGTTAGAAAAGAATGAAAGGAGGCTGAGAAAAGAGCACTGCTATGGAGAGGCAGCACACATCACAGCCATTAAGCCTCAAAAGCGTGGCTTAAAACAATTTATTGGACTAGAGCCTCAACTCCTGGCCAGTTTCCTTGCCAGTGAACCATTCACAAGTGAGTGATACCTGAGCTTGACCACCTCCACAGCCCTCGCGGGCTACAATGAGGATTACAAAAGGAAGAAGCTAGCAGCTGATCAGAATTATTCATTTATCAGCAATAGTTGGAGTTATCTAGGTGTACATGACCAAAAGGTTCAGGTGGGCAGTCTATAATTACAGCTGGATTTGCTTTTTTGTGATTGGTGACAATTCCTCCGTGGCCCATCTATTGACGACATCCTCTCAAATGGTTACCTATTCAAGAATCAGGAACAGAAGACAAGAAAACAGAGGGCAGAAAAATTAAGAAGCATGCTAAAAATAATTGATTGGGGTTTTCATGACTCAATGCTTACTTTTGTTTTCTCTGAAGTGAGTTAAATTGCTATCACAACCAAATCATGAGCTTAAAACTCCCTATGCTCATAAAGTTTTCTTTATGTTTCAAAGGCATTTAGATCTAAGTCAGCTGTGTTTGACATAGAAATTCTTTAGACCAGGCTGGGAAGATGGCTCAGTGGTATAGCATTTGCCTTGCATGCATGAGGCCCTGGGTTCGATTCCTCAGGACCACATAAGCCAAAAGAAAAAAGCCAGAAGTTGCGCTGTGGCTCTAATGGTAGAGTGCTAGCCTTGAGCTGAAAAGCTGAGGGACAGTGCCCAGGCCCAGAGTTCAGGCTCCATGACCAGACCCCCCCCCAAAAAAAAGAAATTCTTTAGACCAACTCTTCATTATCTTGTTATGAAATGGAAAACAAAAAACACAAGTATGTACTTTTTCTTCCATGTATAAATGTGGCTCAAGTGGTACTGTCCCTCAGCTCTTCAGTTCAAGGCTAACACTCTACCACTTGAGCCACAGAGCTACTTCCGGCTTTTTTCTTTTTGCATATGTGGTGTTGAGGAATCGAACCCAGGGCCTCAGGCATGCAAGGCAAGCACTTTACCACTGAGCCACCTTCCCACCTCTCCCTAGAATTTCTTACATGACATTAGAGATCTCTGCTATTTTCAAATTATGAATCTGAAATTAAACACAATCAGATTTTCTCTAGGATGTACTTCAATTTATGATGGTATAACTCTTTGTGCTACACCCTTTCTGCTGAATATCCAATTTTACAATCCTGTGGGAGATCAAGATATTTTTGCATGAGAAAAGCAAGTTAGAGGCAGAGTATGACATTGTGAACATTTGGATTTTTCCAGGTCTTCAACTTGAGGTGAAAGTAGGAAAGTTTTCTCTGTATGCACTACGTGGTCATGACCTGTCTTTATTTGAAGATACGATAGAGTGGGCCATTGGAACTAGAGCATGTGTTGGATCTAACTCTAATGACGCAAAATTCACCCTTAAAATTTATTCTTGGTTGGTTTCCAGTAAATTACTCCTGTAATACAAGCGATTTAGATCACTGAGATAGTAATATGATTTAAAATCATTAATAGCAGGGGAGCCTATAAGATTCTTATCGCCAATTAATCACCAGAAGCATGGAAATGGAGCTGTGGATCAAGTTGTTCAGGTGGTGCTGCCTTGGACAGGACTCATAGCCTGGCCCGGACCGGAACAGGCGGTGCTGTCTTGGAAAATAATCTGTGAACCTCGCCTGTGCTGGTCCAAGTGGCACTGGATTGGACAGGGCTTGTGAAGCTGACCCCGGGCTGTTCAAGGAGGAGCTGGCTTGAACAGGGCTCTGTGAGGTTGGCCTGGTCCGGTCCAGGCGGCGCTTTCTTGGACAGGACCCTGTGAGCCTGGCACCGGCCAGTTGAAGAGGAGCTGGCTTGGACAGGGTTCTGTTAGCCTGGCTCAGGCCAGACCAGGGGGTGCTGGCTTGGACAGGGTTCTGTGAGTCTGGCCCACACCGGTCCAGGTGCCACTGGCTTGGACAGGGCTCGTGAGGCTGGCCCAGTCCTGTCCAGGCAGCTCTGGCATGGACTGGGCTCTGTGAGCCTGGCTGGGTCCGGTCCAGGGAGCGCTGTCTTGGACAGGGTTCTGTGAGGCTAGTGCAGTCTGGTCCTGGTGGTGCTGGTTTGGCTCAGGCTCTGTGAGGCTGGCCAGGTCTGGTCTAGGAGGAGCTGCCTTGGACAGGGCTCTCTTAGCTGGCCCAGGCCAGTCCAGGTGGCCCTGGCTTGTACAAGACTCTGTGAGCCTGGTCCAGGCCAGTCCATATGGGGCTGCCTTAGACAGGGCCCTGTTAGACTGGTCCGGTCCGGTCCAGGAGGAGCTGGCTTAGACAAGTCTCTGTGAGGTTGGTCCGTTCCAGTCTAGCAGGAACTGCCTTGGACAGGGCTCTGTGATGGTGGCCAGGGCCAATCCATGTGGCGCTGGCTTGGACAGTACTCTGTTAGCTTGGCCCGGGCCAGACCAGGTGGTGTTGTCTTGGACAGGATTCTGTGAACCTGGCCTGTGCTGGTCCAAGTGGTGCTGGCTTGAACAGGGCTTTTGCAGCTGGCCCCGGGCTGGTCCAGGAAGAGCTGGCTTGGACAGGGCTCTGTGAGGCTGGCCCGGCCCAGTCTAGGAGGAGCTGGCTTGGACAGGGATCTTTGAGGCTGGCCCCCATCTGTCCAGGTGGCTCTGGCTGGGACAGGGATTGAAAGGCTGTCCCCAGTCTGGTCCAGGCAGTGCTGGCTTGGACAGGGCTCTGTGAGGCTGGTGCAGTCTAGTCTAGTTGACCCAGGCTTTGACAGGGCTCTGTGAGCCTGGCTCAGGCCGGTCAAAGAGCAGCTGGCGTGGACAAGACTCTGTGAGGTTGGCCCCAGCCAGTCTAGGAGGAGCTGGCTTGGACAGGGCTCTGTGAGGCTGGCCCAGGCTGGTGCAGGTGTGGCTTGCTTGGACAGGACATTGAGAGACTGTCCCACGCCAGTCCAGGCAGTACTGACACGGACAGGTCTCTGTGAGCCTGGCCTGCGTCGGTCCAGTTGGCGCTGGCTCTGTGAGGCTGGTGCAGGCCGGTCCAGGAGAAGCTGGCTTGGACAGGGCTCTGTGAGCCTGGCCTGGGCCACTTCAGGCAGAGCTTGCTTGGGCAGGGCTCTGTGAAGCTGGCCCTGGCCAGTCCAGATAGGGCTGCCATGGACAGGGCCCTGTTAGGATGGCCCGGTCAGGTCCAGGAACAGTTGGCTTAAACAAGTCTCTGTGAGGTTGGTCCATTCCAGTCTAGGAGAAGCTGGCTTGGACAGGGCTCTGTGAGACTGGTGCAGGCTGGTCCAGGTGTCACTTGCTTGGACAGGGCTTGTGAGGCTGGCCTGGTCAGATAGAGGAGCAGGTGGCTTGAACAAGATTCTGTGAGGCTGGCCAGGCGCAGTCTAGGAAAAGCTGGCTTGGACAGAGATCTGTGAGGCTGATTGTGCCTGTCCAGGCAGCGCTGGATTGGGCAGGACTCTACGAGCCTGGCCTGGGCTGCTTCAGTTGGAGCTGGCTTGGACAGGGCTCTGTGAGTCTGGTGTAGGCTGGTCCAGGTGGCACTGTGTTGGACAGGGCTTGTGGGGCTGGCCCGGACCGGTCCCGTAACAGCTGGCTTGGACAAGACTCTGTGAGGCTGGCACGGCCCAGTCTAGTAGGAGCTGGCTTGGACAGGGCTATTTGAGGCTGACCTTCATCAGTCTAGGCAGTGCTGGCTTGCACAGGGCTCAAAAAGCTGTCACCAGGCTGGTCCAGGCGGCCTTGGCTTGGACAGGGCTCTGTGAGCCTGGCCCGCATTGGTCCATGTAGTGCTGGCTTGGACAGGGCTCGGTGAGTCTGGCCCAGTATGGTCCTGTTGACCCTGGCTTGGACAGTGCTCTGTGAGGCTGGCCTGGTCCGGTCCAGGAGGAGATAGCTTGGACAGGGCTCTGTGATCCTGTACAGGCTAGTTGAATAGGAGCTAGCTTGGACAGGGATCTGTGAGCCTGGCCTGTGTCAGTTTAGGAGGCGTTGGCTTGGACAGGGCTCTGTGAGTGTAGTGCAGCCTCGTCCAGGTGGCGCTGGCTTGGACAGGCCCTGTGAAGCTGGCCCCTTCGGCAGCTGGCTTGGACAAGACTCTGTGAGGCTGGCCCAACACAGTCTAGGAGGAGCTGGCTTGGACAGGGCTCTTTGAGGCTGGCCCCCATCAGTCCAGGCGGTGCAGTCTTGGACAGGGCTAGAAAGGGCGTCCCGAGGCTGGTCCAGGCGGCCCTGGCTTGGACAGGGCTCTGTGAGCCTGGCTCTTGTCAGTCCAGGCAATGCTGTTTTGGTCAGGGATCTGTGAACCTGGCACAGGCCAGTCCATGTGGCGCTGGCTTGGACAGGGCTCTTTGAGGCTGGTGCAGTCTGGTACAGTTGGCACTTACTTGGACAGGGCTCTGTGAGGCTGGCTCGGTCCATTCCAGGCGGTGCTGGCTTGGACAGGACTCTGTGAGCCTGGCCTGGTCCAGTCCAGGCAGTGCTGGCTTGGAAAGGACTTTGTGAGCCAGCCCCAGACAGGTTCAGGCTGTGCTGGCTTGGACAAAGCTCTGTGAGGCTTTATAGGGCCAGTCTAGGAGGAGCTGCCTTGGACAAGTCTCTGTGAGGCTGGACCAGGCCAGTCATTGAGGAGCTGGCTTGGACAGGGCTCTGTGAGCCTGGCACAGGCCAGTGCATGTGGCGCTGGCTTGGACAAGGCTCTGTGAGGTTGGTCTGGTCTGGTTCAGGAGGACCTGTCTTGGACAAGGCTCTATGAGCCTGGACCGGGCCAGGCTAGGAGGAGCTGGCTTTGATAGGGATCTGTGAGCCTGGCCCGGGCTGGTCCAGGTGGCGCTGGCTTAGACAGGGCTCTGTGGGCCTGGCCTGAGCCAATCCAGGTGTTGCTGGCTTGGACCGGGCTCCTTGAGTATGGTGCAGGCTGGACCAGGTCGCGCTGGCTTGGACAGAGCTCTATGAGGCTGGCCCGTTTGGTTCCAAGAGCAGCTGGCTTGGACAAGACTCTGTGAGTTTGGCCTGGGCCAGTCTAGGAGGAGCTGGCTTGGACAGGGCTTTTTGAGGCTGGCCCACATCGGTCCAGGCGGCGCTGGCTTGGACAGGGCTCAAGAAGCTGTCCCGGGGCTGGTCCAGGTGACCCTGGCTTGGACAGGGCTCTGTGAGCCTGGCCCGTACCAGTCCAGGCAGTGCTGGTTTGGACAGAGCTCAGTGAGTCTGGCCCGGTAAGGTCCAGGTGATACTGGTTTGGACAGGGCTGGGTGATCCTGGCCCAGGACGGTCCAGGTGGCACTGGCTTGGACAGGGCTCTGTGAGGCTGGCCCGTTCCAGTCCAGGAGGACCTGGCTTGGACAGGGTTCTGTGAGGCTGGTGCAGTCTAGTACTGTTGGCACTGGCTTAGACAGAGCTCTGTGAGGCTGCCTGGTCCAGTCCAGAGGAGTTGGCTTGGACAGGGCTCTGTGAGGCTGGCCCAGGCCGGTCCAGATGGCCCTGGCTTGTATAGGACTCTGTTAGCCTGCCCCGGGGCCAGTTCATGTGGTGCTGGCTTGGACAAGGCTCATGAGGCTGGCCCTGGGCTGGTCCAGGAGGCTCTGTCTTGGATAGGGCTCTGCAAACCTGGCCCAGGCTGGTCCATGTGGGGCTGCTTGGACAGAGCTCTGTGAGGTTGGTGTAGGCTGGTCCAGGTGGCGCTGGCTTGGACAAAGCTCTGTGAGGCTTTACCGGGCCAGTCGAGGAGGAGCTGCATTGGACAAGACTCTATGAGGCTGGACAGGGCCAGTCGTGGAGGAGCTGGCTTGGACAGGGCTATGTGAGGGTGGTCCGGTCTGGTCTAGGAGGAGCTGGCTTTGACAAGTCTCTATGAGCCTGGACCAGGCCAGTCTAGGAAGAGCTGGCTTCGACAGGGATCTGTGAGGCTGGCCCGGGCTGGTCCACATGGTGCTGGCTTGGACAGGACTCTGTGAGCCTGGCCCATGCCAGTCCAGGCGGGGCTGTCTTGGACAGGGCTCCGAGAGCCTGGCCTGGTCCAGTCCAGGAGGAGCTATCTTGGACAGGGCTCTGTGAGTCTGGCCACAGCTGGTCCAGGAGGAGTGGGCTTGGACAGGGCTCTGTGAGGCTGGCCTCTTCTAGTCCAGGAGGACCTGGCTTGGACAGGGCTCTGCGAGGCTGGTGCAGTCTAGTACTGTTGGCGCTGGCTTGGACAGAGCTCTGTGAGGCTTCCTGGTCTAGTCCAGAGGAGCTGGCTTGGACTGGGCTCTTGAGGTTGGCCCAGGGCTGGTCCAGGTGGCACTGGCTTGGACAGGGCTCTGTGAGCCTGGCACAGGCCAGTCTAGGTGGCGCTGGCTTGGACAGGGCCCTGTTAGGCAGGCTGGTCCAGTCCAGGAGGAGCTGGCTTAGACAAGTGTCTGTGAGGCTGGACTGGGCCAGTCTAGGAGGTGGTGGATTGGACAGGGCTCTGTGAGGCTAGCCCGTGCCGGTCCTGGTGGTGGTGGCTTGGACAGGAATGGTAGCCTGGCCCAGGCCAGACCAGGAGGAGCTGGGTTAGACAAGTCTCTCTGAGGCTGGACTGGGCCAGTGTAGGAGGAGCTGGCTTGGACAAGGTTCTGTGAGCCTGGCCCACACTGGTCCAGGTGGGGCTGTCTTGGACATGGCTCCTGAGGCTGGCCCCAGGCTGGTCCAGGAGGAGATGGCTTGGACTGGTCTCTGTGAGGCTGGCCCAGGCCAGGCCCATGTCGGTCCAGGCGGTGCTGTCTTGGTCAGGGCTCGTGAGGCTGGACCTGGGCTGGTCCAGGCTGCCCTGTCTTGGACAAGGCTCTGTGAGCCTGGCCCGGGCTGGTCCAGATTGAACCACAATATCGAGCTCTGCTTTTTGCTGGCTATTTTGGAGTGCAAGCCCTGTAGAGTTTTCTGCCCCAGCTTGCTTTGAACTGTGATCTTCTGGATCTCAGGCTTTTAAGTAGTTAGGATTCCAAACTGGTTGGATTTAGTTTATTTTAAAGAAAGGGCTCAGCCGGGCGCTGGTGGCTCATGCCTATAATCCTAGCTACTCAGGAGGCTGAGATCTGAGGATTACGGTTCAAAGCCAGCCGGGGCAGGAAAGTCCTTGAGACTCATCTCCAATAAACCACTAGAAAACCAGAAGTGGTGCGGTGGCTCAAGTGGTAGAGCACTGGCCTTGAGCTGAAGAGCACAGGGACAGCCTTGAGCTGAAGAGCACAGGGACAGCGCCTAAGCCCAGAGTTCAAGCGCCAGGACTGAACAAAAAAAAAAAAAAGAAAGGGTTCCATTTTTTAGATTGAACATGGCCACAGTGTGTGTTGTAAGCACATGTTTGAGAATGATGGAGGCTGTCATTGCTCTAGGCTGCAAGCATAAACCACAGATGTGACTTTGTGGTTAATAGCTTGAGTCCACGGAGACAGAAATATATAAACACAAATTAGAAAGCTCAGAATGGTCAAATTTATAGCCCTACCTTTGTTGAACAAATATCAACTAATATTTACCATGCATTGTATGCATAAATATATATAGGATATTTTTATTTATAAATATAGTAAACATGCTGAGTTCAACAAACATTCTTGGTATGTGAGGATTGTTTTTCCTCATGGGAATGAATTGTTCCTTGCTTCTTTTTAGAAAAAGATGTTACCATCTTTGAGATTTTTATGAGCTCTTTTTACATGGATAAAATAGCTTTGGGAGGTTGGAGACATGGATGCTTTTGTGTATTGCTATCATTTATCAGGAGTATGTAGCTTGCCTATAAAAACATGTCTTGCCCAAAGGAAGCTTGATGCATGGACTTTGGTTCCCAGGTGGTCTGCAACCCACGGGCCCTGCCACCTGCCTCCCTGTCTCCCAGAGCACAGCCCAGATCTGGGGTGAAGGCCTTGGCAAAGCGGCTTAGAAAGCAAGGGAGGGAGGGAAGAAGGGCTGATGGACAGGTGGGCCATGGAAGCACTGGTTCCTATCTGGCAGTTCTGTTGGGCCTGGATGTCTGGCTGTCCCACTCGGCTGCACCCTGCTCATATGGGTTCTTCTGCAAGGGGCTGACCCGCACGCTGCTCATCTTCTTCCACCTGGATTGGTGACTGAACATCAACTTCCGCTGCCTGTACATCATGGCTTCCATGATGCTCAACGTTGTGCCTGCAGGTTTATATTGAGATCCACTGAAACCCCCTCTGCCAGACTCTCAGGTGCCCCCACCCCAGGCTCCTTGCAGCAGAGAAAACAAACATGAACGATGGAAAAGTGACCCTGGACACCTGCCTGGCAGAAGCCCAGAGGCTGGGAGGGGATGACTTGGACACACTGTGGTGTAGCCTTAAGAATCAGACACAGAAAGGGAGCCCCTGCTCTGCACATGTGGGGGTAAAGCCACCTAGGTTTGATGGCAGTGGAAATTTCCAGGATGAGCAACAGACATGAAGCGTGGTTGGAGCCAGCCTGGCCTCTTGCTTCACTAGGCCAGCAAAGTGTCTCTGGGTCTGAAGGAGCAAAAAGTTCAGCCCCAGCTGCTCTGAGCCAGGCCATGGGGCTGTGTGATGCTGTGTGTGTGTGTGTTTGTGTGTGTGTCCACCATTCCTGCAGATGTTTGCTAGGGAAGCTCTCAGGTGGGACTGGCCAAAAAGATGGCCTGGAGCCCCCAACAGCCACAGAGAATCGCACCGCAAGGGAGAGCTCTGGGTTTCAGGAAGGCCCTCCATGTGTGAAGCCGGAGGTTTTAAAGGGGACCCATGAAGTGCTTTCCCCAGTGGGCTGGACCTACCTGTCCCCTTGTACCAGCTGTCTGCAAGGCCACCTTACCCGGCCTGAAGGTCTCCCTGAGGGTGAAACCAGATGTGTTTCTCCTGTTTCCAGAGTGAACAATTGGGTACAAGAAAATTCTTCCAAGTGGCAAAAGTACATAAAGTGGTCTGCAGACAGCATTGGGGATATTGGCACTATAGTTTTCAAATTACAAATCCCTTATGCCATAGTACAGTCATAACAGTAAAAATGCCTAATTTTAAGCATTGTCTTCGAATTAATTCTTTGCATCAGTTTGGATAATGTATGCTGCTGCCTCATGAAACCAGACAAAGCATGTTGGAAAGTTGACCCTCACTCCAAGCCATTCATCTAGGAAGAGGATTTGGAACATGTTTTAAATTTTGTTTGACAGACATTCAGACTTGAGGAAGTCTCTCAGCAGAAGATTACTCGATGGTAGCTTGTCTGATGCCAGCATGAAGTACCATGGATTTCTGGATCTCCAGTGTCCACCCTGCCGTCTTCAGTCCCAAGCTCCATCTGTTGTTACTTCAGCTTGTCCCTGCTCACCTGATGGGAGTGGAAATGTGCCACATTGGCCCCTCTGCTCTGATGAAGACTTGCTGAGTCCACGGCAAACTGTGCATTTTGGAAAATTATTTTGATCTGCAGCAAAATTTGATTTCCTTTCTCATACCCTCTCCCTTCCAGCTTGAAATGCAGTTTGAAGAGAGGCCTGATGGTGAAAGTTGCAATATTAAATTAGCATAATCTTTTCAAATTAGGAACCTGAGCAGAAATGGAACTCTGACTCAAGTAGTAGAGAGCCAGTCTTGAACACAAGAGCTAAGATAACAGTACCAAGGCCCACTAAATGAAAGTCCAAATGGAGCATAATTTAAGCATTTAGGGAGTGAATGCATTCATAAGTCGGTATACATTTTATTTATTATGATGCTCATGATTTTGGCAGTCTTTGGGGGTTTTACTCAGGGCCTTATGTTTATAAGACTGCCATGATAACATAAACCCATAATTATAGCACTGTTCTTTGTTGGATAGTTTTAAGGTCCTATTTTCTGCAAAATATGCACCTGAGCTGCCATCCACCTACTTCTAAGGTTTCTGTACTAGCTATTCACTACTGTGTTCAGCTTCCTTCTATAGAAAAAATCTCTGGACATTTTTGCTCTGGGTTGGCTAACCATTGAGATCTGCCCAATGTCAGCTTCTACATGGGAATGATAGGTGCACATCATTCTTTGTAGCTGTAGTTCAGTTCTTCAATTTTTAGCTTCCTAACTAGCAAGAATTACAAACATGAATCACCAACACCTAGATTATAAGCATTTTTAAATAGATTGCCTTCATTTGCTTTTTCACTGTATATCTTTCTCCCCTTGTAGTATTACTTGGTCCAAATGAAGTTTTTACCAGTATGGTGTAACATATGCAAGCCACACATCAGATAGAATCTGATCAAAATCAGACGTGATAAATGATGGACACTAAGAGACATGAGAATATTTGAATATTTGAATTTTTATGAAAGTTTATTTTTCTTTTTGAAACCAAGTTTGCCCTACAGTAATATTCCTTTGAAACAATTCCAAAAGCAAGGTCATTCATGGTAAAAATTTGGAAGTTACTTCAATATTCACATTAAGTATCTGTTAAATTAAGGTGCGTTATATATCACATAGTATTTTTAAATATTTTGACATGCTATTAACTGCAAAAAGCAAATCTGTATACAAATTATGATTGCAACCACACACACACACACACACACACACACACACACACACACACAATATCTATTCAAAAATGTGGAAAGCTAAGCTGGGTGCTAGTGGCTCATGCCTATAATCCTAGCTACTCAGAAGGATGAGATCTGAGGATCATGCCTCAATGGCAGCCCGGGCAGAAAAGTCCATGTGACTTTACTCTCCAATAAAGTACTCAGAAAAAGCCAGAAATGGTGCTCAAGTGGTAGTGTGCTAACCTTGAGCACATAGAGGCTCAGGGACAGAGCCCAGGCCTTGAGTACAATCCCCATATCTGCCAAAAAAAAAAAACTGAAAGGAAATGGTTATATACTTTATATGTGTGTTACTTTTTCTATATTAATTCATAATTAAAATAACATCTATATTATGTTAAAGTATATACTTTATATATATATATACTTAAGAGTATATATATAGTAATATATATTACTTTGATTATAGAATAAAATTACGTATATACATCATATTATAAAGTAACATATATATTAATTTAATTACAGAAAGAAATTTTATGACATTTAAGTGAAATTAAGCCCAGAAGATAACTAATATCTGAACAAACCCTGGTGTTGAGTCATAGCTTTCTTTACCCATCTCTAGGTTATCACAGGCTTTTTCTCAATGCTCATATTAGTTTTCACTTATTTTTTGTGTGTTACTTAAAGCTTCCACGTGTTAATATAATTTGTGTGTGTGAAAAAGAGAGAGAGCAAGACCCCAACCACATGATAAGAGCAATGACCTGTCTCTGGAACTCAGAATTCAGAACCATTCCCCAAGTGTCCCACAGGAGTAATTTAACATTTAGATATTCTTTAAAATTTTCCTTTTACAATGTAATCAACATGTATAAGACAGCTACTGCATACTATTTTTCATATAAAATATCAGTGTATGAGACAAAAACTATTATGCCTTTTTATATATTAGAAAGTAGAGGTGGGTCTGTGAAGGTGGCTTAGTGGTAGAGTGCTTACCTTGCATGCATGAGGCCCTGGGTTCGATTCCTCAGCACCACATAAACAGAAAAGGCCAGAAGTGGTGCTGTGGCTCAAGTGGTAGAGTGCTAGCCTTGAGCTGACGTGTTCAGAGACAGTGCCCAGCCCTACAGTTCAAGCCCCACTACTGACCAAAACAAAAAACAAAGACAGAAAAAAAGAAACTAAGTAAGTAGAGGCACAGAATAAATGACTTCCAAGAGTGCAACAGCTAACTAAAGATGGAATAAGGATATGAACCCAAGCCTAGTTCACAAACTCTCTGAAGCTATGACTTGGGATTTTAGAACTGAGTTTGAACAGAAACTCCTGTTTTCTCCAAGATGCTTTTAGTGGCACTAGTTGAGAATGCAGATGATGTTGGCTCATAGAGAATCAGTTAGCAGTTTGGCATTGCTCAGGAGACACTTAAGTCAACTTCATTCTTGTTTACCTCACGATTAGCCCTTTCTCCAAGTATTTCCCATGTGCAGAATACTAGTTTCTACTCATCCTCCATTTGCAAGCCCAACACTGTAGGAATATTTCTTCCTCTAACCAAACTTTTGTCCCTAAATTGCAGGTGGTCAAATAAAATAGCAGTAATAACTAGTTTTCCAAATGCAGACAGAAGTTATTAAGCTAAAAACATTGCAAAGTTTTTACCAAATATTGTTTGGGTTTTTAAAAAATAGTTTATAAAGTACCAAATATAAAAACATGTAACAAATGGTATCATGAGCATCTGATACTCACCATTTAGTTTAAATATTAAGCAACAAGAATTTTTACAGTCTTTGAAGATATGCCTCTAATACCTTCCAAAACCCAACAGCACCCAAACCCCAATCCAGAGATCATCCCTATCCTGAATTATGTTTCCCATTCCCTTGCTTTTCTTCATGTCTTTGGAGAGTTTATATAAATAGAATGAAACAAAATATGCTTTTCTGCAACTTGCTTTTATCACTAAACATTGTATCATTATGATTTACCAATAGTGATCTCAATGGCTACAAATTATTTTCTCTGCTATGTAATATTCCATTGTCTATACAAATATACCATCATGTATTCATGCATCCTATTGTATATTTATATCATTTACTGTTCTTTTATCCTTAGCAATAATGCAGCCACATTGCCCAAGTCTTCTTGTATACTTGTTAGGAAGACGGATCTAACATTTAAATGGTTGATTCAAAAGTATGTCCAACTTCAATTTTATTAGTCAATGCCGTTGCTGTTCTAAACAAGTATACACCTGTGACTCCCATTGCTGGAAAGCCCTTTCTGGAGTATGTATTGTTTAGTTTCTTCAGTCCAACAGGTGCTCTGATTTAATTTGAGATTCTCAGATAAGAAGAATAAGCTTATTTCTGTTTCTATGTTTCTGTTTCTTAAGTCTGTTTCTATGATAGGACTATTTAAATATATGTCCACTTTTCCACCAAAGTGATGGTTCTGTCCATAGAATGCTGTGATGAAGGATGAAGAATTACTCATGAAACAATATATTGCCCAGAAGAAATGAGTTTAATCAGCAGACATGTTCCAACTGGAGTCTTTTCCACCCCCACATTTTTTAGGGGCTAAAACACTTTCTTGGGAAAGGTCTTGGTTGCAGATCAAAAGTCTCATTCCAAAGGACTGTTAACAGGATATAGGATGTAGTCAGATAAGTACACTCAGCAATTTATCCTATCTTTTGGCAGGATTATTGCAGAAAATCAAATAGGCAGCAGGAATCTTGAGTCTTTACTCAGACACTGGAAAAACATTCATACCAACAGTACTTTCCTGCTGGTATCGGGGACACTCCATGTGCACTCATACTTCCTGCTCCCAAGCATAGTTCTCATGAGGATAGAGAGTTACAAATATCTCCTGGTTTCATTTTGAAAACAGCCATTTGTTGTTGTGAAGAAAGCAGTATGATCATCTTCATTCTATTCTGTTCGGTTCAGGATAAAGCATCACATATTACTTGAAAGACTGAAACAATAAGAACAATTATTCCCATAGCATATAACCCAAATATGTAAAGATTCAGTTCAGAAAAGAATTTTTCAAGGTTTAGCCAATTAAGATGCTTTTGTGGTTCCTTGAGTACTGACTGATAAATATAGCTTTGAAGCTCATTTACTTTAGGTAATAAGGAATGGAACATTTCCATTTCCTGGTGGAGGGAATCAGAGAAAGCACCATGGAGATAATTTTTGTTTTTTTGATTAAAAAATATTTTATTTAGCAATTTTTTATATAATTAGCTTCATACTTTTTAAGTATTTATTTATATTGTGAAAATAATGTACAGAGGGGCTACAATTACATGGGCAAGGTAATGAGTACATTTCTTATCAAGCATTGTTGCCTCCTCCTTTGTTTCTCCTTCCCATCTCCCACCTCTCCCCCTCTGCCTTTGCCCCTCCCCCCCAAAGTTGTAAAGTTCATTTTTGGACATAACGTCTTGTACATCTCATTGTTGCAATAGGTCCCCCTGTATCCCTATTTAAACAATTTGTTTTTTCCCTTCTGCTCCCTAAATTATACCAACATCAAATATAATGAAAGCAGGGGTTATACCATGCGGGAGCGACATACAAAGCAACAGAGAAATCATCTTATAAATATGTTAGAAACAATCACAAGAAAGAAAAAAAAACATTTGAATACTTGTCTTGGGGTTCGTTTCACCTAGTATCAACTTACCTGACCTTTTCTGCTTGTTTCAGACATATAGTAGTTATTGCAAATAAGGGAAACCATGGGACCAATGTTTCTTTGGGCCTGGCTTACTTCACTTCATATAATTGTTTCCAAGTCTTTCCATTTCCTAACATATGGGGCAATGACATTCTTTCTGATGGAGGCATAGAATTCCATTTGTGTATATACCACATTTTCTTGATCCAGTCATCTACTAAGGGGCATCTGGGTTGGTTCCATATTTTAGATATGGCAACAAATAATGCTGCAATAAACATAGTTGTGCTGGTAGCTTTAGTATGGTCTTGTTTGTGATCATTTGGGTAAATGCCCAAAAGTGGGATTGTCGGGTCATAGGGGAGCTCTATGTGGAGCCTTTTGAGGAACCTCCATACTACTTTGCAAAGTGGTTGAACAAGTTTACACTCCCACCACCAATGCAGTAAGGTTCCCTTCTGTTCACATCCTTCCAGTATCTGTTGTTATTAGAGTTCTTGATTATAGCCATTTTAACTGGGGTAAGGTGGTATCTCAATGTTGTCTCGATTTGCATTTCTTTTATGGCTAGAGAGACCTCACATCTAAGAAAAGCCTAGGACCAGATTGATTTACTGTGGAATTCTACAAGGCCTTCAAAGCAGAGCTCACACCAATACTCCTCCAACTCTTCAATGAAATTGAAAGAGAGAGTTCACTAACGAACTCATTCTATGAAGCCATCATAATCCTCATCCTAAAACCAGGTGGGGACTCATCAAAGAAAGAGAACTACAGACCCATTATTTGATGAACATTGATGCAAAACTTCTTAACAAAATTTTGGCTAATCGACTTCAACAATTCATGGAGATGTTTTATCACTAGTTTCCAATCATGTTGGAAGGAATTATAAGGTAAAGGAGCCACACATTGTTTTTCAAAAACAGGATCATACTGAGTTGCTGTCTCTCAAATGGAGCCTGCTGCCATTCAATGACTTACACTAAAACATCTAGCCTTGTCAGAATTATTTCGTCTGTATGAGTTTGTCTTACTCCCTGAATTGAGTTATTATCAATAGTGGATAAGTAAGATAAAAACTGACTTTCAGGATTTCAGGGACCTGAACTTGCTGGGTTCTTGCCAGGTCTACTTTCTATTTATGGCTGAGTTAAAGAACTGGTTTTTCCAGCTGTTGATAAATCTTGACACCGCTAGCGGGAACCACTACAGTCCTGTAGAACAGAGAATACAAGCATATAATAATATGTACTAATACTTATTATAAGGTCCTTAAGAGAACCTGCTTTCTTGAAGGTCTTTTGCCAGGACTTTGGGTTCAAGTTACTTAAAAATGTATTTCAGCTGCTGCAAAACCATATTGGTCACAGTTAAAAATTTTTTAGGGTAAATGAGATTTTAGTTAATTGATCTCTAGGGGATGTATCCTTTTTTCCTAGCAACTCTACCACTTGAGCCTTATCTCCACTTCTGTTTTGATTTTGGGTTGATTCAAGATAAGAATTCTTGTTCTTCCCAGAGTGGCTTTGACCTGTGATCCTCAGATCCACAGCTCCCTAACTAGAGAGGATTACAAGCATGAGCCACTGCAGCCTGGTCATTATTACATTTTAATTGTTGTGGAATTCCCATGTGACTAAAAATTTCTAAGAAGTGAAATCTGAAATGTTTAGTTGCTTCTCCACTTGATGGAATGGCATGGAATGAGAAATGAGAAAAGTATCAATGAAAACAAAAACATAACATTGTCTCCAAAGGAATGGGACATGAGTAATATCAGTCTGCCAAATGGTATTGGAAAGTGCACAGTTTACTAGATTTAATTCTAAGTGCTTTCTCTTTTTTTAAAGTTTACATGACATGCATTTTATATTTTTCCTGATATTTGGAAAGACAACTGACTATTAGTTATCAAATTTTTGGTTTGACATCCATGCTTTTTATCGGTTTATATGTTCATTGTTTTGTGCTTTTTGTATTTCTCTAATAATTATATCATTGACATAGTATTTTTTTCTTTATCAGTAAATGTAATATTTTTTGCTTTCCTAACTTTATTATACCAGCCAGCAATTCAGAAATCATGGTTAAACAAATAGGAGTAGACATCTTTGCTTTCTTTCTGTCTTTAACGGGGATTCTTTTAATATTTCACTACTAATTATTAAGTTTAACATTGGCAGTTCCTCTACATCCTTTATTACTTTATCAATGTCTATATCTATATATAAATTTATAAACATTATCTTAAATGAATATTAGTTTTTCTTTTATCATATGATTACAATTTTTTTAATTGTGAAAATACCATATAGAAGGGTTACAATTACATGAGCAAGGTAACCAGTACATTTCTTATCAAGCATTGTTGCCTCCTCCTTTTTTCCCCTTACCATCCTTGCCTTCCCATCTCCCCCACCTCTATCCCCCTCCCCAAGTTGTAAAGTTCGTTGTTTGACATAATGTTTTGTACATCTCATTGTTGCAATGAGTCCACCTGGATTCCTATTTAAACAATTTATTTTTTTCCTTCCCCTCCCCAAATTATACCAATATCAAATACAGTGAAAACTGTGGGGGAGGGACATATAAAGCAACAAAGAAATCATCTAAAAATACATTAGTGTATATAAATGTTACATAAACAAAAATTAAGCAAAGACAGTACATTTCTAGGATAGGGTATCGTTAATTTCATTATAATATATTTCATTTCTACATATTGTTACTTTTTCAAGTACATATTATACTTTTTCAAAAATTTGCATTTATGTTTACAATTGAGGTTGGCCTATAAGTCTATACTACATTTTTCTCTGACTCAATTTTGTCATCAAAATTTGATAACTTCACAGAGTGGTTAGATAGCATTCTGCCTTTCATCTTATACTCTGGAATGATTGGCAAAATTATTTTTTTAGTTTTTTCAAAAAAATTAACTTTTGAAGCTGGTCATGATAATATGCATTTGTAATCCCAGTGATTCAGGAGACAGAGATCAAGGAAATTGTGATTAAAGGCTAGCCTAGTAAAAAGTTAAGACACCATTTCAGAGAATGCACTGTGTGGCATGTCTTAATCCCAGTTAAATGGGAGGCCGAGATGAGAGTAGTATGGATCATGGATAAAATCAGGAGACCCTATCCAGAAAATAACTAAATCACAAGAATTCTGGGAGTATTGATAGATGGAAGAGCACTTGCTTAGCTGAATCAAATACCAATGTTACAAAAAAATAAACCTTCTGACATCATAAACTTTTAGTATCATTATTTTCTATTTCATTTATTCATACACTCTGTTCATCTTTTCACGAATTCTCTAGTTGGCTGCCTTGTCCATTGATTTTCAGGTTTTATTTTCTCATATAAGCATTTAAAGGTGTATATAATCAATCACACCCACCAGCTGTTATATAATCATTTTCATATCATTCAGATCTAACACATCTTAATGTCTACTAGACTATAAGTTATGATCCATGAGTTCCTTGTTTTTATTTCTGTGTATAGTAACTTCATAGTTACTTTTCTTATTTATTTCTACCATTATTACACTAGGCTACATAATGTAAATATCGGTTAACGTTTACAAAGGCCCGTTAGGTTATAAAAATCCCTTACTTTTTTTAATGATTCACCTTATTTTCTATTTCTTTCTACATTTTTGAAGAAAAATTCTTATAAAAACTAACATGTTAAGCCAGGCGCCAGTGTCTCACGCCTGTAATCCAGGCTACTATGAGGATTGCAGTTCAAAGGCAGCCCAGGCAGGAAAGTCCCTGAGAATCTTATCTCACATAAACCACCAGAAAACCAGAAATGGTGCTGAGGCTCAAGTGGTACAGCCCTATCATGGAGCTAAAGAGCTGAGGGAAAGCACCAATGCCCAGAATTCAAACCCCATTACCAAGAAAAAAATAAATAAATTAACATGTTAGTAGCTTACATAAAAATAAGAAATTAAAATATTAGATCACTGGGAAAATGTGTGATCTCAGAAACCAAAGGACAATGAAAAAAAATAACTCCTGTTTCTGTTTTTTAATGAGGTTTCTCTTACCTTTAATCATTTATCCATAATACATGTTTCTGGAAAGTCCATGGAAAAGTTGATAATAATAATGTGTTCATGAGCATAAGCCCTGTAACCATACACTGTCATTTGTTATCAAACTCAAAAATAGTATGTTTATAAGGCAATGAAGGGTAATTAAGCTAATCTGAATTGGATCTTAAAATATATAAATACCACTTCAAGAAAAATGTATGAAATCTGGAAGAAGATGAAAACACACATGCAATGGCATACAGGCCAAAAATGTGGAAAGGTTTAGTGTGAAGAATGAAGAATTACATTCTTTCTTCAGTGCACCACTGCCCTATGAGATGAGAGGTCTCCTGGGTCAAACATGTATTGTACCTGCCATCTGATTAGCTCTGAAGGCATTCACTAGCCCACTGCCCAAAAGTTCACTCTCAGTAGATCTAACACAAGAGCATTTTTATTTGAGGTCCTCAGTGCCTGAAAGGTTTGATTCCGCCCCTCCCCCCCCGAAATAGCAATAAATTTGCTGGTGGTGCAATCCAATGACTACGGATTGGAATAAAAAGCCAAAAGCTGTTCAAGCCATGGTTCCTGATTTATCTGATTTTAATTGACCATTAAGCCTCTATATGGACAGCTCATATCTATGCTTATCACTGCTATTTTCAGCCCAGAGGAAAACATTTTATGAACATAATAAGTACAAGAGACTGAGCTTACAAAGATAAATATGGTGACTCTAATTCTTGGGTAACTCAATGTTCACAAAAACACAAATGCTAAGTCTTACAAGCCAAGTGATTTCAGATACACATAATTCTTCACATCTAATTTGTATCTTCACAACTTCTCTTTCCTATACCTTATCACTCTGACAGTGTCAGGACCCAAAATATGTTTCTCTTCTCCTAGTATCCAACCTATTTTTGTTTCTGTAAATAGTCTCATTGTATTGGAGGAATTTCACAATCAATTTATTTGCTTTCACATATAAATCTTACTAAAGAAATAACCACATGGATACAAGTGATCTTTCTAAATCACAAATCTAATCACTGAGTTTGCTTAAATTCTAACTTTAAAACTCCTCTCAGAGGCACATGGATCCTTTCTCTTTCCCCTGAATAACCAGCTAATTATTGGTTCTGCTCCACCTAACAATTACTGATATCCAATCATACTCAAATATGTTAATATCAATTTAGTCCTACAAACCTTGGACTTGATTAATCTATCCATAGGCAATTGGCCATCGTACTTATATCAACTTATGCCTCCAAAATCAACACTACCCTTGTACTTACATGTCAAAGTCATGAAACAATATACCTACCATTGATGGCTTTTCTGTATGCCAACATTGAAAAGAGTGCAGCTGAAATCAGGAAAGCAACTCCATTCATAATAGCCCCACAAAAAAAACTACCTAGAAATTAACTTAATCACAGAAGTGAAGGAACTCTATGATGAAAACTTTTAAAACCTGAAAAAGGAAACAAAAACAGAACTTAGAAAGTGGAAAAACCTTCCATGCTCCTGGATTGGAAGGATCAACATTGTGAAAATGGCAATACTTCCCAAGGCTATCTACAAATTCAATGTGATACCCATCAATATTCCAACCCCATTTTTCAAGGAAGTAGAAGAGGCAATCCAAAAATTCATATGGAACAATAAACGACCCTGAATAGTAAAAATGATCCTTAACAGAAAGAATAGTGCTGGAGGAATGCCAATACCAAATTTCAAACTCTAATACAAAGGCATAGTTATCAAAACAGCTTGATACTGGCACAAGAAGGGACCTCAGGACCAATGGAATAGAATTGAAAACCCAGAAATGATCCCACATATCTATAACAACCTAATGTTCGATAAGGGAGATAAAAAACTAGAATGGAAGAAAGACAGCCTATTCAGTAAATGGTACTGGCAACATTGGCTAATCACCTGTACAAAATGAAAGCTAGATCCTTATACCTTACCCTGCATCAGAACCAACTCCAAATGGATAAAAGTCTTCAAAGTCAAAGTAGACACCCTGAAATCATTATAAGAAGGGATAGAAGAAACTCTAGGGCTCCTTGGCACAGGCTTAAATTTCCTTAATAGAGACCCAGAAAAACAACAAATCAAAGAAAATTTGGAAAAATGGGCTTCCATGAAGCTGCAGAGCTTCTGCATGGCAAAGGACATAGCTACCAAGATCAAGAGAAAGCCCACGGATTGGGAGAAGATCTTCACTAGCCATACAATGTATAAGGGTCTGGAAAAATATACTTGGAACTCAAAAAAGTAAATTCCCCAACAACAAATCCTCAAAGAAACAACTGCCCAATAAATAAGTGGGCTATAGGCTTACAGAGAAACTTCTCTGAAGAGGAAAGAAGGATGGCCAATACACACATCAAAAATGCTCAACCACTCTAGCCATAAAAGAAATGCAAATCAAAATAACATTGCAATACCACCTCACCCCCGTTAGATTGGCTAAAATCAAGAACTCTTATAACAACAAATGCTGGAAGGGATATGGCCAGAAAGGAACCCTACTGCATTGTTGGTGTGAATATAAACTTGTAGTAGTATGGGTGTTCCTCAAAAGACTCCCCACAGAGCTCCCTTATGATCCAGCAATCGCCCTTTTGGGCATTTACCAAAAGGATCACAAACAAGACCATAATAAAGCTACCAGCACGACTATGTTTATTGCAGCATTATTTACCACAGCTAAGAAAGATATGGAACCAACCAGATACCCCTCAGTAGATGAATGGATTAAGAAAACGGTATATATACACAATGGAATTCTATGCTTCCAACAGAATGACATTGCCCCATTTGTTAGGAAATGGAAAGACTTGGAAAAAATTATACTAAGTGAAGTAAGCCAGATCCAAAAAACATAAGGTCCCATGGTTTCTTTTATTTGCAATAACTAGCATATATCTGAGACAAGCAGAAAAAGTAAGATAAGATAATGTTAATTGAAACGAACCCCAAGTTAAGGACACAAGTGGATTTTCTTTCTTGCTATTGCTATTATAAGGTACCACATGTTTTCTTTGTTGCTTTGTATGTCCCTCCCTCATGGTATGACCACCTATTTTCACTGTATTTGACGCTGGCATAATTTGGGGAGCAGCAGGAAAAAAACCACTTGTTTTAATAGGGAAACAGGTTGACCCATTGCAACAATGAGATGTACAAGATTCTATGTTGAAAAACGAACTTTTCAATTTAGGCAGGAGGGTGGAGGAGAGTGTAGGTTTGGAGATGGGAGGGAAGGAATGGTATGGAAAAAATCAAAGGAGGAGGCAAAAATGCTTGATAAGAAATGTACTCATTACCTTGGTCATGTAACTGTAACCCCTTTGTACAGTATTTTCACAATAAAAAACTTAATTAAAAATATATCTGCAATTGATCCTACCAATGGACATACAATATTGTTATGTCCAATTTTCCTGAAGGCCTTTGTTTGCCAGTCATGTTGGTGACTTTCTTAAACTTGTCTACGTATGAAATTGTAGTATGATTATTACAAACCTATCATAATACATATTTAGTTGGATTGTATAACTAGGAAGGCTCAAAATTGGAGACTCTCAACTCTTCCCTCTTGTTCTCAGTCATCCAAGCATTGTCTCTACCTATTTCCCTACTTTTTCCTCTCTCTATCCAAGACACTCTATATATCCTGCATCCTCTTCTCTTGGTCTCCTGCTCCTCTCTTAGTCCCTTCCTTGACAATGTCCTCTTTCTCTACCTGCTTAGTCTGCTGCTCTGTTACCTAAGTGCTCTCTTGCTGTTTGCATTTCCTCTTCAATATTCTCTAGCGGGATGTTTCACCATTCCTATCCAGAACCCCTCTATTTCAATAACAGCACCAGAGAAGAGACAATTAAGCTTTTAGTAAAACCATGTTACATAACAAAATAAAAACTGGGCAAGTAAAAACGTTACTGATTTTTCAAAATGTTGTTACCAATTTTCATTCAAAATCAATTACTTTAACTGTGGATATACAAAACAAACAAGTCTTAGTAATTAAAAAATTGACAAATATGTCAAATTGGTTATAATGTGAAATTCAAAAATGAATTTCAATGATGTCAAAATATTAGCAAAACAGCAAATGACTCTAAAGATGATTTGAAAAAGTATACACTGAAAGACTCCTATAAGAAATAGTGTTAGTATATATTAGAAGAATATATTTACATCCAAACTCAAGAAAGATGTACCTATAAGCATATGACTGAGTCTCACTATGATTAGCTTTAAAAAGAATTAAACCAAGGACTGTGGACATGACCTCAATACTATGCATAAAGAAAAGGATATTCACTCACTTAGCAAGACGTCATGTTTGCTTGACTTTGTGTCAAAAACATTATGTTCTTATTAAGAAGACTAAATTATGACATCTAGTTGAGGTATATGCTTTTTATTCTAGGACTAAGAAGGCAGAGGCTGGAGGATTATGAGTTCAAGGCCAACCTACACTACATTCTAAGACCCTCTCAGACAAAAGAAAATCCTTAAATATGTTGCCAAATAAATTTACAAATGAATTCATAAGTGATAGTTAGTTACCTATCTTAATCTGAAGTATTTTCTCCCTGTTGGATATATAAGAAGGGAATCTAAATTTAAGTCAATGAGGGCCAGAGAGAAAATCTTCCTTGCACTTGTACATTTTTACATACACATTCTCATAAATAATTTAGCTGAGTCCTAAAATCAGATTTAAAGGAAATTTTCCAATGTTGGGCAAAATAAAATTGTACTATGTTGATTGCTTTGAGTGAAAATGAAACTTGGTTGAAAATGAAAATATTTTTGTTTATAATTATTACAAAGACTTTAGTTATTCTTGGATTTATCCTGTAAACTTAGTATAACACCAAAAGGATTTTGAGGATTCTACAAAAGGTTTTGAAGAAAATGTTCCCTGTGTCTATAGCAAATATATATGTATATGTGTTTGTATATGTGTGTACATATGCATATATAATATATGCATATATACATACAGTAATAAATTTGTAAATATGCATTAATTGTATGTATGTATATATGCATATATTATATATTCATATGTATTTTTAAATATGAATTATTTGTACTGACTTTTGTTCTCTTATTTCTCCCACAACATACCCTACCCCTCACTCTTTTCAGGTAGCTTTATTAAAATATATAAATGAGGAATCAAATAAAAGCTGAAATACAAGCTAAGTAAGCTGCAAGGTACACATATTTCTATTACAAATGATTATGCTTAGAACTGAGCACAAAATAATGGCATCTTGCTTTTTCCACCTACTATTGAAGGTAACTGAGGGTAGAAGGGAAGATTCCACTTGATTAACCCATTTACAGACTGTAACCCATTCAGACTGGAAACACACTTTTCCACAGCTTTTTAGCGGGCCATAGGAAGTTCAAAGGCAATTATAAAAGGACTATTTTTAAGTGTGTCACATAAAGGCAGTAACTTAAAAATTCAACCAAAAGATGTTCATCACCTACTGATTTCCTGGCTTTGTTTTCCACGTGAACTCAATATACTAAGTTTGTAGGAAGCAAGTCATGAATATATAACTACCTCTTCTCCTTAGCTACAATGCTCACCAAAATTCCTCTCTTTCAAACATGAAAGTGAGAGAAAAAAGGGGACTTTGTCTCTCTCAAGCATTTCTTTAAACATCCAAGCTAAGCGCCAAGACATAAATCTAAACTACAATCTAAAATTTATCTCCAAAGGTTTTCTCTCTATATCCTTTTTTTCTATCTATTCTGCCTTGAGCTCAGATCTAGCCCATATTATCCTCTCCTAAATCAACATGTCTTCCTATTTCTATCTCTGATGTAAGTTTTCTCCCATTTTTAATGTACTAGCCACACAGCAACTACAGTGATCATTCTGTAACTCAGTTGTGATCCTGTCACTCCCTAGTTCTCATTAACTACAGGATAAAGGCCACATTCTATAGAATTATTTATGAAATACTTCAAACTTTTCCAAACCTACCTCTTCCTCCACAACACACTCTACCGATTATCATTAACATGTTTTTATTGTAAAAAATACTGTACAAAGGGGTTACAGTGACATGAGTAAGGTCATGAGTACATTTCCTATTGAGCATTGTTACCTCCTCCTTTGTTTTTCCTCTATCATCCCTTTCTTCCCCACCCCAAAGTTGTAAAGTCCGTTTTCAACATAGTGTCTTGTACGACTCATTGTTACAATGGATCAACCTGTATTATTTAAGCATTTTTATAATGTCTGATATCATAAATTTTCAAGTCTCCATTCATGTGACTCTTCATATCAAACTATCTTCAATTCTTCATCTCATTTTGTTAACTCTGAATCAACCTTGAAGACTTCCATTTAAGACAATATTCATCAAGGAAGCCTTGTCTAACATCAATCCAAATCACGCTGGGATGCTACTTGCTTCCTGTAATCTCAGGAATCTTTAATTTAATTTCCCACTTTTTGTGGATATTTTTTCTTCTATTGTTTTGGTGCAGGTACTGGAGCTTGAACTCTAGGCCTGGGTGCTGTCCCTGGGTTTCTTTGGTTTTCTTTTCATTTCTGGATTTTTTTCTTATTAACTGGAGAAAGTTTCACAGATATTCCTACATAGGATGACATCCTACTCAACATTCTGAGTAGCTAGGATTATAAATTTAAGCCACCAGCACACTGATATCTACTTTCTACCTTTTTTTAATTGGGCAGGGACCATAACCCCAACCATAAAAATTTATCAGAACTCTTCTTCTCCCAGATTATTAGTCCCTTTTTTAACTCCATCAATTCAGTAATCACTAAGTGAACTCCATGGGTATAACTCACCTGCTCACCACTTACATTTTGCTAAGTAATATCTTGATTTACCAAAGGTCCATTGGCTATATAGAAAACAATCATTTTTTGCTCCTTTTTTAGCATTGGAGAATATGGAGACTATTTGTTAACTATTCTCAATTGCAAGTGTGAACTTATGGCCATGGCCTGAGCACTGTCTTTGAGCTTTTATGCTCAAAGCTAGAGCTCTATCACCTGAGCTACAGTTCCACTTCTGGCTTTTTAAATGTTTACTTTATTAAATCTTTTAGTAAATGTCTACTCCTTTGTACAACTACCTAAATATATATTTAAAGTCTCACAGACTTTCCTGCCCAGGCTGACTTCAAACCACCACTCTAAGATTTCAGCCTCCTGAGTAGGTAGGATTATAGGTGTGAGCCACCAGTGGTAGTTATGATTTGTTTTTAAATCACCCATTTGAATCATTTTATACTTTTTATTCTTGTGATGTATCTGGCTGATTATGCTTCATCTCTTCTGTGGCTATGGAGTAATATAAATGACTTGTGGGACAGCCTAATACTCCAGGCCAATGCTCATCCTTTCCTGCTGTCCAACTGCAAGAAATGCAAATCTTAATGACAGTCATCATAGCTGAATATATGTTGGTAGATAATATTAGCAAAACAATAACATGTAATTATTTCATTTCACAGCAGGTATTAGAAGCTATGTGGCCTCAGCCTTGTCTTCCTACTTCAGAAGATTTCTTGCCTACTGTTCTTATCTTCTAATGGTAACAATTTATTTTCAAGTTTGTAAAGGATCAAGTTTAAAGAGCTTTTATATAAATCCTATAGCCAAATAAAACCTCAAAATGTATTGCAGAAACTTAGAGGGTGAGTGATTGTCAGTTTGTGGAAATTAAAAGCAGAAAAGGATAGGTAATAAAAGAATACTTTTCTTGGGAGCTGGAAAATAATTTAAAATATGATTTTTATGCCTCTGATCATTGGCAATGAGTATCCAGTTGTGAATGATGGGGGAGGGGGGGAAAACCTGGCAGTTCTTGGGCCATAAAAATGTAACTAATTTAGATATGCACTGAGGCTAACATCTGTAATGCTAGCCAGTCAGGAGACTATCTTGGGCAGAAAGGTCTGTGAGACTCTTATTTCCAATTAACCAATAAATAACAATAAATGAAGGTATGGCTCAAGTGCCAAATTTGAGAAAAAGAACACAAGTGAAAGCTTACCACATTGAGTTCAACCTCACTATTGGCACAAAAAAAATTAGAAAAAAAGATAATTTAGCTCTGATTCTCCACCTGCAATGGGGCTCTTTCCACTCATTGAAGAAAGGGTAAGATATACATAAGCTACCTCACAAGTAAACTCTAAGCAGTAACAATAAGCTAATTACCTAAGTTTGTACACTGGTAACCAAACTAATCAACAGTTTCCCCAGAAACTTCTGTAACTAAATATAGATCCAATCTCATATATTAATTTAACAATCATCCCATATTCTACCAGCCAATTAGAACAGAGTTTAAGGTGCCATAAGCACGAGAAAGTGCACTGGAGCACAAAGCTACTTATATACAGGTGTGCAAACAATGACCATCTTGTTCATCACCTACAAAGTTGAATGCTAGATTATACTCATTTCTTCCTCCAAAAAATATGAGTAATTAGGAATAAAAATCTCAAAGGAAACTGATTGCTTTTTTGTTTAAAGCTGAAAAAAATGACAAAGGGCTTTTCTATCCATTTTGGGGGCATTCATTTTTTTCTCCTGTTTCCCACACACAAGGCCAGAAACATTTCCTCTACCAATGTCCTGATGTCCAAAAACATCCTTATCTAAGTAGAAATCAACAGAGTGGACTTACCAGGCACTGGTGGTTCCTCTACTTAGGAGATTGAGATATGTGGATCAAGGTTAGAAGTCAGCCCTGGAAGAGTTCATAAGACTCTTATCTCCAATTAACCACCAAAAAGCTGGAAGCTTTTGGCTCAAGAGTCCAATGTCATCTTTGAGCAATAAAGCTAAGGGGACAGTACAGGCCCTGAGTTGAAGCACACAAAAAAGAGAGATTAGACTTTTAACTTGATGACCAGTCTTTCTGGAATTCTTGAGCATTGCCTTCCAAATCCACACTTGTATACAACACTCTGAACAACCAACACAACACCCCAGAATTTCTCATGTTTTTATACTATCTTTTCCAATCCAATCCCTCATTACTAAGAATTAAGTGATATTCATTTTCTTGCCATTTTGTCTTTTAGAAATCCTTTGGAAAATGATAGTAGTGTTAAGATGTTATAACATGCATGACTACCCACTGCTCTCCATTCCATTTTCTAATAAAAAACTTATTAAATACTTGCATGTCAGTTATTCTTGGATAATTGACCTCTGCTGTCTTATGCAGCAATAGGTCATTGAAACATTAATTCAACTCTGTAGAAAACTGGGGATCAGAAATATTCAGGAACTTGTTATTGATACACAGACAGTAGATGGTAAAATTAGGACTCCAACCTCATTTATTCATCTTATCCTGGTGCTCCAAAACAAACAAACAAAAACAAAAGTATGGTTATAAATCTCAAGTCAATAGAGCCCAAACTATCATAAGCTTGAGACAAATATTAACCATAATAACTTCTACCTCTACTGAGGAAACATAAGGATTAAGTTAATAGATTCATAATATATGTTTCCATTTATTTGAATTCATGCTTAAGTAGATAAAATTCTAAAATCTATCTATCATAATCACCTTGATAGATGGTAAAACCAACAAATCCAAGGTATTATTTTCAGAGTAAATGGGATTGCTTTCTCTAGAATTGGAAAGAAGTAAATTTAATGGACTGTTAATATATGAGCCCCAAGGTAAAGACAGAATGGTAAACTCCCATTCAGTTGGTGTGTTTATGTGTGGTTATGTGTGTGTGCTTACATGTGAGAGTATACATATATGTATGTGGGTATATAAGAATTCATATATTCATATGCTTTGGGAAGCAGTTGCCACCCATTGGGATTATACTTAGGCTGTTTTTAGAGAGTGCCTCTACATCTATCAGCCCTAGAAATGCAATGGCAGAAAGTTTCCTGTAAGGGAAGAGTGTGCTGATTAACAAACCTTCATGTAAGAGTCTACTGTTTTCAACTTCAGAAATGTCACAAAAAAATCAGGGATCATGACCTCCTGGACAAAAGTAAAACAGTCACAGCACTTACAGCTGGAGAAGACCGGGCCTTTCTCTTGAAACTAGCCATGATGGTTTGCTCCATCATGATGTACTTTCTATTGAGAATCACACTCCTATGCTCATACAATGCAGAGGTAAGGTTGGTGGCTGGAACAGGAGGTGTCCCTCTCCTCTCTCCTCTTCCTTTGTTCTATCAACCCTAAGGTCATTTTTCTCACCTTCTTTTCTTTTTCCAAAAAATTTCTGGTGTATGTGTACTTGGTGTTACCTAATAATAAAAGTAAGGATGATTAATGTTTAAATTGCGTACAATGTGCCAGAGACTTTTCATCTATGATTTTTTTTATTCTCATAGGCACTCCATAAAATATTTAAGTATTAATATAATCATAAAATGCCAAAACCAAGGTTCAAAAGAGAGATGTTATTTGATGTAACACAGCTCTGGATGTGATAGCCCTACCTAAGATTCAAACCCATATTCTACAAGTTCCAGAGTCAATATTCATGGCACATCATGCCTTTGTCTGCATTCCCCCTCATTGTTTTTCCACCCCACCCCAGCTCTCTCCTCTCCTTCATCACCCTTCAGGTCAGAAGTTCTCAATTTTTCATTCTAACTTCCTTGGAAACTTTGAAAATATTAACACCTAAGTCCTCCATTACTCACAAAGGTCACATGAAGTTGATTAAAATAGCAATCCAGTCAGACATAGCTTTCAAAGTTTTCCAAATGATTCTAATATATTCTCAAGGTTGAAAAACACTGTTAGGCATAAGATTTTTAAAATACCAGGTTTTGGAACCCTTTTGAATATGTGCTCTACATTTGCTGAATATATAGGAATGTAAACAATTAGGGATGTAAACGATTTCCTACTGAATGAAATGTGTAAGTGCCAGCAGCATCTCTGGCTCCCTAATGGTCATAAATTTACCCCTTAGAGCATAGATGTACCTGGCATTTATTAAGTCTAACAGCTGTTCATCTTAAGGAAACAAGATCCTTTCACATAAAAAAATTGAAGATTCATTCAAAAAGAAAACCAGTTTTCCATTTCATTCATTTCACTATCAAATTAATACTTTCATTTGAGAAGCAAAATCTAGCTGAAATACAGTAATTTGCTAAAATTAAGACCTCATCTTTTCACATTCCTGGCTGCTTTGCTAATTTTCCACCAGCCTTCAGCTGTACACTTTCTCTATGAGAGCACTGATGCCTTTAGCTCATTCCAAAACCTCTTTCAGAGTCAAACATCCGCTTACAAACAAATAACACATTCTCATCTTTATATTAGTAAAATCGGATGAGATGACCCTGAAAAATACAATTTGCCACAACAAAGTGAGTTGGGTACAGGATGCCTACTTGTGGCATAAATCCTCACAAATATAATAGCCATCAATTCATGTTCATCAAAAGAGAGGGTATTAATATGCACAAAATCTTCTTGGTTTCCAGCCTCTATGGTAATTAGTGTATATCCAGAAGCAAAACATTGATTACCAGTGATACTTCCTAATTAGAACTATTCATCCTCATCAAAAAATTAAAGGTATCTTACAATGTACTTTTACCAGTGAACAGCAGGAATCCTCAGGTTGCGAGACCCTAGGAGAATAGTAGTTTATTAGTTTAATATGAGGCTTTATTTCCCATTGCATTCCTGAGGAGTCATCACTCAATAGAAGAATGATCCAAAGCCTTACAGAAATACTGTATTGGAAGAAATCACAGTATCTTTCAGTGACCAGAAATACATTTTTGTATATGTTACCCCAAATCTCTCTCTCATTCTGAATCCACTCACCTTTGTAAAGAATGAATATCCTGCTTGTTAAGAAGACTACATAAGATATGTTTAGTAAAATACCAATTAGAGTTAAAATAGACATAATTATTGCTATTACTACAAAGTTTGGTGGTGTTGAATAGTGTAGAAATACAGTTTAAGGACAAATTATTTTAAAACATGCTTTGTGCTTTTCGGTGGATTTTATAAGTAAATAAAATTAGTCGAGCACGAGTAAATATCATAATCTATTGATGTCATTGAGAAAATTCTCAGAAGCCCAAGTTTGTCTATGGTATGTTGAGTTTGCCTAAAGCTGCTCTTCTCTAGGATCTAAACTTTACACAAAATTGGAAAGGATTTCTCTGGTCCTGGAAATGAACAATGATTCCCACCCCGATGACTACTCCCTTCCTTGTATGTAGCCCTTAGATTTCTGCTTATTCCTCTCTTTTCTCTATAGTGTGTGAACTGAAGAGTCACAATGCACCTTGCTAAATATGTCCATTACAGAAACCTTTAATTGCTCCTTCAACTGTGGTCCACACTGTTGGAAACTGTCTCAGTACCCTTGCCTCCACGGATATGTGAACCTGACTTCCTTTGGGAAAAACTCCTCCTCGACCATACTGAAGAGACAATGAAAATGAATCAGAAGGTAGGAGTGCATTCTAGTCATCCCTATAATGCTCTATGCCAACTCCTCTCTCCCTTCCACTATCCCACCAAGTTCCTTTTGTCAGCATTTCAAAGAAAATGCCACCAGGAAGCAGATACAGCCTGTTCTATTCATAAAATTTGTTCATTGCTTCTAGGAAATTTTTATTTCCTGTAAAAGCTGTAAGTCATTCCAGTATTTGTGGTAGAGTAGATTTGGTTCTAACTTCCATTTGTGAAGATAACATTTACTTATTTATACACAAATAGATTGATTCTTCAAAGAAACACCTGAGCTTAAAGATGGATGTACATGTCCACACCTGATATTTTAGCAAAGCATAGAATAAATTTCTATTTTACTATTTACAGTTAGTTCTTTTTTTTTGGGGGGGGGGGGTCCAGTCATGGGGCCTAAACTCTGGGCCTGGGCGCTGTCCCTCAGCTCTTCAGCTCAAGGCTAGCGCTCTACCACTTGAGCCACAGTGCCACTTCTGGCTTTTTTCTGTTTGCTTATGTGGTGCTTAGGAATCGAACCCAGGTCCTCTGGAATGCAAGGCAAACACTTTACCACTGAGCCACCTTCCCAGCCCTTACAGTTAGTTCTTAAACTTTGGGAATGTATCTTAACCTTTCTACAGAAAGATAAATACAAATGCCTCTTTGCAGGTCATTAATAAGAATTAGAGAAGAGTATGTAATACTTGGCACAGAAGGGAACAGCAACCTATGGCCACAGTGTGTGTATGTTTGTATGTGTGTATATGTGGGTGTGTTTCTTAATGTATACTACATTCATAAATGCTGAATTCCCCAGCACTGATATATTTGTCAACATGGTTGAGGTTAACACATATATACTGTGCTAACACTATACCTAAAATTTACCAGACTTATTACCAGATTTACCAGACTTATGACTTATTACCAGATTTACCATTTATAAATTTGAAAGCTTCTATTCAGTTTTAAATGAACAATAATTACAAAATGTATAAGGTTTAGGATAATCAGTAGTGTTACATTCAACCTGCCATTATCAATTAATTATCAATTAAGTTAGTCAAGTTTAATTATATTGAGGTTTGGGTTTATAGTAGCAATTTATATATCCATAATACTGTGTAAGATCAAGGCAATGTGATACCAATCTGTTATCCCTAGGAAATAATCTTTATAAACCCTAGTATTAAATATCAGTGGTGGCTCAGTCTGTAATCGTAGTTTTTCGTAAGGCTGACATCTGAGGATTACAGTTTGAAGCAAGCCAGGGCAGGAAACTCCAAGAGACTCTTAAAACTACTGAAAAAGAAGTGATGGTATAGATCAAGTGTGGAGCACTAGGCCATGAGCAAAAAGAAGCTCAGGAACAATGACCAGGCGCTGGGTTCAAGCACCAGAACTGGCAACAAACAAACCTTTCATTACAATTGCCAGCACTTAAAAGATGTAACTTACTGAAGGAAAATATAGTAGTTTAGCACTATATTAGAATATAGGGTGTGAGAACATTTGTTTTGGATACACTGACACCAGGAATAAAACCCATCTTTCACATTCATTACAATAACTTGAAAGACTTATTGGAAATATATCTGAAGATTCACCTTAATGAATATTTTAGAAAGTGTTATTTGAAATCATTTTGTTCCAAATTTCTTTTATTTTTACTAGGCATAAACAACTGTCCTACTTCTGTGATGCATACTTATAAAGCATGGTTCCTTTACAAAATGTTTGGTTTTCAAAAGCGCTTCCCTCAAGGCAGAGTTTTAAGTCAAAGCCTTCTGATAACAATGAATGTCTTATACAAATATGAACTCTCCAAGGAACTGAAAAGTTGCTACAGTTAAGTAGGCCTTCAAAATATTTGATCGTTACAGCCCTGTGAATGTATTATTTAAGCTATGAGCAGTTTATTTAACTTAAGAGTTGAACACTTATTTATTAACTGTAGTTAGTTATTAATACTTAACAGTTTACTTATTTAAGCTATATACCAAGTTAAATGTTTAGGACAAGTGTCTTGTCCTAGGTCACCATATGGTTTTGTCCCACTATCTTCTCTGTAAATATAACCTATAGCTCACATATAGGAACATACACACAATGAAAAAGTTTAGCTCAAACATATAAAGAAAATTTCCCACATTGTCACTACAAAGTAAAACATTTCTTATAAGTAAAAGACATATCATGCCTACTTTTTAAAAATGTAGGCTATGCCCCTTGCCAAAAATGATTATTCATCTAACTATTATGACAACATTTTCTCATTTTCTTTTCTACTTTTGTCACTTATACATACATATTTGCATTTTTTGCCAATACTGGGACTTTAACACAGGCCCTAAGCACTATTCCTTACCTTTTATCATACAAGGCTGGTGTTCTGTCACTTGAGCCACAGATTACTTCTGAAATTTTGGTTGTTAATTGAGGTAAGAGTCTCATCGAATTTCTTACACAGGCTAGCTTTGAACATCAATCCTAAAATCTCAGCTTCCTGAGTAGCTGGAATTACAGTCTCAAGCCACCAGCACCCAACCTCTTAAGCACACATTTTAAGCACTGTATTTTAGTTTTGTCTCATTAAAAATTACATAAATGGAAACACATAGGATGTTTTTGCTTATCTGGCTTATTCCATGCAACATGTTTATCAGACCTCATCCATTTGGTTGTAGTTCACTTGTACACATTACTGTACCATATTCTATTGTATGGGCCTATTATTGACAAGCATTTTGTGCATTATCTTTACTTTGGAAAGATATTCTTGTGTATTTCTCTTGGTACAGAAGCATACACATTTCTGTCAGGTATAAACCTGAAAATAAATTACCTGAATCATAGGATATGCCTATATTAATACAATTCCAAATGTTTTTCCAAGTGCCTATACCATTTACTTTCCCACCAGCCCTGTGAGTTCTTACTGCTCTGAATCTTCAGAACTTGCATACGTCTATAATGAAACTAGTTGCTTATGTATGGCATACATATATGCTTTTATATATGATTATATAAATATATCTACCTTTGAATTACATTTTTACTCTCTTGATCAAAATTTTAATGAAACCACATCTTGTCAGGAGGATTGTGAATTCAACACCAATTCAAGCTAAATACTAAAGCCAACTTTCAAAAAACAAAAAGATTTTCAAGTGTTACCAAACAAATGCAAGATTTAGCTTAATCTAGGTATTGACTAATACCAAGAAATCTATACAGTTTCTATCTTGTTAGTGGATTACCCTCTCCCACTCCTTTAAACTTCTTTTCCGACAGAAATAGCATATATGTAAACAAATGTAAGGACAGAAAACTCTTCCTTAAAAGAACTTCATCACAATACTGAGAGAAATGATCATATATAGATTATAAATTGCTTTCCTTTTCACAATCACTTGTTTAAGACCTTGGTTACACAAATTAAGCAAACACCAATGCAAACTAAAGAAATCTGAATTAAATTTGATAGTATTTACCATTTTTAAGGTGATAAAAACATGAAAACTATGTCCCAATTTACTTTCCCAATTACACTGCCCATCATTAATTTAAAGAATATTAAAAATGTAATGTATACAAAGTATTCACATTAATCCAAGGTATGCATTGTTTATTTCTACAGTCTTTTGGCATAAATATGTTTTATTTTCTAACCCAGAAAATGAAATCTGGCCTATTGTATATACTTAATATGTGATTATATAGTCACTCTTCAAAATGCTAGAAAATGTTTTGTCTGCTTTTGGGACAAAGAATGTTTCGTATGGGCAATTTTACTTGTTTGGCTCTTGGATATTGTAGATTAAGAGAGACTGTGTAATGGGGAGGTTTTAGAGTAATTGTAATTATTCATTGATCATACGGGCTTTGCTAAAATGCTTTGGAGACTTACTATGCCATCTTATTACTTTAACTCAAACTTGGTTTGTTTTTTTGTATGGCTCACTCTCTTGTATTGGTTATGTTTTAATTCAAAGACTTGTGCCTGCCAGGCAGGCAGTCTAACACTTGAGCCAGAACTCAGTGCTTTTTTCTTTAAACTTTCGGATAAGGTGTCATGCCTTCACCCACGTGACCTGAAATTGCAATCCTGAATGGCTGGGTTAAGAGATGTACCATATTTGGCTTGTTCTTGGTGTACCATATTGTGTACCATATTTGGCTTGTTAATGAGAAAGAATCTCACTAAATTTTTATGGCCAGAATAGCCCCAAATCACAATTCTTCTATTTCCAACTCATAAGAACCTGGGATTGCAGGTCTGTACTTAGTTATGGTTTTTGACATCTCCATCCAGTATGCTAGCTGGCATAATGGCACAATATTTTTTGGCACACAGTAAATATTTGGCTTTTATTAAACTTCTAACCTCTTCCTGATGAGAAACTACCTTTTTTTTTTTTACAAAAGAATAAAATGAAAAACAAACTCCACTTTTGAAAGGGTCCTGAGCACCCAATAGCTCACTTCTCACTATCACAAGAAAGAAAGAGGCTGTCAATAAGGTTCTTCAACCAGATCCTGATCCCACTGCTATCTCCTCTCTCCACATCTTTAATTTGTAGGATGAAGGCTTGTCACTCGGCTTCACACATGATTAGTGGGTGAAGCATGTCTAAGAAAACCCCAACAGGTATTTTCTCAAAATTTCCTGTCCATCATGAAAGTAAAAATAACTCAATCTTACAGGTTTTGTAAGTAAGGTTAAAAGAAGAAATAGTAGTCACATTCCAGAGAAAGTGTAATCGATGTATCTTCATTGACCATGTTAAAAAATATTCAAGACATGCTAAGGAGGCACCTTTCTACAGCTGGGATATAAAAGTCATGCAGTTTTAAATACTAAATAGAAGTTTCTTTCCTTCAACTGTTTAAAGGCTGGGAAAAGAGCAAAGTCTACTAACAAAACTGAAGATTTAGAAAGTTGTAACTTTTTACATTTTTGGTACCATAATTGTTTCTAAGAAAGAGTATAGTGAGTTTTTCATCATATATTCTTTATTTAAATTTCTCAATTCTTAATATTCCAAATGCAATTCTACTGTAAAATTTCCATCAAGGGGGAGAATTAAGTCATAAAATTCAAAGCATATACAAAATTAAGAAAACAGAAGGGATGGGATCGGGAAGGATGGGGAGAATGATGACAGGGGTAATACTGATCAAGTTGCATTGTATTCAAAATCTTTGTTGAATAGCAACTCCTTTGTACACTACTTAAAGATTATTTTAAAATGTTTCCATGCACTTGTAGCTTATGCTTATGACCCACCTACTCAGGAGGCTAAGATCTGAGGATTTCAGTTGCAAGGAAGCCTGGGCAGGAAAGTTCATGAGACTCTTATCTCCAATAAACTAACCCCCCAAGAGCTGGAAATGGAGCTGTGGCTTATGTGGTAGAGCACTAACCTTGAGCTAAAGAAGGTCAAGGACAATGCTTAAGCCTTGAGTTTAAACCCAACACTAGGGCTTAATGTCTCATGATGGAAAAATGTTTTAAAAATGAACAATAATTTTTAGTGTTTTTAAAATTTTTCCATCATGGATAGGAGAACAGAAATTTTGTTTAGATTTTGTAAAGTAAACAACTATCCTGAAATATGAGTGAGATGAGAGAGAGAGACAAAGAGAAGAGAGACAGAGAGAGAATGACAGAGAGTAGTTTAAATCTTCTGCTGAACATCTATCTACATCAATAGTTTGGTTAACAAGCATAAGCAAGCATAATACCTATCAATTAAATTTGACTGGTACCTAAATATATTTTGTTTATAAAATAAAACTAATATATCCCTTACAACACCAGAACTACAAATCTAAAACTTAAGTGTTAGCCAGGTATGGTAATCTCATTAATTGGGGGCTGATAATGAAGGAGATGAGTAAAAGGCCAGCCTGGGCTATGTAGAGAAACTTTGCTTCAATAAATAAATAAATAAATACTAAATCTAATACCATACCTCCCACTAAATTAAAATTTATCTAAAAATGCTGTTATTTTTAGCTCTCCAGCTACACTACATTTTTCAACTAAGTATAGATCAGGTCATATAATTTCATTTGTTGAAATTTGTGGTGTGTGTGTGTGTGTGTGTGTGTGTGTGTGTGTGTGTGTGTGTGTGTGTGTGTGTGTGTGTGTGTGTGTGCATGTGTGTGCTGTGTGCGTGCCACGCGCGTTTGTGTATGTGTGTGCTTGAACTTAGCAGCTAGTTACTCTCCCCGAGTTTCTTTTGTTTCGGCTAGGCTGGCTGCTTACTGCAATCCTCAGATCTCAGCATGAGTATTTTATGTAGCTAGGATTAGAGTCATGAGCCCCCAGCACCCAACTTGAAACACATCTCACATCTCTCTCTCTTTTCTTTTTGTCCATCTTGGAGCTTGAACTCAGGGCTTGCCTGCTGTCCCTAAGGTCTTTTGATTAAGGCTAGTGCTTTACCACTTTGAACCACTTTCAACTCTACTTCAGGTTATCTGGTAGTTAATGAGATAAAATCTGTAAACTTTATAGCCCAGGCTAGGATTACAGGCATAACTCATTAGCACTCAGCTTGAAACACATTTTTGACATTCAAAACCAATCATAAAATTATTCATTAAACACATGATAAAATCATAAGACAACTATATCTTCATTTTAAATTCACCCCAGTCTCAGAAACATTTCCATAGCTACAATTTGAGCCAAAGAAAAAGCAGAATCCTAATGTGGAATTCAGCACTGAGTGCAAATCTAGATAAATAGATACAAGAGTGTAAGTTATCAGAAACCTTTTATCATGAAGCTGACAAATGATTTGGCTGTGGAGGAACAGGAAAGAAGTGTAACCAAATAGAGGCTTATATTCGATGTGAAGTAAGTAAAAGACTGAACTATATCACCTGAGAGTATAGATGGGTAGGGAAACATAAGGGAGAACAATGAAATGGGTGGCATTGATCAATATGCATTATACTCATAATTTTTTGTGAAGATACATTGCTGCCTTTTTGTGGTTTTGAACCAGTAACTTTCTGGTGATCTGTTACAGAAGCAACAGGAACTAACATTCTTATCCACATAATCATGTATAAGAAATAATTACAAAAATATTTCTCATTGGAAAGAACCATTGTTTTGTGTATCTAGTTTTCTATATGTGCAGTTTTAGTTCTGTATGGTTCTATAAGATTAGACACATTTAAAAATAGCTTAATTTCCTGACTTCTTTGAAAGGCATTTGGCTCACAAAATGTATTGACCTCTGATACACTCCACTTTTTACCAGAAGTGAAAAGACACAAAGTTTACTTCTTTTTCTACTGAAAGTAGAAAGCCTCATTTAAGAAGCTTATGGCTTTCAAACTTCATGCAAATTATAGTATGTGAACTCAATAAAGATGCAGTAGATATACCTTACAATATCTACCTGTTCTTAGCTATCCATTCCTTGTCTTTGGCCAGTATTATTATTTAGCTCATTACCAGCCTGGACTTCATAGTTCAGCTCTGCTCTCCTGAAGTCCTCCTCCTTTTTTGCCACTTGTCGGGCTTGAACTCTGAGCCTGGGAGTTGTCCTTCAGCTTGTCAGCTCAAGCCAAACACTCTACCACTTGAGCCTGACACGCTTTCCTTGCCCAGGCTGGCTTTGAACAGCAATCTTCAGATCTCAGCCTCCTGAGTAGCTAGGACTACCACGAGTAGTAGGAACCACCAGTGCCTGGCTGGACCTCTTTTCTTTTCTTTTTTCTTTTTCTTTTTTTTTTTTTTTGTTCGGTCCTGGTCTTTATTAAGTTCTTAAATCATGTTTCGCTCCGCCAACATCTATATTAAATTAAAATTGGAATGTAATAAATACAGGCCTCCACTTCTAGTAACATACTTATTGTTAGGATTCTTGTGGTTCTTGAACTATGCAAATACCTCCAATTTCAGCTTTTTAGGTTTTGCTGGTTAATCAGAGATGAGTGTTGCACATGTTTTTCAGCACAGGGTATAATCTTATAGGCCAAGGCCTCTGCCACTTCCACCTCACTTCACCCAATCCCCACACTCCTGGACCCTTCTTCAGTAGACCCTCACTCCTGAACTTTGTTGTTGGTCTCAACTCATGGAAGCCTCCTGCAGCCATATCTGTACTTTTTCTCTGACTAAGAAGCTTTATCAATGAGCATAGGAACCCTAAAATTAAACTGCTATCAGTCTGGACCACAGAGTTTGCTATTTAACTGAATCTCTGCTCATAAACTAAGCTTCCATAACAGGTACATTCCTAAATATTCCTACAATTCCAATTCTTTCAGCACACAAATTTTCTTCTGTATTTTCACATGAAACAATCATCAAGAAATCACTTCAACTTCCTTATTCTCTTCCTGAAAAAGCACACTGATGAACAGTTTCTGTTTCATCATTCGTCACTATTTTTTCTCCTTTTGCAATCATGTTTCATTTTATGCCTACAATAATTAGCCTGTATCAACCTTTTCCTATTTTTCATTCATTCTTTTCCTCCACTAAAAATGTCATATTAAATTAAAATAAAAAAGTAATACATATATCACCCCCAATTTATTTTCCCAATAATAATTATTGTTGCATTTTTATGTGCTTTGTGAAGGCCATTTTCTTCCTCTCTTATTATTTTCTTATTATTCTTTCCTTCTGTTCTCTCATCTCTTCTCTCTTCTACCTCTGTCTTCTCTTCTCTCTACTCTTTCCTACATCTTCTATCTTCTCTCTCTTCCCTTCTCCCATCTCTCTCTCTTATAACTTCCAAGGTATACTTGAAGCTCCCAAATTCTCTTATTGCTTTTTGAGCTAGAACTAAAAACACAAACTATACCACCAGTCAAGTTCCTTTTTTGTTCTTCCTTAGTTTTTAGATAATTGGAGGTAGATTCTTATGCATTTTTCTGAACAGGCCTGCTTTGAGTTCTTTTCCTCCAGTCTCCATCTCAAGGCCTCCTAGAATGACAGACATCATTTAACAGGGCCCAGGTTGTGCTAATTATCTACCACAACCTTTTATGGGCTGATACAATTTTTCTGTTCTGTTCACACGCTGAGCCTTGAAGGGTATTCATAAATGCTTCATTCCAAAATCTAGTGGATTTTGTGAGGTTCTCACTGGAATGGTCTTTTGGCCATTACTGAATTCACAAATGTTGCCCTGAACAATTTCTACATTATCTGACTTATCTCATTTTCACCTTCACTTATAACCCTTCTGATTTTATCTGTTCTTAAGTTTTCCTTACAATGATTCTAGGAAGTATGAATGACAGAAGTTTCCAGTAGGGTATACTTTACTGTGCTTACTAAAAATAGAAAGAAGAAATTTAAGATTATCTTGTGAAAATTTTAAAAACTCAAAAAATCTTATGTTGGCATAAAAGAAAATTCTTGACCTTCTGAAAAAGTTTAGTTTTCTCCATAAGAAGAATGCTTCTAAAGAAAGACATCATGAAGCAAGTTGATGATGGCTCATGTTTATAAACCTAGCTGGCATTCCAAGAATCTTAGATCTGAAGATTATAGTTCACAGTCAGCCCAGAGTAGAAAGACTGTAACCATCAACAATCTGGAAGTGCAATGTGGTTTCAAGTAGTAAAAGTGATAGGGCACTTGACTTGAGCAAAAAAACTCATAGAGACAACAGTGAGTCAAGACTAGGCACAGGCTTAAAGCTACTTACAAACACTAGAATAACTAAGAGAAGACCCATACTTTTCAAGTGGAAACAAGAAGAATCCAGAAAGAATTCCAGAATCAGGAACAGACACCGGAATATGGTCACAATATAATTTTATCTCAATAGCAATCTATTATGCTTTAATTCTGTAAGGTTTTTTGTTGTGAAAATACCATACATAGGGGTTACAATTACATGGGCAAAATAATGAGTACATTTCTTATCAAGCGTTGTAGCCTCCTCCTTTGTTTCCCCTTCCCATCCCCTCCCATCCTCCCCTCGCCCCCCAATCCTCCCCGCTCCACCGCCCACCTGCACCAAAATTGTAAAGTTCATTTTTCGAAATAACGACTTGTACATCTCATTGTTGCAAGGAGTCCCCCTGTATCCCTATTTAAAGGATTTGTTTTTCCCCTTCCCCTGGACAAATTATACCGACATCAAATACAGTGGAAGCAGGGATTATACTGTGGGGGAGGGACATACAAAGCAACAAAGAAATAATCTTATAAATGTGTTAGAAATGATCACATGAAAGAAAAAAAAAACATTTGAATACATATCTTAGGGTTCAATTCTGTAAGTTTTTTTTGTTTTTTTGTTTTTTGGGTCCGGTCATGGGGCCTGAACTCTGGTCTGGGCGCTGTCCCTCACTTCTTCAGCTTAAGGCTAGCGCTCTACTACTTGTGAGCCACAGTGCCACTTTCGGCTTTTTTTTCCTGCTTATGTGGTGCTGAGGAATCGAACTCAGGGCCTCATGCATGTAAGGCAAGCGCTCTACCACTGAGCCACCTTCCCAGCCCCAATTCTGTAAGTTTTAAGAAGATAAATTTCCTTTTTTTCTCTCTTCTCTTCTCTGTCCTCTCTTTCTCATACCTTCTCTTCCCCTACTCTAATCCTCACCTTCACCTCATCCCACACACAATGCTCCATGTGAACGATTTCAGGATTGTCTTTAAAACTCCCAGAAAAAAAAATCCTTATTTTACTAATCTTTGCAATAAAAGAACATATGGCACAACAAGGAATTAAACCGTAGCTAATAATGCCTGCCTGGCTTGCACATTACAAAATAAGGGTAACTCAGAGCAAGATGATTAATACATAAATGGTATGTTAAATTTTAATTTTTTCTAAAAACATTTAAAAATTACAAATTTGTTTCCATTATTACCAGACGCATTGAGTTCAGGGGAATAAATTTCTGGGTATCAAAGATTGAAACATATGAGCCTGTGAGTTAACTACATTAACTGCAATGTGCTATCCTTGGTTTCCAATATCTCTTGTCCATTTCATATCAAAAACTGTATTTCATACACACTTCCAAATTTACAAAAATTTCATTTGTTTTATCATTGTTAAAATTAACACCAAAGCCTTTAACAGACTTTTGTAGTATCCAAATCTCCCTAGACTATGAATACAGTGGCCTCTAAGTGTTTGGGCAGGTACAACCAGAAAAATACAGCTGAAGATATTCTTCTAGAGCAATTTCCAATACAATCCTTCTTCCATCTGAAACGTGTCCATATTTCTGTCTGTAGGCTGATTTCCTTCAATCCCAACAGATTTGCCCATTAATCTCTGGGGACATTATTTTAGTGCATCTTTAGCCAACATCTCAAAACTATTCAAAATAATTTCTGTAAAACAATTCCAAAGACTTCTCAACTACATCATCAAGAATCACTACAACAACACAACAACTATATTTTGGACACCAACTTCCTTCATTAACTACTTCTCTATTCACTGTTACAAAACACATCATAAAACCACTTAAGAAACAAATTATATTGGCTTCCAATTTTCATTTAACATCTATGGAAAAGAATGGTAAAGTAAAGCAATTCATACCACAGTGGCCAGGAATCAAAGAAAAGGGAATACAAAAATGGGTTAGGCATAGTATACCTTAAGAAGATATTTCTTGGTGAACTACTTCTAGCTATGACCCACAAGCAACAATTTTGAGGGAGAGAAAAACCTGTTAGGTAAAAGTTTTTTTTTAAAGTTGTGAATTGACATGGTAGGAGATAACATGTGTGCTCTCCCATGTTTCCTGATGGCTACCTATGGGGCCCCTTGAAACAAAGATTTCCAGAGCATAAAATAAAAATCTTTTATACTTAAGGTTGGCCACATATCCCCTGGAGGAAAAAGACAAACCACTAGTGGGACTTTCTTGCCTGAAAATAATATTGTGTATGTCGTCCTCCTCACCCTCCTCTTCCCGCTCCTCTTCCCCCTCCTCCTCCTCCCTTCTCCAGCCTCTTCCTTCCTCCTTCTTCTTCTAAAACAGAACACTGTTAATTTCATTGTTGGGGCAAAAGCTCAGACACCTTGAATGCAGTGGTTTAATGAACACATAAGCAACCAACATCCCCGTCTCCTTCAAAAACTCCTTTTTTAAAATTTTGTTAGCCAGAAGCCTGTAGCTTACTCCTGTAATCCTAGCTACATGGGAGGCTGAGATCTGAGGCTCGAGGTTCAATGCCAGCCTGGGCAGAAAAGTTCGTGAGAATCTTATATCCAATAAACCACAAGAAAACCGGAAATGGTGCTGTGACTCAGGGGTAGCGCACTTGCCTTGATCTGAAAAGTACAGGGACAGTACCCAACCCGAGTTCAAGCTGACTAATAAATAAATAAGTAAACAAGTAAGTAAGTAAGTGAATAAATGTTATTGTAAATATGATGTACAGAGGAGTTACAGTTACTCAGGTAATGTGCACATGTTCTTTTGAATTGTGTTACCCCCCCCTCCTTCATTCTCTTCTGAAAGACCAAGGCCTAAGCCAGAGTATACTTCCCTTCCTACCCAAGGAAACAATGTCTGAATGAAGAAAAGAATCCTATTTCAGTGTACCACATACTCTCTGTCATTTAAAAAAATCAGAAAATGATCATAATCTTTCCCTAGAGATATTTTCTTCATGGTTAAGTGTCCACAGAGGCCATGTATCCATCTTTCTGAGAAATTAATCATGTTCTATTGCTCTAACTCTGGATAGACTTTGTGGTTCCATGGATTGACAAAAGTTAAAGCACAGGCAAATCAGTCATATCTTGGGTATTCAACAAGCTAATTCTCCCTAATTCCAAAGAACCCTTTCTCTAAAGAATAGTCCTTTATCTTCCATGCTCAGGCCTAAATTTTTAAAAAAAATAGTAATCATCTTTTGATGACCAAAAGGTCTATCTAATAATACCCTCAATTAATATTTACATGTATCATTCTTGTACACTGGTCAATCAGGGAGTAACTGTGAAAAAGGCTTTCTTTGCCACCAGAATTATAGAAAGCAATTGACTAGTTGTTATGGACAGCTCCAATTTGGAGCTCAACATTTATGCATGCTTAATGCAGTTAGACCCACACTTACTATGCACACTTATATTTTAATATGAAATGGCTTTATCATAAAGGTCATTATCAATTTAAAGGTTGACACCATATCTCAATCAGGTCTAATAAAAATACTGACCTTTTCAAACTAACTCTGGGCACTGGTTGCTCACAACTATTATCCTAATTATTCAGGAGACTGAGATCTGAAGATCACAGTTCAAAGCTAGCCTGGGCTAGAAAGTCCCCATAACTCTTATTTCCAATTAACCACCAGAAAACCAGAAGTGGTTCTGTGGCTCAAAGTGGTAGAGTGCTGCCTTGAGCAAAAGAGCTCAGAGACAGCACCCTGCCCCTGTATTCAAGCCAAAGAACTCAAAACAACAACAACAAAACATAAGTCTGGCCAAACCAAGGGGAAAATAGGGGACAATTTTAAGTTCAAGTATCAAACAAAGTTTTGAGATTTGGTTAGTGATAGTTTATGGATTTTGATAAATCTGTTTTCTAACTTTTACAATAAACATACAAGTAGTATTGCTTTTCATTCTAGATATAGGGTTATTTTATTTTCTCTAAAACTGTCATCTGATCCAGGAGCCAGTGGCTCATGCCTGTAATACTAGCTACTCAGGAGGCTGAGATCTGAGGATCACAGTTCAAATCCATCCTGAGTACAAAAGTTTCTGAAACTCTTATCTCCAATAAACCGCCAGAAAACCGGAAGTGTCACTTTAGCTCAATGGTATAGTGCTCGCTTTGAGCTGAAGAGCTGAGGGACAGCACTTAGGCCCAGAGTTCAAGCCCCACGACCGACAAAAAATAAAACAAAACAAAAACAAAAAAACTGTGATCTGAGTTCAAAAGTTTTAAAATACAAGCTTTACAAAGTATAAAATTTTAAGAATACAAACTAAAGAAAGAAAAAGATTGTGAAGAGGAGATGAAGACATATGATGGAGAACATTTTGAGAAAAGGTTTCATGATTTTGTATAAGAAAAAAATCCTGGGAAGTGGCACTGTGCTCAAGTGGTAGTGTGTGACCCTGGAGCTGAAGAGCTGAGGGACAGTGCCCAGGCCCAGAGTTCAGGCCCCATGACTGACAAAAAGAAAAAAGAAAAAAATCACGAAAGAGTAAGGTTACTATAAGAATTAAGACAAACCCCAGAAAGTTCAAGGAGATAATAAAGGGTAGGGGAGTATGTTTTCAAATATAGGTAAATAGATAGATAGAACTTACAAAATAATTACATGTGATTAGATTGGCTATAATTCAAATAATTGTCCACGGGTCTTACTTAGGTCATATTATTATGAAGCAAATGAGTTCTTACAAATATTCCAAAGTGACTTAGAAAATATTATCAAAGTAATTTCTTGTGTACTATTGAGTGATATCAATCTTTTGACTACTTGAAAAACTGTATCCTAAGTCAATATTCAATCAAGTGACATCTATCTCAGGATCTTTTATTGATCATCATACAACTAAGTATGTAAAAACTGTTGTTATGGGGCTGGGAAGGTGGCTCAGTGGTAGAGCACTTGCCTTGCATGCTCGAGGCCCTGGGTTTGATTCCTCAGCACCACAAAAGAAAAAAGAAAAAAAGCCAGAAGGGGCGCTATGGTTCAAGTGATAGAGCGCTAGCGTTGAGTTGAAGAGCTGAGGGACAGCGCCCAGGCCCAGAGTTCAGGCCCCATGACTGGACCAAAAAAACAAAACAAAACCAAAAATATTGTTAATTGTTGCTGTCTTTATATTTTAGTTCCTCTATATGAACCCATTTTAGGATACAAAGCTGACAAGATAGGATACCAACCAGGTACCCTTAAATTAATTATACCACACCAATCAAGCTTTTGTCCATGAGTCCCTATTGCAGTGATAGCTTTTCAAACTTAATGGGTTCAAGGTAATCCCTGTTTGGGAGTCATTTCTATTTATCATACTGTTGCTGCAATTTGGCCAGTTTTATTGACAGATTCTCTCCTTCCTGGCCTGTTAGTATTCTGACTGAAATGTAGAATATTACATGAACTGAGATATCTCATCACAGCACTGAACAAAATCACTTTCTGGATACTTTCTCAGCAACAAGAAAGATCAAAGTTTATCATGGGACAAAGTTTATCAAGGGAACAAAGTTTATCAAAGGCCAACACAGAGCCACTTGAAAGAAATAACTGCTCAGGTAAGAAGTGATACTCCAAGTGAAGTCACTTGTGCTTGTAATTTCAAAATTAACTAAAGGTCGAGAAAAATATTTATAAGCATAGTACCTGATGCTGATGCCTGTCTACGCCCCAACAAGATGGGAATTTGTACCCTTGCCTTTCTTTTTTTTTTGTATATAATATATTTTTATTGTGAAAACACTGTACAGAGGGGTTACAATTACATGGGCAAGATAATGAGTACATTTCTTATCAAGCATTATAGCCTCCTCCTTGGTTTCCCCTTCCTATTCCTTCCCATCCTCCCCCCCCACCCAATCCTCCCCACTCCCACCCCTCTCACCAAAGTTGTAAAGCTTGTTTTCGACATAACGACTTGCAAATCTCCTTGTTGCAATGGGTCTACCTGTATCGCTATTTAAACGATTTGTTTTCCCCCTTCCCCTCCACAAATTATACCGACATCAAATACAGTAAAAGCAGGGGTTATACTCTGGGGGAGGGACATACAAAGCAACAAAGAAATAATCTTATAAATGCGTTAGAAACAATCGTATGAAAGAAAGAAAATTTGAATATATATCTTAGGTTTCATTTACCTAACATCACATTATCTAATCTTTTCTGCTTCACTCACACATATATTAAATATTGCAAATAAGGGAAACCATGGGACCTATGTTTCTTTGGGCCTGGCTTACTTCACTTAATATAATTTTTTCCAAGCCTTTCCATTTCCTAACAAATGGGGCAATGCCATTCTTTCTGATGGAGGCATAGAATTCCTTGTCTTTCTGTCACCAGCTATTAATAAGGCTCCACAAAAAAAAAAAAAAACTGAGATATTCCTTTCCATATACGGTGCTAACAACTTGAAATACCATGAAGCCTAGATTAAGAAATAGAAGACATTTTTCATGTGATCTAGTCAACAATAATTTGTAGCTAATTACTTAGTCCAAATGTTTATAGATCTACAGTAACAAACTGACTTCCTAGCAGCTATGATTTCATTTTTAAAAATTCTCAAATACAGATATGTGGATACAGGCAAAGGGCATGTCAAAGGGATGTCAGAACAAATCTTGTTCAAACTAACATCTAGAATAATCCCCACAACACATATCAACTTAGACAGTAAGATCCTCAACATGGGTCTCAGGAGAGATACCTGGTTTGGATTGCCTTGACTATTACCTTTCCTGAGACCTCTATCTAATACAATAATTCTGGTATTTGGTCCCTCTAGTTTCAACCTGATTGTTAAGCTTGAGATTGGAGCCTATCAAGCTACAAATTGCCATTAAAAGAAACTTAATATAAATTGTCCTTTGCAGTTTTAATGTATTCCAAAAGGACAACACACAAACTATATGCTATCTGCCTAAAAGACCCTTCCTTCTAGGAGGATGACAAACAAACTTGCTGCACTCTCCTCTCAGAAAAAGTGGCCTGGAGAAATCATTGCCAAGAGAGGCAGCATTATAGGGCAGGTCTCTAACAACCTGAATCTAATGGTTAACAAAAATAACAGCTTCCAATATTTTTCCAAACTTCAGTTTACCTGCACAAAAATAACAGCTTTAAAATTTCCCAAACTTCATTTTTATCCTGTGGAACTTTATCCACATGAATATCTTAGCAATAGAACGTGGTTTCATAATAGCCACAAAACTTCCTCTCCACCAGAGGAAATACACTCATCGAAGCCCAACTATAGAATGAATCCTGTCACTGAAGTACAGATTATATAAAACAAAGAATTTAGCCAACCTACAGAAGCCCGAAGAAGATAGAGCACACCAAAAGATAAGAAAAAGGCACATCTTGTTGAAAAGAGATTCACTATGTCACATATTATTTAACAAAGAATAAAAGGTACAGTTGCAGATTGAGAAAACACTATCCAAGGTCTGCAGGCTTGGGAATACCTGCCTGAGAGGAAAGACCAGAGGGCTGTGAATCTTTATCACTAGGGCACTCTAGGAAATCTGTGTCTATGAGAAAAACAGCTCAAATAAATCAAAGAAATGGAATCATTTGAATGAGAATGAAGCTGGTTTCTGCCAAACAGGCTTGGAACTCCCTGCTGAATCAAAGAATAGACACATAGCACCAGCCAGCAGCAAAATCTCAGAGGTCCTTTCCTCCACTTAAAGTTTCAATTAAAGTTTATAATACACACAGAGGGCAATATTGCCAGAACCAAAACATCAAAATTTCTGTGTTTTATTTATTGACTCAATTGTTCAACTCTGGTTTTTCCAAATTGTAATTTATAATAAGGCCGTTTAACTTCACCAATCATTTAATCCATTTAATATTTGATTTCTCTCTTCTTTAGTCTCTATTTTGTTTATTTTTAAACTGAAGCTATCACATCTGAATCACATCCTAACAATCCTTTCTTTGAAATATATTTCCATCCCTTCATTGCCACTTCTCCTCATCTATACTACCCATACCTCATCATCCAAGATATAAACAAATTCAGAGAGGATGGATGAAAAAAGACCTTACAAACAAACTCATCAGGAATTAAGGAGTAACTATACTTATAACGAAATCAATTGCAGGTCAAAATCAGTAAGAAGAGACTAAAATATTATCACCTCATATAAAAAATGGAATGAATGTTCCATGAAGAAGAAATTATGGGGGTCAACATGTATTCACTTAATAGAGGAATACCAATTCAACAAACAATCCTGGACTTACCAGTACTGACAAAATCCAAAATAAATAAAAAAATAATAATAAAACCCATTTTGTTTTATTATTATTCACATCTAAGGTGAATCTCTTCTTTAGTTAACTGGTTTTTTGGTGAGAGTGAAATATGGATATGAATCTAAGTAACTTGACTGCCATCTTGGCATCTTGCTATTAATTATAGATGGGGACTTTCCAAACTCTAGAGGTTATAGAGGACAATCTTTGGACTGTAATAATTGTCATGGGCTCCAGGAAACTACCACTTCATCTAGGTAATTAGGGTCCTGATTGTCCTTTATTTTCCCTATGAATCATCACTTTATTAAAATTAAGTATCCCCACCTAATCATTTAACCTATATATTATCACTTTGTTAGAGTTAACTATCCCCACCTATTTTGCCTATGTATAACCATTTTATTAAGAATAAGTATATTCACTTTGCCTTTGTATAACCACTATTATTAGGAATAATATCCTCATTTAGCTTGTTTTGTTTTATGAATGACACTTTTGTTAGATTGTTAAGATTTGGTCTTCACCTCAAGTACACGTCCTTGTCTTTAGAAACTATGTGCTAGCTCTGTTATGGGCTTCTGGTCTTTCAGACAGGAGTCCACCATGCAGTCGCTGGCTTTTTAGTAAATACTCCAAATTCGACCTTCTAAATTGTGGCATCTCTGAATCCCAATAATTGAGAATACCTTACAACAAGAGTACATAAAGTCTTCCATTAACAAACACATTTTACAAACATATATACATATAGATATACCTATATATCTATATGTATATATACTTATATATCTGAATGTATATATATATATATATATATATATATATATATATATATATATATCCTCTAATATCAGGAAAAAGACAGGATATTCATTTTCTCTACTAATTTCCAATAAAGTGCTGAAATTCCTAACCTCAGCAATAAAAGGAAATGATACAAAAGGAACCCAAAGAGGGAAAGAAGTAAGGAAATTATCCTCATAAACAGATAAAAACTTACTTCTGAAGGACCTAGATAAACCCCTCATTCTCAGGTGCTGAAGCCAATGAATACTTACAGCAAATGAGCAGGAAAAGAAAGGAAAAGTAAAGGAAGGAAAGAGAAAAAAATCCATTCTTTCCCATATATGAAAAAAAATGAAGTTGAGGATTAAATTGGGAAAGAAATGCTCTTTGTAATAGTCTGAAAAAAGTAAATTAAAATACCAAGTAATCAATATATATATATATATATATATATATATATATATATATTGATTACTTGGTATATATATATATTATATATATATAATATTATATATAATATATATACATATTATATATATATATATATATTAACAGCTGAAGGACCACTACAACTAAAACTATAAAATATTGAAGAAATAAACTGAAGAAATGATTAGGAGTGAAAATACCTCCAAGTTCTCAGACTTGCAAAATTATTATTGTGAAAATGGACATACTGCCAAAGGAAATCTACAAATTCAGTACAACATACATAAAATCCCAATGTCATTGTTGACTGAGATAAAGACAATATAAAAATTCTAATGAAAGTTCTAGAACAACAGAAGGAATTTTGGGTAAATTAGCAATAATGAACGAAGGTATGACATTCCAAAACTTTAACTTTACAAAGATCTACAGTAGCAAGTAAGATTGGTACTGGCACAAAAATAGGTTTGAAGACCAGTAGTATAAACTAGAAGTCGCATTAATAAACCCATATACTTGCATGCATCTGGGATTTGATAAAGTAGTAAAAAGTACATGTTGGAAAAAATGGCAATCTTTAACCAATGGTGTTAGGAAAATTGGATATTTGAATATGGCTGGCACCTTATTGGTTACAAGGTTGGGTGGCAGGACCTAGCATCTTGTCTTCTTGCTGGGGGAAGGAAATGCCCCCACCCATCACCTACCTCCCAGGTGATGGGCATGCCTGGAACCATGGAGGCTGTAGCCAGCACTTGGCTGAGAGGTTAATGAATCTGTCAGTCCATTGCCTGGGACTGGGAATTTCCTGTGGCCCTACCCTGGGCTTGGGCCCTATTTAGGCCCAGACCAGCCTAGCTGCCTCTACCATCATGTCTCCATGATCCTGTCCTGTGTCCTGTCTTCTGGCTTGTCTCTGGTCATCATAACATCCCAAATATTGTTCTCCATCAGAGCTGAATTAGCTTGCTGATATTGTTTTTGTTCTTTTCTTCCTCTCTCTCGTTTTTCATAATTCTGTTTTGTGTAGTTGAGTGCAGCAGGCCTTTGTAACCAAGGTCTGCCTGTAGCCTGCTAATTGTATAATAAAGACTCCAATATTTTATATTCGAAAATGTGGCTTCTGGGATGATTCACATTATAACACATCCATATGTAAAAAAACCAAAGCTGGATCTCTTGACTGTCACACTGTCTACTCAAAATGGAACAAACACTTCAATTTAAGACCTAAAATCTTGAAACAAATACAAGACTGGTTAGGAGGAACACTAAAACTACTGGCATATTAGGAAGGAACTTTCTGAATACAGACCAGGGGTTCAGCTTATTGATAATTGAGAAATCATTTTGTAACAAGGCAAAAAATGTCTGTACAGCAAAGTTTGTATTTAATCAAGAAAAAAAAATCAATGTACTGATAGCCAAAGTACAGCCATTCTGGACTTTTGAAGTCCTTTACTGAAAGTATCCATTGTAAAGGCCTTTACTGAAAGTATCCAATGTGAGGACTTTTACTGAAAGTATGAACTCAGGTTCCTGGAAAAACTGCAAAATGTCTTAATAACATTCTGCCCTAGCTACAGCCTAGCAATAGCCATCAGTGGATGACAGGAAGGTACCTAAAGCTCCAGATGTTTCTTAAGATAACATAGTTAACATAGTTTGCTGCTTAACAACTTAGCTCATGCACGCCAGCCAATAAGATTGTTACAAGATTCACTCACTAAATTTCAACCAATCATATAACCCTTAAGTTGGAACCCCCCTACCCTTGCTAAACTGAGAAGTCAGGGCTCTCAACTCTGACCTGCTCCACAGGTGCCCGTTGTGAGTCCAGGCTGGAGCTTGCAATAAATGACTCTCGTGTGCTTGCATCAGAATCAGTTCCTTGGTGGTCTTTGGGAATCCTTATCTGGGCATAAGATCTCAAAATGGAACATCTTTATCAGCTATACATCTGACAAGGGCATAATATCCACAATAGACAAGGCACTCCCAAACTAAGCTGTCCTAAATTCAGTAAACCAATGATTGGACAAAGAAATCACAGAATTTCTCACAAAAAGAAGAAAGAATTACCAATAAAGACATGAGGAAATGCTCAAAATTCTCATTTTAATATGAATCAAAGTAATATTGCGATTTCATCTTACCCCTGTGAAAGCATCCTATATCAAGTATACAAAAAATAAATGCTGGTTGTGAGTTGAGGAAAAAGGAGCTTTATTATACTGTTAGTGGGAATGAATGTAGTGTAATATTCAGGAAGACAGATTAAATATTCCTAAAAACTCAACATAAAACTAGCTTGTGATCAAGCAATACCATTTTTGGTCATCTATCCTGAATATTACAAGTCAGTTTGCAGTAAAGACTCTTGAACATCTATGTTTCTTTTTTCACAGTTTTCTATAACCAAGGAAATCAAACCGCCCAATGCTTTCTGAACGGATAATGAAAATGTTGTGTGTATTATATATGTGTGTATATATATATATATATATATATATATATATATATATATAAACACTTTTAAATCAAATGTATAGCATAAATTATTACTCCTTTTAAATTCTTTAATAACTGATTAATAAGAAAAGTCAAAGGAATAAAATTGTTCTCTTGCTTTCCCTTATCTAGTTTTCCTGAATCATGTCTCTCTACTTTGTGTGATCACCTCCAACCATAGGCTACAGAGAATTACTAAACCTGGAAACTTGCTACTCTCTTCTTGAAAGGTTCTTCAGTTGTTCCACTCAGTATGATTATATCATCTTCTGCCATCAAAATAAATATAACACAATGGCTACCACTCAGAGTGCTATTTATTCATTCATTAGTTAACAGATTTAGCTGAGAGTAAAGCACTGGGTAACTGTATTCATACACACACCTGTTCTCCTATGTCAGTTGAGGCCTCATTATCAACCAAAATAAAACCTTAAGTTCTATGACAAACAGCTGCTTGTCTCAAAACATGGCAATTGCTTCTGAGAAAGCAAATATTTTTAAGCGGTACACTTAAGAGGACTTCTTAGGGTAACAAAACTAAACATGTTGCAATGTACAGAGAAGACATTATAAAATCAACTAAGACTTCACAATTGCTGTATGAAAGACAATCAGTCATTGACACTTTATTGGTTCAAACGTATTGTGTGGTCTATTTGTTCGTTGCCAGACTTATCAATCACACCAATCAACCATCTATGTAGTATTCTTGACTTCCATATTGCACCCTCCCTCTCTGTTTTCTTTCTCTTTTTCTTTTTAAAATGGAAACCATCACATCTGAACCATAGTTTCTACAAGTTAATCCTCTTTCAAATTGGGCTGTAGATCCCAACTGTGTAAAAAGTTAAGGGATCCCAGAAACCTAAAGAGGAGAATGGGCAGCCATCTTACAACAGCCTGAAAAGACCACTGACAGCAACTACTATAGGAAAAGTATTTTGGAGAACGACAGTACACTATCTTCTAGAGTCTGGTTTAACAAGGAAAGCTACAGCTAAAGATTCTTAAAATTACTCTTTGTAAGCCTAATAGCTATTAATCTGTATAAGATTATCTCTGGTTTCTCCAAGTTGTAAATCAGAAGGAGGTGATTCAACTTTCAATCATACCACACTTATCCCCATTTTTTCTTCCTTGCTCTTCTTAAGGGAAATGATTGTATCTGAAATATAATAGCCACCAATTATTCCTTTCTTCCTTTCTTTTTCTTTCTTTCTTTCTTTTTTTTTTTTTGCAGTCACATGTTTTAAACTCTGGGCTTCGGCACTGTCTCTGACTTCTTTTGTTCATGGATGATGCTCTACTACTTCGAGCCACAGCTCTACTTCTGGTTTTCTGGTGGTTTTAGAGATAAGAATCTTACCAATCAATCTTCTCCATCTAATCCTTGAGCTTCATATCACCACACTTTCCCCCCTTTTTTTCTTTTTCACACTTCTTTAATGGAAATCATCTTATCAGAACCATATTTCCCAACAATTATTGCTATCATATCTGAGTTTCAATCCCTGTATACAGTAATATATATTACTCATGTATCTCCCACCTCCATTCCCTAATTTTTATCAATAACAAACCACCTCCTAATAATCTGCTCAAAATATGATCATTTGTTTTTCTGTTCTATTTCCTTTGCTGTGTTTTTTATTTCAGCCATCTATTTCCTGTTTCTGAATGTCCTATTGGCTAATGTACTTCTTTCTCTTCTTCTATTATCCTTTCTCTTTTTTCCTTGTCATTCCTCAGACTCCTTATTATTGAAGTTTGCACCTAAACATCTGTGTATGCATTTATTCTTTTCTCCACAGTTTCACAATACGGGGTCAATACAACATTAGATACCTTTCCCCTCCCCTGAATAACTCATTTCATCTCCCCACTAACCTGTGCTGTAAATACCAACTCTCAATACTTCCCAACCTATATTGTAAAATACTTCCAATTATTCCAACAGAACTTCCCCTTCATCTCTGAACTACTCCGACTCTGTGAATTATAACCTTCCAGAACAGGAAGTCTCTCAGGAAAATTCATATATTTATACTAATTACTTATTTTTTTCAAAAGTCAAGGGTACAGGATAGATTCTATAAGTGTTACAGGGTATAGGAAAAATCATGAACAAATTTCATGTACTTGAGTTAAAGTAAATTGAATATTGAGTGATGTAATGACAATAAAAGTAAGAAGATTTGTACATATATTTAAGAGATGATCCATGACACACACACACAGAAAATGAATTCAAACCACACTAAAGTTCTAAAAATGTCATATCCTGTATTTTAAAAAGTCCTTGATTCTAACACAATAGTATGATATGTACAAAAATTGGTAAATAAGTACACAACAAGCATGAAAATAAAAAATACAAATAAGAAACCACTATGCATGGTGACAAATGCTTCTTATTTTCAACATGCTGGGTGCTAAGGCAGAACAATTGAGTGTTTATGGACAGCCTGTGCTAAAATAATAAAATTCTGTGGGAAAACAAAACCAAACAAACATAAGAATAAAAAAGTTTGTATGTGATCAACTCAAAGAAAAAATAAAAGTAATAACTCAGGGACACATAACATAGCAACAGATTCTCAAGGGGAATAAGGGAAGATTAAATTTGGCATATAACCAAAAAACCACATAGAAGAAAGTCAAAGTAGAAAAGTACATAGAGGGGGAAGAATGCTAACAGTTCTCTGGACCAGGAGAGGGAATAAGAAGTCAGCAAGACTATTGATTTTTATCAATTTTTATCAAGTTATCCATCCTAGGGATCCGTAAACTCAGTGGTAGGAAAAATAAACCAAAATAAAGAGAAAATAAGTGAAATGAGGCAAAGCCCTCAATCAATTTTCCTATTTTTTAAAATATGTGGTTTCAACTAGAGAGAAAATAATGCTAATAACAATACCTAACTGCTAGCCAGCTACTGGAGGTTCACACATGCAATCCTAATAACTCAGGAGACAGAGATATGAGGACTGCAGTTCAAAGACAGCCAGAAGGTCAATCAGACCTCTTACTCCAATTGCACAGCAAAAAACTGAAGTTGTGATGCAAGTTGTAGAACTCCAGATTTGAACAAAGAAGCTGAGGAAATGAGATCCTGCATTGAGCTCCAGTTCTAACATAAAGCACACCTCAACAAATAACTAGTATGTTGCTGGCAATAATAGGAAAGGTACTACATTTAAATCTGTATTTCATAGCTAAAATATAAATAAATTCATATATAGTTTAAATGAAGTCATGAAAGCATTTTAAGAAAACAGACATCAAGTTTTCTAACTGGTGTCAGGGAAAAATCTAAAAGCAAAACACAAAAATAAAAAGTAAGAAAACACCAAAAAATATTTGAAAAAATCATTTTTATATGCATGATAGGGTGACCTCTACAGTGATTGGTTAGTTCCTTTTCCTCCCCTTTTATGCCATGCAGGTTTTTTTTGCTTTAAAAATGTTTGTTGTGTGATAATAAATTCCTGCTTGACTTGACTCCCTGCTGCATCTGTCTGTCTCTGAGGCTAAGGGAGGCTGGGGAATGGGCAAGTGGCCCACTTACCTTTCCTCGGACCTTGTCCATCTTCCATGAGATGGACAAAAACCCAACAGATATGTTTATGGTTTATAAAAATTAATTTGCAATACATTTGATAGTTAATATCATAAACTTTTTAAAAGGTTTTAAAGCCTTTAGATACAAGTCTGCAGGCAGCAAAATGAATACTACAATTTTTTTAGTTGTTTTTCAAAACTCACTAAAATGAAATCTTTCTATTCTACAGTAGTGGCTCACAATTTTAATCATAGCATCTCAGAAGGCTGAGGGTCTTAGCTCAAAGACAGCACAAGCAAGAATGTCCTTAAGACTCTCATTTCTAATTATACACCAAAAAGCTACAAGTAGAGGTTATAGCTCAAGTTGTAGAGGACAATAAACTACAAAGCACCAGTAAGGCCCTGAGTTTCCTCCCCAGTACTGGCACAAAAGACAAAATAAAACATATTTTTAATCAAATGAAATAAATTCATGTATTACTGAGAGTAATATAAATTGTCATAAATTTTCTAGAAGGCCCATTGAAAATATGTATGAAAAGCACTAAATGCACAAATGTTCTTTAATCAGTTGGCCTTTTACTCAGTGTAGCAAACATTAAAATTAATGCAGCTTGGTAAGATAAAGTATTACTTATCTTAACTTAAAAATACTATTATAAGTTATTAAAAGTTGCCACCAGTATTTCTCATTCTCAGTTCTTGCTTCCTACCTCAACATATAAGATAAACTAATATTATTAAATAACCAATATTATCTACTGCTTAGCAAGAACTTATCCAGCGACTGAAGGAAAATAAACTCCTCCAACAGCTCACTCAAAAAGTTCACTTCATCTTCTACCCCACAGTACATTGATTCACTCTCAATTCACCTATTGCCTTAATAAATATAATCCTTTTCCTGCTTCTAGTGACTAAAAATCCAAATGGTCATCTTCTTCATAAACAACCTCAGTAAAGATATAGCACAATTACATCCTTGGACTCACATGACTTAACCAAAAGAAAACTTCAAGTAAAGAGGTAGCAAGACATTTGTGAATGGAATATATAAATTAATCTATTCCATTACCATTTGCTCTATACCTGCTGCATGAAAGCAGGACACATTTTCTAGAGCTAGGATTATAACTCAGAAATCAAGACTCAAGTTCAGGAATAAATATAACAAGCACTTTGGAAAAACGAGGAGTGGAAGGGTATCAATTCGTTATCATCACAGTGATTGAGAATTGTATCCTCCCTTCCCTCCCTGAGTCTCACTGAAGATTATGTGACAGGGAATTTGTTCTTTGCAAAGAGCACAGAGTTCATTTTGAGATTCCAGCCAGCAACATTTTCTGGATTATGAGGGAGATAGGTAGCTTAGGTGCTACCTATCATCTGTACCTAGATACTGAATCCCCTTACATAAAATCCTCTGTATTTATTCAACATTTTCAATGGCATGCTAATTTCTTTTATTGTTTCTCTGTTCATTCTTTTGGTTTTTGATTGTAAAAATACTGAACAGAGGAGTTACAGTTACATGAATATGGTAATGAATACATTTCATATAAAGCATTATTAGCTGCTATTTTTTTAATATCTTAAATTTCTTAATTATTTTATTCGTGCCTTAAGAGGACTAGAATGGAAAAAAAAAACATTTTCCCACCATGAGCTCATATTTACTCTAAGATGCCAAAACTGCTTATAATTGTGTATATTTCTCCAAACTCATTTTTCTGCTATGGCTCCATGGATTGAATATCTTTATATGCCAATTAAATTTGGTATGCCACACATGCAATAACTGACCTAGGGTATGAGGTTGCCATGTTTCTATTTCTCACTGTATATGTATAAACATATATATGTTTATACAGAAGCCAATTTCTTTTCATTCTAATTTATATGAATTGGAATTTTGTCCAATTTCGTCCAAGTTTTCTGGTGTCAAGTAATTTTTTATACTTTGAACACAGTGTGAATCACATGTCATACACTCAACTTTTATGGAGAAATTTTTGCCAACTGTGATGTGGTTTATCTACCAGATTCCATCCATGCGGGAACCATATGGCAAAGGTGCTTTCTATCTATGCTACATTTCGTTTTGTTAGTCACTGAAGAGTTAGTGACTGCATTTTAGGTACAGGTTCAATAGTAAGAGTGGGGCAATAAGATGCCTTAGAGAATAAGACTATTAACATGTGATAGTTATACTGGCATAAATTTGTGTGCGTATGACATCACAAGGCTGATAGCTCATCACAATTTTATCATAGCTTAGTGTTCAGACAAACATGAATGCTAGAGTTGTACTAAAAAAATGCAGATGCTAATCTTACTGAATTCTGTTCAGGATGTGACATTGCTGCTTGCTATTATAGCTACAATAATCCAGAGGGCAGTGGATTTCAGTATGGCCAAAGATTACTTCACTTGTGAATCTAGTCATTTGGGTTGAAATCATTGACTATTTTTTTGTTTTAATGCTCATTTTGATAATGCTGCTCCATAGCTATTTTCACCTCTTGGACCACCAAAACTTACTGTGAGTTAATCTATTTTCATTGAGAAGCACCATATAAGGTACTGTATTATTTTGTTTCTGATTATTTCTATTTATTCATTTATTTAAAAAGCTGCCAGAAAGAAAGTTTCCACTAAAGGAAAAGGGTGAAGACATATTTTTATTTTTATTTATTTTATTTTTTTAATTTTATTTGTGAACATACTGTACAGAGGGGTTACAATTACATGGGCAGGATAATGCATACATTTCTTAACAAGCATTGCAGCCTCCTCCTTTGTTTACCCTTCACTTCCCTTCCAAGCAACACCACTCTCCCCCACCCAATCCTTCCCCCTTTTCCCCCCACCGACATTGTAAAGCTCGTTTTTGACATGACAATTTGTACTTCTCATTGTTGCAACAGGTCCATCTGAATCCATAAACGACTTGTTTTTCCCCATCTCCTCCACAAGTTATACTGACATCAAATATAATTAAAGCAGGGGTAATACTGTGGGGGAGGGACATACAAAGCAACAAAGAAATTATCTTATAAATGCGTTAAAAACACATGAATGAAAGAAGAAAAAAAACATTAAAATACATATCTAAGTGTTCATTTTCCTACCATCACATTATCTAACCTTTTTTGCTTGACTCATACATATACTAGATATTGAAAATAAGGGAAACCATGGGACCTGTGTTTCTTTGGGCCTGGCTTACTTCACTTAATAAAATTTTTTTCCAAGTTTTTCCATTTCCTAACAAATGGGACAATGTCATTCTTTCTGATGGAGGCATAGAATTCCATTGTGTATATATACCACATTTTCTTGATCCATTCATTTACTGAAGAGCATACGGGTTGGTTCCATATCTTAGCTATGGTAAATAATGCTGCAATAAATATAGTTGTGCTGGTAGCTTTAGTGTGGTCTTGTTTGTAAACATTTGGGTAAATGCCCAAAATTCTGTTCACATCCCCTCCAGCATCTGTTGTTGTTAGAGTTTTTTATTTTTGCCATTCTAACTGGAGTGAGGTGGTATCTCAATGTTGTTTTGATTTGCATTTCTTTTATGGCTAGGGATGTTGAGCATTTCTTCATGTGTCTATTGGCCATCCTTCTTTCTTCTTCAGAGAAGTTTCTCTTTAAGTCTTTAGCCCACTTATTTATTGGGCAGTTGTTTATTTGAGGATTTGTTGTTGGGGGATTTAATTTTTTGAGTTCCAAGTATATTTTAGATATGAGACCCTTTTCCGTTGTATGGCTAGTAAAGATTGAGTCTGTTTCCACCATCATCACTGCAAAATCAATGTTCTACAACGGAGTATATTACCAAAATGGTGATGATGTTTCTGTGATTGATAATCAACATGGAAAGCTCTACTATGCTCAGATCAGGGGTTTTATCTATGACCAGTATTGAGAGAAGAGCGCAGCACTGATGTAGCTCATTCCCACTCTCTCTAACCCCACAGATCAGTTTGATCCTGTGTCTTATATCATATGGCCAGAGGAAGACCTTCCCAGGAAGATGGAATACTTGGAATTTGTTTGTCATGCACCATCTGAGTATTTCAAGTCAAGGTCACCACCATTTCCCACTGTCTCCACCAGACCAGAAAAGGGCTATGTATGGACTCATGTTGGATCTATTCCTGCAATAATGTTTAGGAGACAGTTACCAAACACTTGTAGTTACAACTAAAACTGAGGCTGGGAAACTCAGTAATATATCCCTTACCCAGCATGCCTAAAACCCTGGGTTCAAAACAAACAAAAAAATCCCAAAAGTGGATTTTTTATTTTCTTATATTTATACAATTCTGAAGAAGATAACTTTTTCCACGAATTGCTTTTTTTGGTCGGTCGTGGGGCTTGAACATGAGGCCTAGGTGCTGTCTCTGAGCTCTTTTTGCTCAAGGCTAGTACTCTACCAATTTGAGCCACAGCTCCACTTCCAGTTTTCTAGTGGTTAATTGGAGATAAGAATCTCATTGACTTTCTTCCCTGGCGTGGCCTTGAACCATGATCCTCAGCTGCTAAGTAGCTAGGATTACAGGAGCCAACAGAGCTCAGCCCATAAAATTCTTATATGGGAAACTAAAAAGTGTGTTCCCAATGACCTAGTAATTGTTAACAAATTCTGCCAAGTCTCACATGGGGCAGATTCAGCTCAACCAGTCATGATGGAGGTTCTTTGATCAGGCAGGACCCCATTTCCCTGTTTTATGTGGATATGTTCTGCCCTCAGAACAATTTCCAGCAAGTCTCTCTCCCTCTTCTGTATCTTCTCTATGAGGAGCCCTGGTTGGCCCTTTCAAGCTAGCATCCCGTCTTTGTGTCTACTATTTCCACGCAGACATTTCTTTGTCAGTACATGGGCTTGAACCTCACACTTGGCATTGTATTGCTTGATTCATGCCACAAAAAGTCATGACATAGAGAAAACAAAATGTATTTGAAGGTGAATGTTAGCTTTCTGTTTGTGTATCTTCCCAGGCAAAGGATGCAATTTCTGAGAGATCATTAGGAGTAGGCATGATCTGTTTTTCTTCATAATTTACCAGAAACTCAAAAAATGGATTATATTTTTATATAACTACAAAATATTCAGTTTTAGACTTCTCCTCAAAGGTTTAATCAAATAAAATGTTGCCTTGATCAACAATAAAAAAAGTAGTGTGGGCTTCCTTTAATGATTATTTCTAATTCAGATTAAAATAGGCCTGAAGAAAGTTTATCTGTAAAGCTGGAAATTCTGATAATTACTCTAATTCCCTTATACATAAAATATTAAAGCTTTCTATACATGTTCCTTATAATTAAATGTACCTGATTTGTATGTAAACTTCTTCTATTGAAATTTTATTCTATACAATGTTTTCTATATATGACGTACATATTTTATATCTATTATACTATTTTATTATTGAATTAGATGTGTGCACCTATTATGTAATGTTTTTTATGACTTTATTCTATTTAAATTTCAATTTTATCAGTAAGGTTTTGTCTCCCTCACATCCTTACTTCTGATCTTATGCCAGCTACTCTTCTTATTCTTACTGTCCTCCACAGGTGCTCATACGTACTATGTATTGTTGAAATCTCCTATGGTGTGATCTTACCTTATGGTCCTTATTCATTGTCCCTTTGCTTTCTTTCCTTTGTATATTAATACTTGGCAGCTTAGGAATTTTACTTGTGCCATCTTCCCCTTTTTGTGTATTCTAGATGAAAGTGTACATCTGTGATTATTTGTGTCACTGTAGGTTTTAATATTTGGCTCTCTACCTTAATATTTTGTGTTAATATAACTAACTGGCTGCTGTAGTTATTTTCTGAATTATAAATTTGTTAGGCCAATTTGAATATGATCATTATGCTACATATTGTGAGCTTCTTCTAATTCTAAATTCTTCTAATTCTAAAGATCTTTGCCACTGATTTCATAAACATTATGTGTCCATTTGTGTGATCACAAGGCTTCACCATCTGTGACAGCCTGTAAATATATACCGCCTGTTGCTCAATTACATGCTGAGTGCAAGTACCACAGCAATGATTTCTGCATGTCGTGCAGCCAGTGAGGTGCCTTACTCCATGAGGCATGTGACATCCTGAGGTTTGGGGCATGCTGCTATCCTTGGGCCACGGGGGCTAACCCATCTCAACCAGGGATTAGGGAGGTTATTTGACCAGGCAGGACCCCATTTCCCAGTTTATGGGTGGATATGTTCTGCCCTCAGAACGAATTCTGGCAAGTCTCACTCCCGGCTGATACAGCTCAATCAGCCCTGATGGGGGGTCTTTGACCAGGCAGGACCCCATTTCCCAGTTTTGGGGTGGATATGTTCTGCCCTCGGAACAATTTCCGGCAATTCCCTCTTCATCTTGTGTATCTTCTCCTCTATGAGGAGCCCTGGCTGGACCTTTCAAGCTAGCATCACATCTTTGTGTCCACCATTTCCAGGCAGACACTTCTTTGTCAGTATATGAGCTTGAACTCACACTTGGTATTGTACCACTTGAATCATGCCTTTACTTTTGACAGTTTGCTGGTAAATTGGAGATAAGAGTCTCTGGGATTTGTCTGCCCATGTGGGCTTCAAACCAAGATTCTCAGATCTCAGCCTCCTCAGTAGCTAGGATTACAAGCATGAGCCACCAGTGCCCAGCTTTTTAGCTAACCAGGTTTTGATCAATCTGGATAGCAGCAAACTCTTCAGGACACAGCTCTATGTACTGGAGCAAAGGTACCATACATCATATGGTAATAAGTCTTGCTCGTTTTTATCTTGATCAGCATGGAGTTTCAGCTCAGGGCATGGGCACTATCCTTGAGCATTTTCCAAGGCTAGGGTTCTATCACAATGAGCCACAGCTACACTTCCAGTTTTCAGGCAATTAATTGCAGATACATGTCTAATGGTCTTTCCTGCCCTGGGCAGGCTTTGAACCTAGATCCTCAAATCTCATCAACTTGAGTTGCTAAGACTATAAGCATGAAGCATCAACACTCAGCATCCATATTGTTTAATAACTCAAAGCTAGCCAAATATATTTGTCAAAAATATGTACTTTTTGATGTATGTGGAAATTCTCTTCTGTGTAACCCTTCTGGAAGAAATTATTTTCTTGGTCCTTAATGACCTGGGGCCATAATCTTGTGCCATCATGATATCTAATTTCAATTGAGCCATAAATGTTGCATAATGTAGAGTTCTGTTTGGAAGGAAAAGATATATGTTCTTACTGCATATTGTTATTTTGCTCTCCCTGTGAAGTACTGTGACTTCTTTGCAGTATTATATGTAGTAGTTTGTCTGGCTTTTGTTTCCTGGTTAGATATAGTGCCTCAATTGCCATAGATTTGTCAGTCACTGTCTTTGGTGTATCTCTGAAATATGATGACCATGTAACTACTAAAAATTTGCAAGTGGTATATTGTCTGATTTTCATTCCCTCAATAATTCACATTCACTTTCTAAATTCCTCGATAACTTGCATTTTTATGCTGCTAATATTTCCCTGTCTTGCTCATTATTATATTATCTATATAAGAGAAGATGAATTAGTTTTGGAAGAATACTATTGAATACACTATTGTGAAATAGCTAGTGGGAGTATTATAAGTAATATTGTTTATCATATGGAAATTTAATTCACTATAAGTATTACAAAGCACTTCCCCAATTTTTTGACAATTGTTTAATTAAACTTATTGTACAATAAGATGGAATTCTAATTATACCAATCTATCCTGAACAAACCATGTGAGAAGCATTGATGGATCTTTCTACAATGTCAGTGTTAAGTATTACTTTCTAGCATTTAAAAAAATTATGAATGAATTATTCTAAATGAAGAAAGACACATGGGAGTTTACTGCCTTGTTTAGTTTTCTCCACTGTACTGTTAATATTTATCATCTATTAGTTTGCAAAACTTTTTTTAATGTGTTACACTTCCAGGTATTTATTTTTCCAAGGGCTCCCATAATCTATATATAAATAATTTCACAGGAGTAGGAAATGTGTTAGGTACTATATTTTTGCTAATCTACATTAACAATTTTACATATTTTATTGGCCATCTTTTTTAATACTATTAGTACAAATTTAATGTTGAGAATATTTCTACCTTCGATGATATTGGGTCACTATTACAGCAAATTTTCCTATTTTTGTTGGACTATGGATTTTATTAGTGATACTATGGCTTTTATCAGGGATACTGTACACTAAAATATGTGTGTGCTTATTTTTTCTTCTGAATTTCTATTGCTAATTATATGTCAGGCCTATTATTCACTGATATTATGAAGCTATTTCTGATCTGTATCTCATTTGGCTTTTGAAATTTTTTTCATGTTTCTATAGCTCTCATTTTGCATATTTTTTTGTTGGTTACTCTAAGAAAGGAACTTTTTCTCTGAAAATTATCTCTATTTTCCTGAATTTGATTTCACATGTAGTTATTTAAGGTCCAGTTTGCCTTGGTTTTAGGTTGTGCCTCATAGTGTTTTCTCTGTTGAGACTTAGTAGTAAATATGAAGAGTATAGGACCTGATTTGGGTGTAAGTTTCTCCTAATTATGATCTGGTGTTGTGTAGAGAGTTGTGATAATAATTTAAAGGCTTGTAATATATCATAAATCATCTGGCATGTCCAATTGTTTTAAATTTTTTGAACAGTTGAATTAATTCTACATGGATAAAATTCTTAGTTCACCAATCTATTCTGAGCAAATGATGTCAGAAACATCAATGGCTCTTTCACAATGTCAGAACCTATCAGGTAACAAACATATCAAAAAGCTGTATCAGGGGCTGGGAAGGTGGTTCAGTTGTAGAGTGCTTGCCTTGCATGCATGAGGCCCTGGGTTTGATTCCACAGTACCACAGAAAATGCTGGAAGTGGGGCTGGGAAGGTGGCTCAGTGGTAGAGCACTTGCCTTGCATGCCTGAGGCCCTGGGTTCAATTCCTCAGCACCACATAAGCAAAAAGAAAAATGCTGTAAGTGGCAGTGTGGCTCAAGTTGTAGAGCGCTAGCCTTGAGCTAAAGAGCTGAGGGACAGCGCCCAGGCCCAGAGTTCAGGCCCCACGACCGGGCCCAAAAATAAAAATTATCGAAGTTGCATTGAGGTTCAAGTGGTAGAGTAGTAGCCTTGAGTTGAAGAGCTGAGGGACAGTGCTCAGGCCTGCGTTCAGGCACCACGATTGACAAAACAAAACAACAACAAAAAAGCTACATCCATTAACTTTGGAATAACTTAAATTTCTAAGCATGACTGAGGTTACATGATAGCCAAGATATTGCCAATACACAGCTCTTATTTCCCCAAACTTAATTGCTAATATTAACTCTCAGATCATACAGTAAAATTCACCTTTATATGGTCACTGCTATAATTTTAGCAAACTGTTATATTGTTCTTTCATAAATCTTAAATATATAGTTTTCCTCTTTATCTCCCTGTCCCATCCTTCATATGAAAGAATTCAAGATTGTCTTTAAAACTCCCATAAAACTCCTTATTTTACTGAACTTGGAAGTAAAAGAACACTCGGTACAACAAAGAATTAAACTATAAAGATTGTTTAACCTTCATATCACAAAATAAGGTCACTCTGATCAAAATTACACATAAATAAACATGTTAATAATGAAGTTTGTTGTACAAATGTGTGAGGATTGAAATTAATGTGAAATGTTCAATAAAATTCTAAAATGTTCACAAAAGTAAAAGGATATTCTATTTTAAAAATGTCCTTTAACTCCTAACCCACTAGACTGTGCTTGGGGACAGCCCATGGGTCCACATTTTGCCTGGAAGTAATTAGTACACATTTATTTCTTTATTTATGAAACCCAGATCTCATTACTAGTACAATTTTGTTGAGTTAGGGGGACTAAATTTCAGGGTTTCAAAACTCTTAACATATGAGTATGTGATTAATCATTTATATTCATTGTAATACACTACCCCAAAATTTTTGTTCCCAAAATCTGTTGGCCATTTCACATCCCAAACTGTATTTCATCCACACTTTCAAAGTTTCCCAGAATCTCATCAATTTGATTATTGTTAAAATTAACACCAAGGTCTTTAGCATAGTCTTATAGTGTCCAGATCTGCCGGACTATCAATACAGTAGGCAGTAAGTGTTTGGGAAGGTGCAAAAAGGAAACTATTGTTTAAGATGATGTTAAAATACAATTTCTAATAGTGTCCTTTTTACATATGAAACAAATGAATTTTTACTATCCACATTTCTATCTGTAGTCTGATTTGTTTAGATTCTAACAGATTTACCCACTAAGTTTGGCTGGCAGCCAAACTTATATATAAAGGATACATATATATATATATATATAATAAATATATATATATACACATATGTATATATATATATATATATATATATATATATATGAAGGAGACTCTAGCTAACCACTCAAAACTATTTAAAATACCTTCTACAAAACAATTCCAAAGATTACTGAAGCACATCATCAGTTAGACCTGCAGCAACAACCCCACTTTTGCTACCAATTTTCTATATTAACTACTTGTCTCTTCACTGTGATCAAATGCATCATACAATCACTTAAGATGGAAAAATATTATATTGGTTCCTAATTTTGGAGATGTTAATTAATCAACCAGGGAAATAAATGGTAAGTTAAAGGAGTTCACATCACAGTGGCCAGGAATCACAGAAAAGGGAACACAGGAATTGGGTCAGGCAAGATATACTTTAAGAAGTTATCCCTTGGTCAATTGCTTCTTCTAATTATGACACAATACCAAAAATTTTGAGAGAACGAAAAACATTTGCTAGACAAATAAAGAAAAAAAGAAGCAAATATGACATGAAGCACTGGGAAAGTTAAGATTTCCAGAGCATAAAATAAAACCTTTTGCTGAGGATTGGCCATAATATTCCTTAAAGCCTGAAATAAATTAAAACAAGACCCCCCAGAAGGAAGGTCCTGGCAACAATGGCCTTCTTGCTTTGAAAAATAATCACTTCTTAAAAGCCATGGCCGAAGTTAGAATATACTTCCCTTCCAATTCTGAGGAAACAAAGTCTGAATGAGCACAAAAATCAGATTTGAGTATACCACATACTCTCTTTACAAGATCTTAGGCAGATTAAGGCTCACCTAGAGAATGCTCAAAGATTAATTTAATATGCTAATATAAAGGCTCAGTTCTCTATCAAATCAGTCCTTTTAATAATATTCTATTCATGGTTAACAGCATTTGTTTTTAGGATTTCTCTCATAGGTACATATGACCTTTTTCCAGACGATGTACAATAATGTCCAGCTCTTTTCTGATCCTTTATGGTGTAAAATATAGTTTCTTGTCCTTTGTCCTTTTAGCACAGGACATGTGGTTTCTCTCATCCACCTTATGGTACTAGCCTGTCAATCAAAAATCAAAAAATGACTTAAGATCTTTTCCTAGAGAGAGGTTTTTGACGGTTAAGTCTCCAGTGGATCCTGTTTTTTAAAAAATTAACCATGTTTTCTTTCTCTAACTCTGGACAAACTTTGTGGTTCAATGTTCCCAGAAAGGTATTCACTCCATCTTTGTGCTACTAGTTAAAGCACAAACAAATCTGTCTAATCTTGTTCCTCAAAAGGCATTTTCTCTCTAATTTTAGAGAGGCTCTTATCTTGATTCCATTCTCAGACCTTAATTTTTTAAATAGTAATTATTTTATGATTAAAAAGTTTTTCTAATAATACCCTAAACTAATATTTACACATATTTATTTTGTGTATTCACCAATCAAGCAGTGTGTAAAGCCTTTGTCACTAGAATTAATAGAAAACATATACTTTGATTGTTTTTCATTTTTGAGCCAAATATTTATGCATAACTCAAGTACACATGTATGTAAGCATTTTTAAATGGCTTAGTTTTAATACATAATGCTATTAGAAGAGTTGGACATCATATCTTAATCAGGTTTAATCAAAATACAGTCTTTCAGAAATTAATAATGGGGAGATAGGGGATAAAGGGTACAATTTTAAACTCAAGTGTCAAACAAGGTTTTGAGATTTGGTTTTTGACAGCGTATAGAGATTTTAACAATAACTTTTGCATTAAAAATACCAGTATAAGATTACTTTTCTTTCTAGATACAGAGCATTTTATTTTCTTTAAAAGCAATATAGTATAATTCAAAGGTTGTTTCAAAGACATTTTAAACTACTAACATGACAATGACAGTGAAGAGTACATATAGAGGATATGCTTTTAAAAGGACTGCTAATTTTGTATAAGGAAAAAACTTGAAAAGAGAGAAATCTATCTTAACTAGTTATCTAACAAAATTAAAAGATATATCCAAATGTTAATTATAATAGAAGGTCTGATAATAATAGATAATAATAGAAGGTTTGAGTATGTTTCCAAATAGAGATTAGATAGAACTTACAAAATTTTTGCATGTGATTAGATTGGTTGTAATTTAAATGATTATGTATAAATCATGGTTAATATAATGAAGCTAAACTAGCCACCAATTCTTGTCTATAATGGTGGTATGTCTTAAGAATATTGTAAAACTGACAGAAAATATTACTTATCAAAGTAATTCCCTCTGTACTATTAATTAGTGTGTTCAAGCTATTGACCACCTGAAAACTGTCTTATGTAAAATTCAATCAAGTGTCTGTCTATATCGAGGCCTCTTAGTGGTCAGCTTACAACTAAGTATATAAAACTATAATGTTAATTGTTGCTGTCTGTATATTTCAGTTCTCCAAGTAGGAAACTTTTGTAGGATACAAAACTGGCAAAAACAGGATACCAAGCAGATACCCTTTAAATTATACCACACAAATCACACTTTGTGCATGTATTCCTAATTGTACTCAAAAATTTACTGTCAACTAAAATGATGTCAATCAGAATGAATATTCTAAAATACTATATACAATGAAAATAATTAAACTGTATATTCTGTTGCTCTTTTAAATTTTAGCCATAGCTACTCTTGTACCTTTTGCTATTGCAGATTAAGTCTTATTCATATTTGCAGTCAGGACTACATAGGAATGTTTCTTAAAAGGAATTATTTGTCAAAATTAGCTTTTCAAACTTAATGGGTTCAAGGTAATTTTGGCTTGAAAGTTAATTCTATTAACTCACTGTTACTGAAATTTGGCCAATTTTCTTGACACAGACTCCTTCGCAATTTACCTGTGTGAATCATTGCTCCAACAATGGATTATACTAACTGGAATATCTCATCAAAACAATGAACAAGAACACTAACTCGGACAGTACCTCAGAAACAAAAGGGACCAGTTATAATAAAACTTGTCCTGGTATATACCGACCACACAGAGTCAGCTGTAAACACAACTATTCAGGTAAGAAGGGATGCTCTAAGATTTTACATGCAGTCACTTGCAATAGCCCTTTCAGAGTTAACTAAGGTTGATTGTCAAGAACAAGAATTCATAAGCACTGCCACCTGATCTTTATGCTTATCTATGCTCCCAGGAGAGGGAACTTGTGCCCTTGCCTTTCTGTTACTATTTCTACAGCTCAAGAAAAAAACCAGATTCTCCTTGCCCTATATATGCTTTCAACTTGAAATAACATCAAACCTCTAGTAAAAAAAAAATTCCTTTGGCTCTAGCCTACAATGTGTTGCTAGAATAGCCAATGAATTATTCCAAACCATTATAAATCTACAGGAACAGATTGACTCCCTAGCAGTTGTGATTCACAAAACAAAGAAGTTTTTAAATATAGAAAGGGGAACACAGGTGAAAGGCTTGGGATGTCAGAACCGATGGAGTTCAAACCAATAAACACAATAATTCACAATGCCAGTCAACTTAAATAAGCTGCATAAGGATGGCTCTCAGTGGAGATTCCTGGTACAGGTTGTCTTGAATACTACCTTTCCTGACATCCTCACTTTGTTCAGTAATTCTGACAACATTTGGCACCTCTATTACCTATCTGATTGTCAAATTTGATTCTTCCAGATCAGAAGTCCACCAAGTGGCAATTTGTCATAAAAAAAGTAGCTTCATAGAAACTGTCCTTAACAATTTTACTGTAGTCCATAGGAACAACACATAAACTGCATGCTATATGCCTAAAAGACCCTTCTTCCTGGAAGGTCTCAGACTGCCTTACTCCACTCTCCCCTCACAACAGAAAGTAGCCTGGAACAGTCATTCATTGTCCCTATTCCTTAAGATCAAGTTAAGTTTTCCATCAGAGAGGGAGGATTAGCAACCAAGGGAAACAGGAATTTAAGGATAAAAAGTGAAGAGTGTAACATAGTGGCAGCTAATGCAACCCATTATAGTACTTCTTATTCCCATAGTATTTCTTTTTTCCATACTACTGTGAGCTCCTGCTTAAATGCTTCTCATGATGCCCTGGGTGAACACACAACCAGTGACAAAGTAGGGACAGGCTATCTACAAGCCTTCAACAAATCTGTACAAAACTAAAAAGAGGAAATAAAAGAGAAACCCAATAATATAAAAGCCGCTATCTGAGAGGACTCCACTGGACTCCTCTGAGTCCCCTCTTTGGATGAAAAGGCTCTATTTTCCATTCATACCTTTCCTTTCATTTTCAAATGAACTTACTCAGTTTATCTCAATTCTATAATATGTGGAGGGGAATAATCTCTTCCCTTAGATAACATCTCAAAATAATGCTACCAGATAGGAACCTATCTCTGGTAGACATTTTGTAGTAAAACTATAACACTATGTTTAAAGCTAATGAACTGAATCCACAGCTCCCAATTTGTTTTTTTATTGTCTTCTCTTGAATGCTTACCCCAATATAATAATTTATCTTCTATTGCATTATTAAATCTTGTTTCTTCATTCTAAATCTTCTAACATTTCCAACAATGCATTCTACCTTTTTCTAAATCACAATGGCCTCTCATATTCTGATTTTTATAGCTATCTATGGAAGGATGTTGAACCTCAAGATATAGGCTATTTATGTGTATGAATCTTTTTGGTTTGCTATCTTTTGTGTTGCCTAGCATTTATTCCTATTTTTCTCCCCATGTGAAGTTATTTATTTGTAATTTTATATGTTGATGTTGATATATTAAAATAAAGAATGTGATCTGTCTGGTAAGTAATTCTATATTTTTGTTGACTAATGTCAATCATTTGACCACTTAAAAATTGAGGATTAATTAAATCAGGACTCATCTAAGTTTCTATTTCTAGGTCTTTTAAATGGTCATTATATAACTAAGTATGTAACACTATAATGCTAATTGTGACTGTCCATATATTTCTGTTCTGCAAAAGACTTCTAAGATACAATGCTGAAGAAGACAGTATACCAAGCTGGTACTCCCTTATTTAATGACACTACAGCAAGCAAACATGTACCCATGCATTCCTAATTGTAATGACATAAGCTTAGCAGCACCTACAATGATGTCAGTCTTAATATACTAAAATGCTGTATGCAATAGAAATAACTTGATAGTTTAGTCTGTTGCTGCTTTCAAATTTTAACCATGGTTACTCAAGTTATTTCCCATGGAAGATTTAATCCTCTGATGCATTTTCAGTCAGTACCACAGAGGGATGGCTGTTCCTGTAACAACAAAAGAAAGACTACATGACAGGGAGCAACTCTCCCTTTTGGCTACTTTTGTGCAAGCACAGTCCATAGAGGACTTCACCTACAACCGTACTAACTATTCACTATGCTCCCACAATAATCAACATACCTGTTTCAACCCTAACTACCAACCTCAAGAACAATGATTAAATGTCCATAATTTTTTTAGTGACCCAAACAAGCCTTGGTATAATATCTAAAAACATTGCTGTTTGGGACTTCTCACATGCCTAACCTGAAAAATTACCTATAAGCTAGATGAAAATATATGTATGAAGAGCATACTAGTTCTTAGCTCGGCTGTGCATACTATGAAGGTATCTTCTGCCCATACTAAAATTATAGGAAATGGACAAATTAGCAGGGAAAACAAAACTACTGCCCTTTACCAGAAAAAAAGGCACTTCTGACTGCACACTAAGCACGTGAAAATTTCACCCAAGCAGGGGACAGGAAACTCAATTGGCATTCAAACTGATTTTTTTAAGGGTGGGGGGTACAGACCTAATATGAGGAGCCTGCAGCTCAGGTCTGTAATCACAGCTACTCAGAAGGCTGAGATCCTCAGTTCTCAAGTCAAAGTCAATGTGGGCTTTGAGAGTCCTTGAAACTCATCTCCAATTAACCGCCAAAAAAATGCTGGCAATAGGACTGTGGCTCAACAGGTAGAGTGCTAGACTTGAGAGCTCAGGGGCAGTGCCCAGGCCCTGAGTTCCAGACTCAGGACCAGCACACACACACACACACACACACACACACACACACACACACACACACACACATGTAACACACACACGTAACACACACACACACACACACACACACACACACACACACACACACACACACACACACACACACACACACGTAAAGGTTTAATGACCTTACTATATTTCAAACTTCTCACAATCACCCATTTGAATTCCTAATACAAAATTTTTCTGTCATTATATGAAAAATTGTGGTGTGAGTTTATTATCTGTATAAAGGTTAAAGAACTGTTCTTCTAACTAGCTAAGTCTATAACCAGACTGAAGATCACTATATGCTATTTTTGTGAGGATACCAACCTGGGAGACTATTAGCCATGGACAGAGAAAGAGCTGGATCATAGCACTCCTTTAATAATCACTTGCCCCAACCAGGAAAAGGTGTCTGATTTTAAAACTTCTATTATCAGAAATTATTGTACCACTTCCGCAAAAGGCCAGTTCACTAATTCAGTGGGAGGTTTAACTTGGGTAAGACAAAAGTTTTATAACACTGCCCAAAAGACTTAATTATGGAGAATTCCAAATCACACAGAAAACCCCAATCTCACCCTCTAGTCATTTTCCCCAACCTCCAGGTGGCACTCAGGTGAACACCCAAGGGATGCACTCTTACATACTGTGACTCAGCAGCTGATAGCTTGCATACTATTCACAATCAGGCTGTCCTACTTGATTCCGTCAGACAGTGTAAGAAGTTGGAAGTTCTCATATATAAACAAAGAGTAAAAGAAAAAAGTGGGGTTCCCATAAAATTAAAACAAAATATAATGAGCACATCGTTCAGTATTATGGTTCTGCCTCTTGGGCAGAACAGTTGTGGGACTATTATGCCCTGATTTGTATGCTGAATCACATTATTTGGCTCCACATGGAAACTGTGATTATAACTACAAGCCCATAACATATAGGCAAAAAAAATAGCAAAACAAAGCAGGCAAGGTAGTATATCAAAACCCCTTAGCATTATACTATTTACTTGCCTCTGAGGAGGTGTAGGTAAGAAATTCAACTGAAGTAACTATTATTTACAAATTAGTAATAAGGTAAAGGTTATAAAAAATCACAGATAGGATGATGAAGACTGCCCATGAATACATCCCAATTCAGAAAGTATGAAATCCAAATTATCGGCATGGAGGATAGTTCTCTGCCTTGGATAGATTAAATAACCTGATACAGGCAAAGATCCTTGTCTTGGGAGCAGGTATATTATTACCCTGCTCAGTTCTCTTGATAGTGTGATCTATCAAAAACCATTATGAAGGTCATTTTAAAAAGACAATAACCCATGTAATGAAGGTACGAAAATACAAGCCTCTAAATCAGGATGATGAACTTTGATACTGGTTAGGTTGAGGCACGAAGAAAGAAATGTAATAGGGTATAGAAAGTCTAAGGGACAGGGAACAAGTTTTACCTTGTCAAGACTAGCCACTATTATAAATTGTCTTTTGTCCTGCTAGACCTACCCACCACTTAACACTACCAACTCACTCCTTCAGGACTTATTTCCTGCATTTGTGAGTTAGAAATTTTCCATTGCTAGCCCTTCTGTTCTTTGATAATCACAATAGATAATGCTGTCTTTCTTCAGTAACTGGCTTACAAAAGCATTTAATTTAGCCAAGTATCCTTTGTTCCAAGCCTCAGCATTTGGGCACAAGTCAGCTTGGGCCTCTGGAACACCAATAAAACTTGCTTCTTGAAAAGCCCTGGTGTCCTAGTTCTCTTTTTGGGTTTCCCACAATATCACAAGTACTTGTCAAAGCTTAACATTTTTAACTTAAAGTGTATTAGGTAAGATCTGCTTGGATGCTATTTCTATTGATACCTCTTTTGCTTAAATTTGATGAATATAAATTTTTGGCAAACTCTCTCTCTCTCATTTGACCTGTCAGTCTCTCACATCCAACATGGGATCACATCAGCTGGAATATTTTATCTCAGCAATATAAAAAACACTAACTGGAACATCACACCAGCAAAAAGGACAGATCTACTAAGACAAAGTTTATCGTATTTTAGAAGGGACCGTACAAAGATATTATGGGAAAAAAATGCTCAAATAAGAATGGATGCTGTTAATTTCCAAATGGAGTCAAGCTTAATTGCCTCTTTGAAACTACTAAACTCAAGAGGTGAAAAAAAAGTTCCAGGCACTGGCTTGTCCTTGCTCTTTAATAAAATGCATGCTAGCTGAGAGCTTATGGCTCACACCTGTAATCCTCGCTACTTAGGAGGCTGAGATCTGAAGATTGCAGTTCAAAGCAAGCCTGGAAAGGAATATCCGTGAGACTCTTTCTCCAGTAAACCACCAGAAAACTGGAAGTGGCACTGTGGCTCACATGGTAGAATGCTTGCCTTGAGCTGAAGAGCTCAAGAGTTTCAAGCTCCATGACCAAAAAAAAAGATAGTAAGCATTATTACCTGATGCTAAAGCCTGTCAACCCCCCAACTGACTGGAAATACACACTTTTACATTTATGTCACTTCCTATTTCCTTTTTTTTTATTTTGTCGGTTGTGGGGCCTGAACTCTAGGACTGAGCACTGTCCCTCAGCATTTCAGTTCAAGGCTAGTCCTCTACCACTTGAGCAACAGTGCCACTTCTGGTTTCTTCTGCTTATGTCGTGCTGAGGAATTGAACCCAGGGCCTCATGCATGCAAGGCAAGCACTCTACCACAGAGCCACCTTCCCAATCCCTCACCTCCTATATCTAAAGTTAGGTTTCAGCACATGTAGGAACATGTGCACCATTTTAGAAGAAGGATATCTAATTTGAAATACATCGGGCCTAGTTCCAGAATCATTTCATGCCTTTCCTTGTACTGTCAAATAAACTTACTCTGTTTACCTTAAATTATATCTTGCCTTTTAATTCTTTAATAGGTGGAGAAAACAAATCCATTCCCCTATACAGCATCAGTTTCTGCATCTCCCAAAATACACTACCGGATGGGTACCTAAGGATATGTTGATGGTTTCACTTATAACACATTGTTTATAGCCAGTAAACTGAATACACACCTCCTCCAAACTTGTGTATCCTCTTGATGTTCTTCAATTTATTTTATTCTTATATTATAATCTTTCATTATATGATAAAACATGTCTCTTTTCTCAGTCAATATCTTATCTAACCTCCACAATAACAATCCAGTATTTTATATTTCTTTTAAATTTTCTTTCACCCTCATAGTCATGTAGGTTTCAACTGAAGGAAAAGCTTCCAAAAGTCATATTCTATGTAACACTAATATTGAGGGTGAAATATGAAATATAAAAATTTTTGAAATAATCAATTAAGGAAGAAAATAGAAGTTTCCTTAAAACAAGAGGAGGTACAGAAATTTAGCAGGGATGTTCAGTTTAACCCAAGATTCCATACAAAGGATAAACAGAGTCTAGTAGACATCAATATTTGAATTTTATGCTTCCAAAAAGTGGAGAATAAAACCATCCAAGTAAAACTCTTTACACAAACAGATACTGACATGGTTAGAGTTCTGCTGCACCTGCATAAATCCAGGTGTTTTTTTTGTTTTGTTTTGTTTTGTTTTGGGGGGGGGTTAGGTCATGGGGCCTGAACTCTGGGCCTGGGCACTGTCCTCAGCTCTTGAGATCAAGACTAGCACTCTACCACTTGAGCCACAACACCACTTCTGGCTTTTTTCCCCCTGCTTATGTGTTGCTGAGGAATCAAACCCAGGACCTCATGCATGCAAGGCAAGCGCTCTACCACTGAGCCACCTTCCAAGCCCAAGTGTTTTTTTTTTTTTCTTTTAAATCACCTGGTGTGTCCCACACATCTTCCACATTTGCAAAAGCAAACAAAAACAGCAAAACAGCATTTGGAGGTATGAGAAAATCCATGGCACAGACAGTAACAGCCATTCAATGAGAACAACAGAAGATCAGTAAATAAAAGAACTGTATGCTGTACCCAAGGAGAATCTCCATGCTACAACAATAATTATACCATCAGGTATATCCAAGAAAAAAGCCATGCTAATATTCAAGGCAAGTGAATCACACTCCCCTACCCAACCCACAGCACTCTCTAAGATCTACAGAGCCAGAGACAGGGCTGCTAAAAATTCACACAACACAAAACTGCACTGACTTAGTGGGTCCCAGAAGTTATCACTGCCAAATAAAGTTATAACCCAGTTCCCCACATAACATATCACATATTTATAATGTACTATGTGATTTTCTTTGGTATGTTCTTCCCCCACGGTATAACCCCTGTTTTCACTGTATTTGTTTCCGGTTCTCAGCATCTTGTATATACATTTTTCTAATTTGGGGAGGGGAAGGGAAATAATAAAATGCTGAAATAAGGACACAGGTCGACGCATTGTAACAATGAGATGTACAAGGCACTATGTTGAAAACAAACTTTACAACTTCGGTGGGTCAGGGGTTGGATGGGGAAGCAGTAGGGGAGGAGTTGGGGAGGTGGGAGGGAAGGGATGGTATGGGCAAAACAAAGGAGGAGCTAACAATGATAGGAAATGTACTCATTACCTTACTCATGGGACTGTAACCCCTCTGTACAGTCTTTTCACAATTAAAAAAAAACATTTTAAAAAGACCTAACAAAGAAATACAAGAAATATGAGAAAGCTGGAAATACAAAGAGAGAAATAAAGAATTCCATTGAGAAAGCAGATAAACTGCTAAAGGAAATCCAAGTGATTACAAAGAAGTGAGTTCAAAGGGAACGGGACCATGCAACTAAAATAAATTTTAAAAAGCCACAGCTAAACTAAGTTAAGAAGTCATTACGGGACATTAAACATAATCCTGAAAAGCAATCAAACTGAAGACAGACAGAGAAAAACATGTAGAATATTTCACCAGCAGAACAGATGATATTAAAGACCAAACTTCCTGAGCTTGACTATAGAGTAGATATAAAAGAGAGAGAGATAGTAAACACACACACCTACACACACACACACACTCACACACACACTCACACACACACAAATCCAAGAATTGTGAAAAAATTATTGCAAGAACTTTGGACTGGATTCAAAGACCAAAATCCCTAATCAATTTTAAGGAAGGAGAAGAACAGATAAATAAAAGCATAGTAAATATATTTAAGTTTCTTCTCAAACAATGAGAAATAGAAGCTCATGAACTTCAAGAAAATTTTAAAACACCCAGAAGACCAAATCAAAAAAATAATCTTTCCACAGATAAAGAATACTCAAATACATACTAGTAACTAGAATATGAGCACAATTTTTTTGTTGTTTTATGCTGTTTATATGTGATATATTTTTTGTTCCTTATGCTGTTTGCCCTATTAGAGTGTTTACCTGTTTCTTTTATATGTTCCTATTTTTTTTTGTTTTTCATAACTTCTATTGCCTTGAACATTAGTATAACACGGCCCGAATTTATCTGTGTGTACAAACATTACTTTCTTTCCACTGTTTGGTGATTATAATTAACATATCACCATCCAAGATAACCACAAATTCAGAGTGAAAGGGCAGAAAAAGACCTTCGAAGCAAACTCATCCTGTGAAAAGGTAGGAGTAATCATCCTTTTTATTTTGTCAGTCCTGGGAGCTGAACTCTGGGCCTTGGCACTATCCCTCAGCTCTTTAGCTCAAGGCTAGTGCTCTACCACTTGAACCGCAGCACCACTTCTGGCTTTTTTCTGCTTATGTGGTGCTAAAGAATCAAACTCAGGGCCTTATGCATTCGAGGCAAGCACTCTACCACTGAATATCAGTAAGTTGCCTCATATTAGTAAGAAGTAATTTGAGTGCTCTACATATATGCATGTAACAGTGCCACACCCAAATTCATTAAACACTCACCCATGGACTTACAAGTGCTGATAGATAATACATAATAAAGAGAATTTCATGCTGCACTCTTTATAAAAGATGCGTTAACCAAATAAAACTTAAGCAAGGAAATCTCAGAACTAAATGTTAGTATAACATTTAATATATAAAACATTTCTTTTAGTAACACCCCAATACATATTGGACTTTTTCCAAAAGATATATCCTAGGACATTCAGTAAGCTAAAAAATGCTGGCTCTTTGAAAAAAATAAGATTACCAACTTTAATCTAGTATGACTATAAAAATTTAGAGACCCAAATAAACAAAATGAGATATTAAAAAAGAAATGACAACAAATATCAAAGAAATACTAAAGACTATATAAGTATTAGAGTTTTCAAAAACTTATACCCAAATAAATTGGAAAAACTTATAAGAAATTCATAAATTTCACAAGGCATACACACTGAACTAAAGACAAGAATCACATGAATATCGCAATATTTGCCAAAAAAATCTTTAACAAAATCCAAAACACCTCTTTATGATAAAAGCTCTGTTGAAGCTAGAAAAAGAAAATACATACCTGAACATAAAAACGTCTGTCTGTGACAACCTACAGCCAGCATTATACTAAATAGTGAAAATGTAAAACCATTTTTTCTAAAAATAAGAAAAAAAGGATGTCCACTTTATATGATCAAAGCACTGCAAAAGCTATGAATAGGAGTAATAACCCTGAACACAGAGCAAGCTATCTATGACAAAACTACCATGAACATTATACTAAATGGTACAAAACTAAAACCAGTTTCTCTAAAATTGAGAACAAAACAAGAATGTTCATTCTCTCAACTCCTTTTCAGTACATGAATGGAATTCCTATCCAGAGACATGGGTTCGATTCCTCAGCACCACATACGCAGAAAAAAAAACAAATGTGGCACTGTGGCTCAAGTGGTAGAGCACTAGCCTTGAGCTGAAGAGTTGAGGGACAGTGCATAGGCCCAGAGTTCAGGCCCCACGACTGGACCCCCCAAAATATTTGTATGTATAAAAATCTTCAATATATAATTAATTTTTAAAAAAGTTTTTAAGTCCTCCTAAAAACTTCTAGACCCAATTTTCTTTTCACTGAAGAATTCTGTCAGAGGATTTTGACACAGTGAATAATTTTACAATAAATGATGTCCTAGGAGTTGGAATATATAGTTTTAAAAAGTGGCTTGGGAAAATTGGGAGGGAGCAAAGGAAGTGGTGACCTTGTCCTAAAGAAATGGACTCATTAATTGCCTTATGAAACGGTAACCATTCTGTAAATCTTAATTATCAAAATATTTTTTAAATATGCCAAGTTTAAAAAAAACCTCATAGATCTAAACATTACTCACAAAGCACAACACTTTAAACGAAAGCACATGAAACTTCATGTATTTGTGTCGCTTGGAAAATGACTTCTGTGTACACTTAGTGGGTTTTTTGTTTGTGGTTTTAGTTTTGTCTTTGGATTGTTGTTAGTCTTTGTCATTGATGTCATGAAGATTGGTCTCAGCCTTGCCGCTGTCACTAAGCTCTTTAGTTCGAGGATAGTGGTCTACCACTTTGAGCCACATCTCTACTTCCAGGTTTTGAGGACATTTCATGAGTGCACCACTAGTGCCAGGCTACACTTCAGATTTTATTTTTTTTGTTGAACATGGGGCTTGATGTCTGGGCTTGGGCATTGTCTCCTCAACACTCTACCACTTGAGCCACAGTGCCACTTCCGGTCTTCGAGAGATAAGAATCCCAGGGACTTTCCTGCTTGGGCTGGCTTTGAACCATGATACTCAGATTTTAGCCTCCTGAGTAGCTAGGATTATAGGTGTGACCCACCAGCACCTGGCCACTTCAGTTTTTTATTAGGAGATAATATACAAAATTTATTTTTTTAGTAAAGGTTTGGCAAATAGTCAGGAAGCAAATGTATCTCAAGTGATGAAAGTTCATGTGTGAACTCTATGAAGATGCAATAAATAACCTAAATAACCATTACTTCTGCTATATCTATTCCTTAGTCTCTTTGAACATATTTCTTTTGGGACATTATTTGGATCAGTTCTAACCTGGGCTACAATGTAACTCATTAAGCTCTATTCTCCTGGACCCCTCTTCTCTAGACCCTCATTCCTGAATCAACGTTATTGGTCTCAATTCACAAAGCCTCCTTGCAGCGATATCTGTAACTTTTCTCTGACCAAGAGCTGTTTCAATGAGCATCTGGACACACATCTACCCTGTAAAGAACTGTTATCAGTCTGACCCATGGAACTTGGCTGTTTATAATTGGCTTCCTGCTTAATGGAAATTCCAATTTCTAAAGACTCATTCCCAATTCCTTCAGCAAATAAGTACCTCTGAATATTTTACTCTGAACAACAATCTAGAAAGTGCTTCTTCTTGAAAAAGCAAACTGGTAAACACCCTCTTTCTTTCATCATTAACCACTCTTTCTCTTCTTGCAAACATATGGCCCTTTCTACTTACAATATTATCTTATATCGAATATTTTCTTTTCTTCACCCACTTCCTTCTCTTCAAGACATTACACATACATACATGGATATATATATATATATATATATGCATATATATGTGTGTGTGTGTGTATACATGTATATTAACCACCTCCAACTTCTTTTTAAACAGTAATAAATATTGTGTCAAAACACGGCTTTATGGGTTTCTTTCCTTCTTTCCTTCTTTTTTACTCTCCTTTCTTTTACCTTTCTCTCTTATCTTCTATCTCCTCTGTTTCTCTCTCCCTACTCTTGTTGTCGCTACCAAAGCTTTAAGGGAAGTTTCAAGTTCTCACTTGGCTTTTGTTTTTTTCTTAAAAATAGCACTCAAACACATGAGCTACCCATCCAAGCAAGTTTTGTTTATCTACTTATTTTGCTTATTTCTTTTTTTTTCTAGTTATTTCTAGTTAATTGGAGATAGATTCTCAACAAACTGTTCAGAAAGGCTGGCTTTGAGCTGTGAGCCTCAGAATGCATGCGTTCCTAAGATTACAGACATGAGCTACCAGGGCCCAGTTTGTGCTGTCTATATGCTTTATAACATTTATATCCTCCTGAAATGGTAAATGTTATTAGTTCTTCTGTATATATAAGGAAAGTGTTGCAGATCTATTTTTCAGAACCAAAGTTAATAAATATTAAAACGTGGATTTAGGCACAGGTTATCTAACTAAAAATACTATACAATAGATAAGCTGGACCTGTCCCTCACAGAGTGTCCCTCCCCTCCTCACACTCTTATGGACTGACATCAGTCTGCTGTTTTACTTGCTCTGCTGAAACTGTTCCTTGAATTCAGGCCATTTGTAAATGCTTGATTCCAAAATTCAGTGATTTTTTTCCAGGTCTTTACTTCTCAATTGAAAAATGAAGTCCTCCACAATTTTTCCCTTCTCTGATTTTTCCCACTTTCACCTCTTCTTCATCCCCTTCTTGATCATATCAGTTCTTGATTTTCTTATTTTTGATTCTTACAAATTCAGATAAAAATTAGCCATATATTTTGGACTTTTTAGTAACTCTGTAATCATTTTTTGAGGCTCTCATCTTCTGCACTTGGATAAAATTGGCCAGCTATTCCCTGGTGAAATTTGTACTCCAAATGCATTGGAGAAGCTTTAAAGATATTTAAGAAAAGGAAGCAAAACACCATCTCTAGAAAGATGGCTTACATTTATATTTTCATTCTAAGAAGGCACCCTCTAAACTTCCTTCCTATTCATAATGTCCAAGTAATGCCATCAAAAGATAGCAACAGCACATAAATAGTCCTCAATATGACACAAAAACAGCAAAGATGTAAGCCATGAAGTATTATATAAAGAACTGAAAATATTCAAACAAGACCAAGAAAAATGATCCCATTTATACTATGTATCTCCTATAAGCTTACTTATAATGCAAAATTATATGGGCCAACCTTGTCTATCTGCTTGTTTTCTTGATTTGTATAGAACTTAAATATGGTACACTTGTAGAGGTTCTACCAAGTTAAAGACTATTTCTGGGAAATGTTAAAATACATGATGTATAAAGCAAAGCTGTAATGAGATGATGTTTGGTTATTAAATTGGTGAGCAGTTATGCTTTAAATTTTTAATTGAAAGGCTTAAACTCCAATTTGGTTTAGGAACACAGAAACATATTCTAATGTGACATAGATAGGGAAAATTTCTTTGTCTTTAATCAACTTATCATGAAAAAATGTCCAGGACTTTTTTATTACCTAGAGATATCTCTGGCTGTCATTAATGATTTCTCAAAAACACAGTATTAGTAGTGGCCAGCAAAAGGAAGGTGAAGTGAAGTAGTATACACGTGCAAAAAAAATTCCTTCCCTTCTATAAGTTATCCCTGTCTCCACTGCTAAGTTTATCTATTATCGTCAGTTTCTGTATTCACTAACGTAATTTTCCCAAAAAATGACTGACCTCAACTTTGTTACCAATTCTGTTTTTCTTACTTTCTTATACATTCTAAAGTTCAAAAAATTAATACTTTCTCAGTAACAAGAATACTTCTAAAGAAAGACATCATGAAACAAGGCACTGGTGGTTCAAGCATACAAATTTAGCTTTTCAGGAAACTGAGATGTGAGGACCATGGTTCAAACTCAACCTACGTTAGACAGTCTGTGAAAGTTTTATTTCCATTTCATTACCAAAAACCTGGAATTGTAACTGTGGCTCAAATGTTAGTGCACTAGTCAAGCAAATAAAAGTTCAAAAACCTCAAGTATAGTGTACAGGCACTGAGTTCACACCTCAGAACTTGTTCTCTCCCTCAAACAAAAAGAAAAATGACCAGAAAAGATAAACATCATAATCTAGCAGGAAACCACTGGCCCAGAATACCAATTTGGGGCATATAAATCCAGTACTAGCTCAGAACAGGAAAATTGCTAAAGCATAACATAACCATTACAATACTTGAGAGGAAGCTAGTACAATGATCATTTTTTGTTCTTTAGGTAATATATGAGAAAATTATCAATTGCAATATTACTCCAACTGACAAATTCTCAAACAATTCATCTGCCTGCTAATCAAGGAAATTTTTCGTTATTAATAGTGTTTCCCAAATATAGCAAACCCAAGAATGTATGCACCTTTAATGGAGCCATAAAATCCTTCCTATCTACAAAAACAAATGACTTTCATGGTATACTAATAAGTTACCATTTTGGTTCACTCATTAGTTTCCTACTACTGTGATTTTGTCTACGTTTGTGGAAGAATTGGTGAAAGCCCAGATTCTGAAGTTTAAAGATTCAAGCTTCACTTTGAAGCCACTTATTTTCTCCACTGTCCCCTCTCTAGTTCCCATGGCATGTGCTTTATACTTTCAAATATAAACCAAGATCCTTCCAATCATAAAACACATTAACAAGCAAGTTGAGAAAATGAGTAATACTTAGTAAATGTAAAAAAAAATCTATTGCTTTATTTATATTGAGAGTATGTAGGTAGCTCTAAAATAAGGTAAAATTCTCTTTCTATATAGCAAAATGGAAAACATATATATGTCTCTGTGTGTGTTTGTATATATAAAACATACCCAAATGCTATAAAATATATTACTAACTAGAAGACCACATTCCAAATGAAAAGCTGTGAAATTAATTTTTTCTGTATAAAGAAATTTCTATCAAACTTTTAAAAGTAGAAGAAAATTGACAAAAGTTTTTTGTTTTTTGTTTTTTTTTTGGTCCGGTCGTGGGGCCTGAACTCTGGGCCTGGGTGCTGTCCCTCAGCTCTTCAGCTCAAGGCTAGCGCTCTACCACTTGAGCCACAGCGCCACTTCCGGCTTTTTTCTTTTTGCTTATGTGGTGCTGAGGAATCGAACCCAGGGCCTCAGGCATGCAAGGCAAGCGCTCTACCACTGAGCCAACTTCCCAGCCCCTTGACAAAAGTTTTTAACCTTTACTGAGAGTAAATTTATCTGAGAGATTTTTGAATTGAAGATTTAAAAAAAAACCCGCCTTACCACATAAGGGGACAGAAATTAGTCAACCTAGTACTACTGCCAAAATCAGACAAAACAAATGAAATAGTACAAAACCCAGAATCACATCTTCTGTTTGACAAACATGGACTTTTCAAGTAAAGGAAAAATAATGTTTATAATATGTAGCTGCTAGGCAGAAACTGGTGTCTCCCAACTTTAGCTCCAAGTACCCAGGAAGCTGTGGTCACAGGATCTCAGAAAAGAAAAGACGATCTCATGGCAGAAAAGTTCATGAGAACCTCATCACCAATTAGGCAGAAAATAGCCACAAATGAAGGTGTGACACAAGAGGTAGACCTCAAGCCTTTAACAAAAAGCCAAGTAAGAAAAGCAAGGTCCTGAGTTCAAACCCCAGTACTAGCACAAAAAAATAAAACAATTATTATCTCAATGAAAATGATAGGAAATGTAGTGCCATTACATCAGTATTTCAGAGCTTAAATATAAATCAATTGATATGTTACTTACATAAAATTAGGAATGTATATGGAGGAAACAGAGATTATGTTTTCTAACTGTGGAGTTAGGGAGGAACTTTAAAGCAAAATGTAAATATCAGAAACAAGAAAAAAAAGATGGACTAAATTTGGCATAAAATATATATCACCAACAAAAACTAGAAGAACTTATTTATAAAAAATAATCTGGAACACATTTGTTAGGTAATAGAAGTTATAAAGATATTTTTAAGCTTTCAGATGCAGAGTTGTAGCCCAACAAAATGAGGCTGGCAATTGAAAGATAAGAGGGGAAAGTAAAGGGGAGGAGTGTAAACGAATGAAGAGTGGATGGTAATGGCAGTATGCAGTCATAATATTCAATGCATATCCTATGAAACTAGGAAAGTTGAAGAAATGGCTTGGGTTAGTAGGAGGGAGGTGGTAGAATGATGATAGGATTGATATTGAGCAAGATACTTTGTACTTATAAACTGGTATTTTGACAGATAAACCCTTTGTACAACTACTTGAAGATAATAAAAATATTATAAAAAACAAAAAAAAATTAGCTGGGTACCAGTGTCTACAACTGTAACCCTGGCTACTTAGGAGGATTTGAGTACTGAAGCCAGCCTGGGCAGGAAAGTCCATGAGATTTTCATCTCTAATCAATCACCAAAATGTCAGAAATAAGAGTTCTGGCTCAAGTGGTAGAGCACTAGCCCCAAGCAAAAAGAGCTCAAGAATAGTGCCCAGACCCCTTAGGGCCAACACACACACGCGCACACGGACGCATGCACGCACGCACGCACACACACACACGCACACACACACACACACACACACACACACACACACACACACACACACACACACGTCTTTCAAAATTCACTAAAAAGAAATCTTCCTAGGCCGGTAGTAGTGACTCACACCTCTAATCTGAGCTACTCAGCTTGATATCTGAGACACTTGGTTCAAAGACAATACAAGCAAGAAGATCCTTAAACCTTATATGAAAATAAATAATAAAAAGCCAGAAGAGGAGCAGTGGCAATACAGAATACAGGCATAAAAGGCAAAACAAAACTTGTTTCAGTCAAATAACAACATATACTGAGAGTAATATAAATTGTCAAAAAGACCTTTTGAAAATATATACAAAAAGCACTAAAAGTACAAGTACCCTTTAACCCACTGGCTGTAACAAAACAATAAAAGAGGGGCAACTTGATAAGCTAAGCTGATGTTTACCATGCTAATTCATAACTTTAACAGTGAAGAAACATATAAACTAGCTAGCAAGTTACTGAATAAGGCAATACTTTTTATTCTGACATTCAGACATCACAATGATAGTGTATGTATATATTGATGTAGATAGATGATAAATAGCTAGATAGGTAGATATATAAGTAGAAATATATTTGCTGCTAATTATTCATTATTAAAAGCCTTCACAAGAATTTATATATTCCTATTCTAAGCTCTTGTCTCCTGCCTCAACATAAAAGGAAAATAAACATCCATAACTAGCATTTTACTTTTACAGGAACTAAGCACAAGCTCCTCAAAAGCTCACTCCATCTTTCACCACATAGTCAAGCCCTCTACTTTTTAAATTTACATATCTCCTTTTTAAATTTGAGCTTAGAATTCTTACCTTTCTCTCTCTCCCCCTTTTCTCTCTCTCTCTCCTCTCTCTCTCTCTCTCTCTCTGTCTCTCTCTCTCTCTTTCTCTCTCTCTCTCTCCTCTCTCTCTCTCTGTCTCTCTCTCTCTCTCTCTCTCTCTCTCTCTCTCTCTCTCTCTCTCTCTCTCTCTCTCTCTCTCTCTCTTTCTCTCTCTCTCACTCTCTCTCCTGAAAACTAAAAGTCTAAATGGTCATCATCTTTTTTAAATACTCTCATTGAAGCCAGGACCCAATCACCTTCTTAGTCTTAGTTTATTTCCATTCCTTTTGTTGTTATTGTTGCTCTTGGGGCTTGAACTCTGGTCCTGAATGCTATCCCTCAGCTCTTCAGCTCAAGGTTAGCACTCTACCACTTGAGCCACAGTGCCACTTCCAGTTTTCTGAGTGGTTTATTGGAGATAAGGGTCTCAAGGCCTTTCCTGCCTGGGTTGGCTTTGAAACGTGATCCTCAGATCTCAGCCTCCTGAGTAACTAGGATTACAGGTGTGAGCCACCAGTGCCCAGCCTCACTTTATTTCCAAAATAAAGCTTCCACCTCTCAAAGCAGAGCATTATACAAAGCATGTACCAAATAAATTTATTCCATTAACATTTTCTATGTACCTACTGCATGACAGCAGGACAATATGATGCTGAGTTTGGATCTCAAAGATCATGAAATATGTTCATGTATAAATATGACTAGTGCTTGGGAAAATTGGGAAGTGGAGTAGAAGTATCAATAGGTTATTGATATATTATTATTGTCACCATAGTATGTATATTAGCTCAAATTCCCAAAAATAACACACTTAACAATGTCTTATGCATGTTTTAAATATTTGATAACAATATGTATCTATATAAATATATAAAGTATCAATAGATATTTGGGAATAAGAGAAGTAAGATAGAGAAAAAAAAGGTTTGATTAACCTAGATAAACAATAAACAAGTACTACTATTCTGAAGCCTATATCTTGAGAAGGTGGAGATTACCACTGTCAAATTCAGGTTCACCATACATTTTCCAAATTTACAATTCTCAAGTTATACAAGCAAAAGTTATGGTTATAGTTTGGAAAGAATCCAATGATAGATTTGAAGTTTGTCTCATGAAAGGGTAATTTGTCTTCCTTTCTTAGGGAAAGAGAAAAGTAAGAGTAAATATCAAAACATTCCCAACACAACAGTTGATTTCCTCCTGGTATCATTTAGTGCATTTTTAATCTAACTTGTTTCATTTTCTAAATTGTTACAGTTCCTCAAACAATGGTGCAGAATGACAATATGAAAAGAATGAAAATGCAGTGAGACAAAGGTAATCTCTATAAATGAGTTGATTTAAACTTGCTTGCCATTTTCTCATTCATAAACACTACATTGATGCATTTCACTTACAGTGGATTTCACTCACAGTATTCTTTTGCTTGCTTGCATTTTGAGTTCTGCTGCCTAATTTGTTAGCATATGGGTTGAGTAAGGGTAGTTCATGCTGTAAAACAAGAAACAAAATAATGTCTGTAATCTTTTTTTGGGGGGGAGAGGGGATCCGGTCGTGGTGCCTGAACGCTGGGAATTGTCCCTCAGCTCTTCAGCTCAAGGCTAGCGCTCTACCACTTGAGCCACAGCGCCATTTCTGGCTTTTTTCTTTTTGCTTATGTGGTGCTGAGGAATCAAACCCAGGGCCTTGAGCATGCAAGGCAAGCGCTCTACCACTGAGCCACCTTCCCAGCCCAGTCTGTAATCTTAATGCAAAATGCTGCCATCTATTGTTAGAGGAAATGAGGTGGAAATTTCAAAACCTAAATGAGTAAGATGAATCAGTAACTGAATAGAATTTGTCACATATCGTTTCCAATGGGAATAATAAAACAGTACAACCCATCAAAGCATTTTTAAAAAGAAAAGGTAGGCATGGTGATTCACATCTGAAATCCCTACTCACTCGACTAAGAAAGATCATCGTTCAAGGTCAATGTGAGACAGAACTTTACAAGACCCTATTCGCAACCAAAAGGTGTGTAAAGGTGCACACCTATCATCTCAGCTAGGGCACACAGGCACACACACAAACACACACACACATAAAGAACAGGAGGATTACAGTCTATACTGGCTCATACCAAAAGCAGAGATTATTATCTCAAAACTCACAAGCACTTCTGTGCTCATGAGAGAGTAACTGACTACCAAGTCAAAGACTTGAATTCAAATCCTAGTATTTCCAGAAAAAAAAAGAGAAGAGAAAAAATACATTAAATGATGAAAATATAGCCACTTTCAATTGACTTTCCTTTGAAAAGGGGGATTTAAAGATAGATATTTGAGGCATCAGAACACTGGTTTTAAGGTGAAAGGTTCCAAGACTTGGCTGGGAAGGAATTCTGGACATGGGTTCTCTGCAGTTTTTCAGTGCATGAAAATAGCATGGCAAGGGCACTGAAAACCAGTGAAATAGAAGTCTTCCTTGTATTTTACTGCAAATCTTCAGAAATACAAGAGAAGCCTCATTGGTCTAAAGATTAACAAGAATATTGTTTCATTAGGAGATAATTGTGTTTTTCAGCCACTGTCTTCTCCTAATACATGGAACAGATTTTTAGTAAATAATGTGCAATTGATTTCGTACAACTGAAAATTTTGAGGCAGGGAGTAAAACCAGATCTTTGGAAACAAGAATCAAAAAATGGAACAGTAAAACTGGGCAGAGTTAAAGGGGGAATAAGAAACAAAGGAAGTAAGCAAGAAAGAATAAAGGAAGGGCTAATAAAAGATTATAAGTAAAAGAATCAACACATTATAAAAATTGAAGCTAATCAAAATACATCACAGTATCTTACTGACTTGGTCAATCTTTCTAGCTTTAATTCTATCCTAGTTATTATGGCTACTCAGTCTCTGAAGACTAAGATCTACAATGTTTAGAATTAAGAAGCAAATTGATACAATATCAAAAATAGGAAAGTAGCACATATTATTTTATTTGTAACATTTTCACATCCTTCAAATTTAAAATACATCATGGGAAATTACAGATAAATAATTACCTGGTAGAGCCAATAACATTTGACTAAGTTTGGGGGAAAAGATTAAGGTGGTTATGTATTTAGAATTTCTTACAATGAGATGTACAAGGCATTATGTCGAAAAATGAATTTTACAACTTTAGCAGGGGTGGGGGGCATGGGATGGGAGGGCAGGGATGTTAAGGAGGAGGCAACAATGCTTAGTAAGAAATGTACTCATTACCTTGCTCATGTAATTGTAACCCTTCTGTACGGTATTTTCACAATAATAAAACTTATTCATAGTAAGTTTTAGCAATGTTTATCTTACATCTCTAATTGTGATAATCATCAAAAGAAGGCTGACTCTTTTTTTATTGTGAAAATACAGTTAAGACTTCATACTTTGTAGGTCCTTGTTCTGGTGATAGGTCAACATGTGCCACTGTGTTAGGAGCCCCTCCATGTATACAATTCAGGTGAGGGTGTTTTGTCAAGTTTGGAGTGGTATCTTTGATTAACTTATTTCTGGTATTTCTAATATGATTTTATGTATTTGCTTATGTATTGTCTATTGACACAAATAAAATATTAGTTTGTGCCTCATGGTATACTGCCACAAACACTGCACAATTGTTCATGTTTTGACACGGATACTTTACTCTGAAGTTACAACATTGAATACTCTCTAGATATGTCTTTAAAAATAAATTTTAAATACCTCTGATTATATTGAACATATCTGAAAAGAATGCATATAACATTGGTTTCACCTGACTTTAATAAGTAGGCACCCAAATTCTTAGAGGAAAAAAAAAATCTCCCTTGAAGTTCAAATACATACATAAAAATGCTTCAAGTTTATAAGAAAAAGACAACTGATCAAAAGATTAAGTTTGATTAGAAAGGCTTAGTGGTTCTGAAAGATAATGAAATTAAAATACTGTTTAACTGAAATTGTTTCTGGAGCTACTCTTTTATTATTATTAGCACACTAAGCTTAGAAATGGATCTATTATTTCCTTTAAATAAAAGTTATAGGTCAAATGGCTTTATTTTCATAATTTTTTAAAATGTGACTTGAAGGTAGTAGGTAGGCCAAAAGGAATAAAATTGCTCTCTTGCTTACACTTCATTAGATCCCCCTTTGGTCATGTCACTCTTCTTGGTGTGATCACCTCAAAAGCAAACTGCATTTAGAAATCAATGATCCCAGAAAATCTTTGGCTACCCACTTATCCTGATAGGTCTCTTCAATTTTCCCATTTTCCCTGGGTCGTCATATTTTACTGCTAAAATAATAAACAAAACAAGCCTGTCATGGTTAGAGTGCTAGCCATTTATTCTTCATTGATAAAATAGACATTGATGAGTTTCCTAGTATATATCCTCTGTGTCAAAGGCTAGAGATATGATAATAAAATAACAGGAATTTTCTATTGTAGGAAAAAGATACAGTAGATAATGGACAAATATCACACAAACCAAGTGATGAACAGTATTAATACCACAAAGAGGGAGAAAGGTACTCACCTATTCAGGTCCATAATCTAAAGAAAAGTTGATGGAAAAGTGCCTCCAGGAGACTAAAAAGGCCAACAGGGATCCCAAGAAGCTTATTATTAGCAACGTCCTGTGGGAAGTAATAGTTAACACTAGCACCTTTTCCTGCTTCCTATGAAGGATGCTGATGGCCTATTACAAAAAAGCTAACTACAGTGAACTTTATCACTGAGATATCAGTATGTCACAAAAGAAAGGTATAGCCATAGTTTCCACTGTGTTCCAGCAGTGACATCAAATATGCTGAGTATTCCAACATGACATTATTTAGTAAGGAATGTGTTCTTCAGTGATATTGGGAAGCTGGGATGCAGTCGATACTATTCTCACAGGTGTACACCAAATTCAAAACATTCCTCCTCACTTACTGTTAGCAAGAAAACATTTCCTTGATATGCTTCACTTGTTGACCTCTCTAGGCTGGTCCCAACTTTGCCTATTCACAAGAAGATGAAGGGTTCAATCTTCTAAAATGAATTTATAATGCTTCTGTACTATTCATTTCAGTTTGACAGAAGCTCTAAAATCTGACGTCCTTATTTATCTAATGAAACTTTAATTTACAAATCAAACTAATATACAGGGGTAAATTTGGGTCAAATTACACATTATTGACTAAAACTATGCAAAAATTCCAGGGTTATAATACTGTTGAACATAACTGATAAGAATGTAGTTGAAGTTATTTTACCTGATTTTTAACTAGGCAACAGATCTCCATGAGGGAGAAATATAATCTCTCTTGGGAGCTCAATGTGTATATATAATATGTTTCAAGATTATTAGACAAAGACAAGAGGCCTAAAAATAAATTTTAGCTAAAAATCTTGCCCTGAAAAACAATTAGTAGTAGGAAAATATTGAGGGGGAAAAAACTAATAACTAAAACTGCTTCTGGAACTTTATAAAATTATTATCAAACACAAAAAGGAGTTGATGTTTTTAAATCAAAGGTATAGGATAAATGGTTATTATTTTTCATGAAGTTTTTTAAATGACTGGTAGACAGAACAGAAAAATTTATGTCTTGCTTTCCGTTCATCTGGCTCTCCTAATTCCATTTTGGATATTTTGAAGTGTGCTGTCACCTCAACCCAAGGTTATATTCAGAAATCACTAATCATGGAAGTTATTTTGGTACTCTTATTCTGAATGATTCATCAATTATTTTACTGAATATCAATGTAAGTTATGATATGCCACTTTCAAAATAAAAAACCATAAAACAATTATCACTCATACAATGCTATTCATTCATTAATCATTTAACAAATATATTTTGAACAGTTTTGTGGGTTGGAGGACATGGGTATGCTTTTGGTCTAAACCCTTTATCCCTAAGGAGTTAGGTGAGTCACAAAGGAATGGATTGGTCACAGAGAGCCTTGTTTCCTAGTAGTGATCAAGAACCCTGAGTTTCCAATGTTATGACCTCAGGTGAGGGATGTCTTTTTTATACTGTCCTTGAGCAGCTGGAGGTTATAGACATAATGACATAAGACTATATTCAGTCGGCTAGAAGACACTTATCTGCACTTGCTGTTAGCAAGGAAGCTTCTCCCCAGTGTTTTCAAAGGTCTAGCCTCTCTATAGTAGGTTCAGTTTTGGACAAATGGGTGGAGGAGCCATGCGGCAAGAGAAATAGCAGGAATTTTGCCAAAAAGAAATCGCCCATTCACTTCAGGGTGAAAAATATGTTTTAGTACAGACTTAGAAGAGTGTGGCTTCTCATCAGTGGCATAAGCTCAGCAGCATCATGGGATAAGCCACTGATACATGCTGTATTGCAGGAACTCCAAAACATGACAAGAAATGTCACAAATGCTAACATACACCATATCCTTTTTGTAACGAGTACAGAAAAGTTATATGGATATATAGAACCGGTAAGTAGTCTCTCTTGTGGCCAAGTATCAGAATGGGGTTTGCCACATTGATCCCAAGATACTTAAAAAAGTGATGGATGTGTCATAATTGAATGGGGCATGGCATGGTAGGGTGTGTCTGTTTTCTAGGCTACTAAAAAATTAGAGGCAGAAAGAATTACTCGAACCCAGGAACATAAGCCTACCCAAACATAATATAAGATAGACAAATAGCAAACAAAAAAGCATTAGTAGCTCCCCTACTGGTAGGGTAAAGAGGCTTCATGGAGGCCGTTCAGGTAGCAGTCCTTGTCTTTAATTGTTCCAGCCCAAGGACCACACATGAGAGTAGTCAAGCCTTTAGATCTGTGAAGATTTGGCCTGAGTTATCACAGCATGTAGGACCTAGCATCCATGACCAGTACTAAAACTGCACCATTATATACATCTAATCCAGATGAGCTTTCAGAGAGCAAAAAATATTTTTAAAAATACAGAAAAGAAATTCAAATGAACAAATGTTTCACTTTTGTATTCTTATTTATTATCCCAGTAGCAAGATCATAAATAGATGAGGGAGCCATCTGTGGTAGAAATGATAAAGAAATGAAATAGAAGGAAAAAGTTGTTTTTTCTGAGTACCTTGCCTTATATTTAGTCGTGAAAGATCTGACCAGGCTATATACTCTCTTTCAGAAGTTCGTATACAGAACCTTCTATAGAGGAGAAAGAAGATCAACTGACTTGTCTGGATGGGATTGTTATAGATCACATTTTTTCCTAAGCTGGGGGTCTTAGAAGTCTACTGATGTCTTTTGCACTGCATATGGAAAAGTCAGACCCATAAAAATACAAACTTATTTCTATTTTTTTTTTTTACAAAAACTTCCATACATTTATTGCTCAGCTCATTCTTAGGGCAAAGAAAAAGAAAAAGGGAAATCAGACTTTTAATTTAAACTACAAATCTTTCTAGGTAGTATTAAATTTTTCAGTCTGAATTAAATAGAGCATAAATATTTATGAATTATCTTGATTCTCCTCCAGTGGAGGAGTTGTACATGATTTTGTTGTGAGTTTTGTATTTTTTCCCAAAACCATTAGAAAATGAGCCACTTTTGCTTTTGTTTCTTGAACGACTACACTCACTTCATCCTGAAAGTCTTGTAAAAAGACCTAGTAAAGAGCCCTTCTAAATACAGACATCAAAATTGAAGGCATAGAAAAACATATCTACTGAAAGTTAAAAATCTGTTGTTGTTCTATGTTAAGCAAATCAAACAACTTTGCCACACAATACCCAGTCTTTTTATATTGGTATTAAATTGATACCCTAAAAAAAACATCTAGTGATTGTTTATATGGTGAGTTTGTCTAAGTTTCTCAAATCCCTTTGATTTATTTCAATTTTATGTCCGAGACCGGAACTCTAACTCAGTATCCTTCTGCTTTCGCTCATTGGCTCTACCAACTGAGCCAAGCTTCCAACCCCAATTAAATCCCCTTTAAAATAAGAATAACTGATTTAGGAGCAACTTTTTTTGCATACTTCTGTTTTTTTTCTATACTGTTAAATAATTTTTGATGCAGTTAAATCATATTTCCTTTGTCACAAATGTTTTACATTGTTTTTACATTACATAATCCTTGTACTTGGTTTTCTAGAATGATTTTTAAATCTCTAGTCATTTTAGTTGGACATAAAGCTTTACAAACTGACATTTTTAACATATATCTAGTATGACTCTATAATCCACAAATAAAACTAATAGATTGGAAGCCAATAAGAGTCAAATTGTTGGTTACTAAGAACTTGGAAAATTCACCAGGTTTGTTTTGATGTTGAAAAGTTTAGATGATAAAAATGTATTTCAAGTTGTTTAGCATGATTTGTCTAGGCACTAGAGTTCTGTGAGGGGGAAAAAATGAAATCTCTCTTGAAGTTCACATAGATATATAAAAAGTGCTTCAAGTTTATAAGGCATAAAGCCAATAGGCCCCAAATAAAGTTTAATTATAAAGCCATGCTGGATGTGAAAAACAATGAGGTCAAGTAGAAAGTTCTTCAAGGAAAATTAATATATAACTGAAATGGTATCTGGAGCTTTAAAAATTATAACTAGCAGACTAAGCTTAGAAATCCATCATCTTATAAATATGTTAGAAACAATAGCAAGAAAGAAAAACAAATTGAGTCTTGAGGTAAATGCTTGATGAGAAATGTACTCATCACCTTGTTCATGTAATTGTAACCCCTCTGTATGGTATTTTCATAGTAAAAAAAATAACTTATTAATAAAAAATCAATCAATTGCCTTTAAATCAAAGATTGGATGATTATTCTTCATCAAAATTTCTTAACATATGACTGGTGCATATATTAGAAGTCATTAAATTGTTGCTTTGCTGTTATCTGGCCCTTCTGATACAATTAGGGATACTGTATTACTCTTTGTGTAATCACCTCAAATCCAGACTTCTTTTGAATAACTCAACTTAGAAGTTCCTTTGCTATACTCATATCCTGACACACTCTTTAACTATTCTATACTTGAGTATTGATATAGTGAACAATATTCGTGTCAAAATAATAAACAAATAAGCTACCACTAATTGAGGGCTATTCATTCACAATTCAATTAAGAAATTATTTTAGGCAGTTTTATGTACATAGCCTCTGCTAAGGGCTGAAGATACAATGATGAGCAAGACAAAGGTTATTTCTAGTCTTGTGAACTGTAAAGTTTTGTATGGAAAAGAGACACTATGCTTGTAGCTCATGCCTATTGTCCTAGCTACTCAAGAGCCTCATGTGGTAGACAACTAGCCATCACATACACACACACAAACAACCTCGGGGATACCGTTCCAATCCTTAGTTCATGCCCCCATAATGGTAATAAATAAAAGAATTAAGAGGTACAAGACAATTATCACACAAACCATATGACTGACAGTGTTACACAGCAAGGAAAGGAAAGAAGGTACTCACCTATTCAGATCCACAGTCTAAGAACACGTTGGTGAAAAAATGTTCCCAGAAGACCAAACAGGAGCATAGGGGACCCAAGAAACTTCCCAATAGCAACCTCTTATGGGTAGGCACAGTTAAGTATCACATTTTCGTTCTTGCTCTGAAGAATGCTATGACCAATTACAGAAAACCTAATGGGTTAGGTGACTCATAAAGGAATGGAATGTTCATAGATACCTTCTATAGTTTTCCAGTAGTGTTATCAAGTAAATTGAATAGGTCTGGGAAGTTGACTCAGTGGTAGAGTGCTTGCCTTACAAGCATGAGTCCCTGGGTTCGATTCATCAGCACCACATAAGCAGAAAAAAGCTGGAAGTGGTGCTGTGGCTCAAGTCGCTAGCCATAAGCTGAAGAGCTGAGGGACAGCACCCAGGCCGAGTTCAGGCCCCACAACCAACAACAACAAAAAAGAAAGAAACTTGAGTAGTCCAATGTGATAGCTTAAGATCAGAAATATCTTTTTTTTCAGTTATACCCAACACTGAACAACTTTACACCCAGGGAATGTGTAGACGCTGAGCAAGCAGTATTTGAAGGAGGAAGGACTATCCCTCCTGCATCTTTTACAGCAATCATATTCAAAACAATAAAACTTTAGTACCAAAAAAAGAAATACCTTTTCTCATGATACTTGCATAGGGGGAGGACTGCTACACAAAGTCCAACACAAAACATTTCTTCTCAGTTATAGTAAGTAAGAAATCTTTTCTTCGGTGTGCTTCACTATACAGGCTTCACTAAGGTGAACTCAGTTTTGCCTATTCCCCAGAGGATAGAGAAGCCATGAATCAGGAGCATGGGCACAACTTTTGCCAGAAAAAGAACTGCCAGTTTCCTTTAAGGAGAGAGGACAAAACAGATCATGGGAAAAGTGTGTTAAGAAATAAGGTAAAGACTGTGGTTCCTGATCAGTGGAATGTGCTTACAGCCATGAAGGATAAGCCATGTATTAAATGCTGTACTATGGAGGAACCAATAGACAGCTGTCTATTTGCCTATGTGCAAATGGGGATTGGCTACACTGAACATAAGATCACGTTATAGAATTATTAAAAAGAAATTTATTAATAAGTTTCTTAGTGAAAATACTGTACAGAGGGGTTACAATTACATGAGCAAGGTAAAGTTAAGGAGTACATTTCTTATCAAGCATTGTTGCCTCCTCCTTTGTTTCCCCTTACCATCCCGGCCCTCCCACTCCCCTGCCCCAACCCCACCCTGCCCCCCCTCCCACCAATCCCCCCATACACACGCCAAAGGGAACCAGGCACCAGTAGTTCAAACTTGTAATCTTAGCTACTTAGGAGACTAAAATCTAAGGATCAAGATTCTAAATCAGCCCATTCTGTAAGAACCTTACCTCCAATTAACCCACAATAGCTGGATGTAGAGCTGTGATTCAAGTGGTAGAGCACTAGTCTTGAGCAAAATAGTTGAGGGACTGCCCAAGGCCTGAGATTAATCTCTAATACCAACACATACACACACACACACACACACACACACACACACACACACACACACACACACACACGCACACACACACCACAAAACTGGATTGAGCCTAACATGGTAGGGGTGTGCCTATGGTCCCAGGTGCACAAAAAGCTGAGAAAGTAGAAATCAATTGAGACCTTATACTAAAAGGAACAGCAAATAAAAGGCATTAGTTGTTTCCCACCTCAGGCTGGAGTGCCCCTATAGCAATAGTTTAGATAAAAGCATGATCTCTATCTAGTTCAGCTCAGATACTACACTGTGAGTAAATAAGTCTTTAGATGATTAAACATAGGGCCTTCAGCCATCACACACTGTGTATCAGCCAGCAATAGTGACCCATAACCTCAAATGTACCATTATGTACATCTACGCTGAGAAAGCTTTCAGATATGTAGCCCAGAAAGTATCTGATAGCCATTGTATAGAAACTCACCAAAGTATCAAACCATACCTGTCTTGAATTTCTGATTTATAAAGTTATGAGCAAATAGTTGTTTTAAGGTGCTAGGATTTGAGTAATTTGTACATAGCAGAAACCAGGTGAAGGGAAGTGATTGGGTAGAGAGGAAGGTTAGCCAAGAGTTAAATCCTTAAAAAAAAGAAGAGTTAAGCCCTCAAGTTAGCTAAGAGATGAAGTTAATTATACTACTTAACTACTTCTGTGAATATCTCAATTTTGACTTTGTAAAACCCACTGACATAACCATATTATATACAGCATATTACAATATAGGAAAAATTATAATCACCATATTTCGATTATAATCAAAAATATAATCAGCCTATTTTAGAATGTTGCAAATTCTACCAACATTTCACAGATTTCTTCAACAAGTAAAGATTTAAAAAAGGGGGATTGTCCCTCAACAACAAATCTTCAAGAAAAAGCTGACTGTATTCATGATTTCAATATACATGTACACTCCCCTACCCCCCCACCCCCCCACCCCCCCCACACGAATGTATGCAACAGCTCAACCTACTCACAAACATCCACTCAACATGAATCAAGGATCTTCCTGTAGTAGTTGAACTTTTAAATTTTTCAAGTGTTGTAAATAATTGATAACAGATACATAAGCAATTATTTTCTGAACAGCACTATGCTATGGAAATGAGAGTTCACTATTATTATTACATAAAATATCTTTGAATCTCAAAAGAATTAAATAAGAGAATCTGAATTTGGGGGCTATATTTCTACCAGCTATCCTACAAAGGCTTAATGAGATGATACTAATAAGATCCAAAAATTAAGCACTAAATTAATACAATGAAATGTATATATGAGTAAGTGAAGGGAAAGCCACTGGTCAGAGAGACCTATGCTGTCTCCATCTCTCAGCCGGCGGCACACTGTGGCCATTTTGATGCTGCCTGGGCCATGGAGTTGTCTTCACCAGAGCAGTACCCATGCTGGCATTGGAACTGGGGGTGGTGGGGAGGGAAGAGAAGGCCACTGGGGTGGCCACCCTGGGGAAGGGGATGGGGCAGTGGGAAGGGAGGTGAGGCCCTGGTAGAGGCTGGTGAGGGGAGGAAGTAGGCAGCAGGCCAGTGGCACAGGCAGCAGCAGCCCAGCTGCAAGTTCTGGTGGCTAGGCTCTGGGGAACTTCTGTGAGGTGGGATGGTGGGGATGGATCCCCTAGGGCTTGGCATCCTCCTAAGGAATGGACAATGAGAAATGAGATAAATAAGCAGGCTAAAGACTTAAAGAGAAACTTCTCTAAAGAGGAAAAAAGGATGGCCAATATACACATGAAGAAATGCTCAACGTCCCTAGTCATAAAAGAAATGCAAATCAAAACAACATTGAGATAGCACCTCACCCCAGTTAGAATGGCTATAATCAAGAACTCTAATATGAACAGATGCTGGTGGGGATGTGGACAGAAGGGAAACCTACTGCATTGTTGGTGGAGTGTAAACTTGTTCAACCACTTTGGAAAGCAGTATGGAGGTTCCTCAAAAGACTCCACATATAGAGCTCCCCTATGACCCAGCAATCCCACTCTTGGGCATTTACCCAAATGCTCACAAACAAGACCACACTAAAGTTACCAGCACAACTATGTTTATTGCAGCATTATTTACCATAGCTAAGATATGGAACCAACCCAGATGCCCCTCAGTAGATGAATGGATCAAGTAAATGTGGTATATACACAAATGGAATTCTATGCCTCCATCAGAAAGAATGTCATTACCCCATTTGTTAGGAAATGGAAAGACTTGGAAACAATTATATGAAGTGAAGTAAGCCAGGCCCAAAGAAACATAGGTCCCATGGTTTCCCTTATTTTCAATATCTAGTATATGTCTGAGTAAAGCAGAAAAGGTCAGATAAGTTGATGTTAGAGAAATAAACCCTAAGATATCAATTCAAATTCTTTCAGGTGATTGTTTCTAACACATTTATAAGATTATTTCTTTGTTGCTTTGTATGTCCCTCCCCCATGGTATAACCCCTGCTTTCACTGTACTTGATGTCGGTATAATTTGTGGAGGGGAAGGGAAAAAACAAATCATTTAAATAGGAATACAAGTGGATCCATTGCAACAATGAGATATACAAGTTGTTATGTCGAAAACGAACTTTACAACTTTGGTGGGGGGGTAGGATTGGGTGAGGGGTGGGAGGAGGTTGGAGGGAAGAATGGGAAGGGAAGGGAAGGGGAAACAAAGAAGGAGGCTACAATGCTTAATAAGAAATGTACTCATTATTTTGCCCATGTAATTGTAACCTTTCTGTACAGTATTTTCACAATAAAAAAGGGATTGTTATGAGGAATCTGTGCTAACTAGGATTCAAATGTACTTGTGGACCTGGGATAGTTTATCTTGAAGAATAAAGTTAGATAATAATAAAAATAAAAATATAAATGATAATAATAATAATAATGATAATGATAATAATAAGTTGATGTTAAGGTGGAGCCATAGCACAGTGGTAATCCTTGCCTAACACACAAGACTCTGCAGTACCACAGTATATGTGTGTGTCTGTGTGTGTGTGTTTGTGTGTGTGTTTGTGTGTGTGTGTTTGTTTGTGTGTATTTCATAACTTGTTGAAACTTGTTCAAACTAGGTACAAGCTTTAGACCACTTTGGATTACATTTTCATTTCCTTACATTTACATTATTCATAAATGTATAAAGATACTAAAAATAAAACATTTTAAATTATAAAAAGAAAAATAGTAGACAATTTTCCATTGTGCTATATGCTCTAAAAATACAAGATTATTTGAGAAATGTGTAACAGAGATTCCTTCACTTTCAAGGATCCAAAGATTCACAGAAAGAAGTAATATTCAGTAAATGTTAATCTGTAAACTAGGAATTAAAAAGGAGGTAACTAAATGATGATAGGAAGGAAGATTAAGAGAAGAAACAGGAACTAAGTGATATAGGGTTGATTGTATTGGTTTATAGAAAATGCAAAGCGAGAACTTGACAAGAAGAGAGGAAAGCGTTTCCATCAAGATATATCTTTGTTAGCTGGAGATTTGACAGGTTAGGATAAACTTATTGGATCAGTATCTCTTCATCCTAATTGGCTGAAAAAATCACAGTAATAAGAAGACCAATTATATATTTACCTATCTAAACCAGGTCAGCACAGAATACACACAGGAACTCAGAGTAGCCTATATCATAAGACAGTGAAAAAGCTATTTACTAGAGTTTGGGGAGGTACCTGTATCTCTTTTATGTTATTCTAGTAATGGCTTAATATTTTAGCTTTGTATAAAAGATTTAAAACTGCTTTTGAATTACCATCTATTTCACAAGGATTCCAGAGTTTAAACCTTTCATCTCTGGCTGCACAGAATAAATCAGTAGTACCTGAAATTTACTAACTACTTAAAAAGTAGGTATGTGGAATAAAAAGATACAGAATATAATGCAACACAGGCAGGTTTTCACAGCTCAGGGTGACATTTAGCCAGTGATGCAAATGAAATAGCTAGGTGACATGGAAAAACCTAAACTAATCTAGCCAGGTGCTTATTCTTAAACGAAAGAGAAGGAAGTTTAACAGGTGAATGAACACAGAAGGACTGTTATTTCAGAGGTCACATGACTTGCTGTCAAAGCACCAGCTTTGACTGTACTTTCTAACATGCTTAATGCATGATACACGCCACTATGTGCACAAGTACACACACATACCCGCACACACATTGAACAACCAGTTGTTTTCATTCTAGTAATTTTTATCTTTAGATGTTCTCTCACACTTATTCAGAGTCTTCTGAACTGTAAGAGACCTGAAAGCTATTATATTATATAACAGAAGGAAGAAGAAAACTAAATTCCCATATCTTGATTCTTTCACTATATACTCAGAAGGGGATTGCGATATATATATATATATATATATATATATATATATATATATATACATATATATAATGTATACACACGTATATATACATATATACATACATGTGTGTAAATACACACATACATGTATACGTGCACATGCATGTGTATGTATATACACGTGTATACATACATACATACATATATACATAAATATATACATATATACATACATCTATATCCTCTTTTCCTGAATTTTTTAATCAAAACAAAATTTTTAGACTTCAAAGATTGCAGAGGAGCAGCTGGGAGCTAACTGAGATCTCATGAAGAAACCAGTTTTAGTGTTCCAGTGAAAAATCCAAGGCTGAAGAGTCACCCAAGTGAACCATCATAGTACAGAGAGTTTGGTCAGAGAGGAAAAATTCAGGCAGCCTGTTTCAGGAGACAGATTTGAGCATACACCAGTGACCGAGGTGGCAGTGGCTGTGGCTGCCAACATAGCAGTAGACCAAGCCTGAGAAAAAGGTGCCAGAAACGGAGTGCAAGCATCTTCTACTCACCACCAGTGTGAACTGACAAGGAGCAAAAATCTTCATCCTGCTGACCACAGATGGACGCAGATCACAGATGGCCTGAAAAACCAAGGGAAGGTGTGAGTACCCAAAAAGACATTCCCACTCCTTCTCACAGAACAGCATTTGGAAGGTAGCTCTTCCCCTATCACTCCAGAAGTATGACATCTTTCATACTGGCAAAGACTGGGCCAGGGCAGCCAGTAGATACCTCAGGCCTTAGAATTAGACACTGCTGAGCCATTCTTCAACAGGCCAAAGCAACCCAACCAGTGGGACTCAGCTCCATCCTGAGGAAAGTTGACCTTTCCAGACGGGGGAAGGATCACCCAAGGCAGGGCAACTTTCTTCACAGAGTAAACAGCCAGAAGAGTCCCCACCCCTCTGCAGCATGGCAGCAGCAACTCTCCATGCTGCGGGAGGTTAAAATAAATAAATTCAAAACTGAAGAGTAAGAGAAAATCCCAGGACCAGATGGATTCACAGCTGAATTCTACAAGGCCTTTGAAGCAGATCTCAATTGATACTCCCCCAACTCTTCAATGAAAATGAAAGTGCACTACCAATCTCATTCTAGGAAGCCTCCAAAACTGTCATCCTCAAAACAGACAGGGAATCATCAAAGAAACAGAACTCTAGACCCATTTCTCAGATGACCATCAGTGCAAAACTACAAAATCCTCGCCAATCAACTTCAACAATTCATCAAAAAAATCAAACACTATGATCAAACAGGATTCATTCCGTGGATGCAAAGCTGGTTTAATATATGCAAATCAATAAATGTAATGCATCACATCAACAGGAGCAAGGACAAGAATCAAATGGTAATCTCAATACATGCAGAAAAAAAGATTTGACAAGATCTAACACCACTTTATGATGAAAGCTATGCAGAAACTAGGAATCCATAGAATGAACATTCCTCAATATAAGAAAAGCTGTGTATGACAAACTTACATTACAACTTATATTATAACTAGCATTATACTTAATGGCAAAAAGCTAAAGCCATTTCCTCTAATTTCAGGAACAAGACAGACTGTCCATCTCTCCACTCCTTCTAGTATTAGATTGCCTAGCTACAGCAATAAAACAAGATGCAATCTTTAAGAAGATCCAAATGGGGAAAGATGAAGTAAAACTCTCCCTCTTAGTAGATGACATGATCTTGTATTTAAAGAATCCCCTAGACTCCACCCCCAAGTTATTTGAGCTGATCTGAATCTTTGGCAAAGTACCAAGGTATATAAAATTAACCCTCAAAAGTCAGTGGCTTTTCTGTATGCCAACAATGAGAGTACCTCTATCTCCTCAAATAGTTATGCTTTCTTTCTGTTAAAGCATTCAAACTCCTCTCATTGCTCTTTTGGAAACATGCATTATATATTTTCATAGTCACTCTGCCATAAATACAAGTTACTTCTACTGAATTATAACTCTGTACATACTGGCCATCTCTCCATTCCCATTCCTAACATCTATCTCTTATAAAATAACTGTTCTATTTTCAATTTTTGAGAATTTAAGTCCTAGCATGAGTGAAATTATGCAGTATTTGCTTTTTTGTGCTTGCCTTACCTCACTTAACATGATCTCCAAAGGCCACAGTAACGTCAGCATCAAAGGCCAACACTGTTCCAACCACAATAGAAACCAGTTCTATTCAAAGTTCTAAGTAGGTGAGTGACTACTGTCCCTCCATAGAAAGCAGTCACAGCTTCCCTCTGTTTCTAAACCCTTTGAAAGACAACTGTACATTAGCCAGAAAATAGGGATGAATTAAGCAGTTAATAAATTTTAAAAACCCAACCTAAATACTAAGTATCATATTAACCTCAGATTCATAATTAGAAAATGCATAGTTTGCAATAAAAGTATTTGCTATTAATGAATGTAAATTAAAGCAACCAGTTTAATAAATGTTGAACTATTGAAACTAATATTGAAGCATTTGTTTGCCCTCTTCACAAGTTAATAAAAAAAACAAGTAAATTAGAGCACTGTGACATATCTCAATTTAAGAAAGAAAATCCTTCCTTTTAGAATGACTGATTAATGAAACTTGAATTAAAAATCAACCTCAAAGATATTATGAGTGATGGGGCTGGGAAGATGGCTCCGTGGTAGAGCACTTGCCTTGCATACATGAGGCCCTGGGTTCAATTCCTCAGCACCACATAAGCAAAAAGAAAAAAGCCAGAAATGGCGCTGTGGCTCAAGTAGTAGAGTGCTAGCCTTGAGCTGAAGACCTGAGGGACAGCAGCCAGGCCCAGAGTTCAGGCCCACATCCAGAACCCCCCCCCAAAAAAAACTTATGAGTAGAAACTATTGTCTACACTACTCTAGAAGACAAAGCCAATTTCAGTGTAGAACTTTTCTGGCATACAACAAATGCTTACAGTCTCATTGAATTATTTCATTACCATAATATCCTAGGTGTTATATATAGAAGGCACATAGGATGCCTACACAAATGAGAGATGGTGTTAACAGTCCTATAGTTAAGACTTTTCTTCATGTATCCCAGTTAAAACACAACTATCCTCAAAACCTTACCCATGGCTGCACACTGGTGTATATCCATAAACTAAGCAAATAGCTTTCAAGAAATTTCCACAGCAAAGTCAAATCATGCTCAAGAAAACTCTTAAAACTCGTCTTAATGCCGGGTGCTGGTGGCTCACGCCTGTAATCCTAGCTACTCAGGAGGCTGAGATCTGAGGATCACGGTTCAAAGCCAGCCCGGGCAGGAGAGACCATGAGACTCCTATCTCCAATAAACCACCAGAAAACCGGAAGTGGCACTGTAGCTCAAGTGGTAGAGCGCTCGCCTTGAGCTGAAGAGCTGAGGGACAGCTCCCAGGCCCAGAGTTCAAGCCCCACGACCGACAAAAAAAAAAAAAAAAAAAAAAAAGTCGTCTTAATGATATTTTTGTTTCATTTCTCCTCAGTACTATTTCGAAGTTCTTTCCAAAATTTTCCCGTGTCCTTTGATTGTCACGTAATTAACTATTAGTTAATTCACCTAATTCTAGCCTTAAGAGCCTATAATAATAAATTTAGAAGAGATGTTATAGATGTTCAATACATTTTCCTAAAATCAAACTAAACACTATGGAAGCAATAATATCAGGGAAGTCTCCAATCTTTTGCCAACCTAATTACTTCCTAAATTTTCTTGTGTCAGACTATTTTGAAAGAGCTATATAATCTATTCCCTGAGAGCTTCTACCTACCGATTGAACCTTACCATTTGAAGCTATATACCTAAAAGCAGATATAGTGTTCCATAACTTTGTTTTCCTAAAGTTTCAGAAAACATAAAATTTTAGCTTCTTTTCCTATAGCACAATTGGAAATTCCTTCCTATCTTGGTTTCATTCTTCTGAATATTCTGAGACAGCCTTATACTTCTTCATTAAAAGCTATTGTTGGGTTGAACCTGATGCCATCCCTTTCACCTATTAGATTCATTTTTGTAAATTGAGTGCACATTTACTCAATGGATAAGCAAAGGATATTTTTGATACTCGGTGCTAAGTAAAATTATTCTGCTCCAGAGTGAGTGAGATAGTTAACAGTTCTAAGTGGAGAATATAACATTTACCTCTACAAAATTTAGTCATTTCAGCCTGTTCAAATTTTGTGAAATTCAAATTCCATAATCCAGCATTAAAAATAAAAGTAAGTCACTGTTGAAACTTACTGAGTTGGATTTGCATAAATAGGTAAAGCATCCGTCCGTGTGTGTGTGTCTGTGTGTGTGTGTGTGTGTGTGTTAGAAAACCTGTTTTCTGTGTTTTTTGCCTTTTCTAAAAGTCCATTATATATGTCAAAAATATTATTTTGAAAAATATAATAATAAGTAGCTTTTAACTGCTATGGATCTTAATATTAAGACTCTATTAGCCTTTGAAATTCTAAATTAAAATTTGTCACATTTTGTTAATCTAACAAAAATATACACTTTCTTTTGAATTAAACTATGAATTAGCAGAGTAAGTCAGAGTAACTCATATATAGCAATAAAATTAGTTCTATGATTAACTTCATCATGTAAATAATATTAGTCATTACAATGTCATGTGCAACTTCAGAAGACACATATAATCTTTGCTAGAAGTCGTTGATAAATACTCAACAACCAGTTTGAAGTCTTCATGCTCTGTGCCAAGCAAGTACGGTCTAGTTTAAGTGAGATGGGAAGAGTCAGAATACAATATATCCTGAAGCCACCAGCAGCAATTCAGAGCCAGTAAGTCCCTCAAGAATACTCATTTGGGGGGGGGATCCAGTCGGGGGGCCTGAACTCTGGGCCTGAGCACTGTCCCTCAGCTCTAAAGCTCAAGGCTAGTACTCTACCACTTAAGCCACAGTGCTACTTCCAGCTTTTTTCTTTTTGCTTATGTGGTGAGGAGGAAATGAACCCAGGGCCTCAGGCATGCAAGGCAAACCCGCTACCACTAAGCCACTTTCTCAGCCCAAGAATATTCATTTTTTATGTCTCAAAAATAACCTGAATTTCAATGGCTTTGCAGTATCCCACTGTATTTGGTTTCAACTAGAATTTATGCCTGAAAACTCTTAATTTCTAATTTTAAAACATTTTAGTTTTAGGAGTTCCGGGAAGATGGCGGAGGAGGAGCTGGAATCTGAACAAGCTCTCGCATAGAAAGCAGTTTTAGAGTTCTAGTGAACAGTCCTAAGCCAGAGAATCACACCAAGTGTACCATCACAGGACAGAGAGTTAGACAAGAGAGGGGAGGCCAAGGAAACACATCAGCTGCCGCTGCGGCGGCAGGGTCACGGCGGCGACCATCGCCACGGGGTCATACCTGAGACACAGAGAGTCCGGGACGAAGGACCCAGACGCAGCGGATGAGCGGATTCTACTCAACACCAACAAGAACCGAGAAGGAGTGGACATCTTCATCCGGCTGTTTGCAGACCAGAGACGTCCCAGGATCCAAGACTTGGCGTGAGTACAAGCCCGACGTCCTCACTCCTTCTCAGGGAGCAGAGGAGGGAAGGCCACCCCTCTCCCCCCAGCACCGGTGATCTCCATCTTGGATACCGACAAAGCTCGGAGGAGCTGCTAGCTCCAGCTCAGGCCTTGGAATAAAACGAGTCATTTAGCAGGTCACAAGAACTGAACGGCGAAGTGACCTGCCAGACTCAGCTCCATCCAGGGAAAAGTCACCCAGCTCAGGCGCCAGCCATTGGAGTGGCTTGCCTCACTGGGTAACCAGAGCAAGACGGTGCCCCTCCCTCTAGCAGCCACCACAATCAATTGAAAAACAGAAACCCTGAGAATGGCTCCAGGCTGGGTGCTGTGAGCTTTATCACAAAATAGCACCAGGGAAAAGCTACTGTCTGCAGAAAGGCCTCAACTCTACGCAGAACCTAGCCTCATCACCACATCCCCCTCTTTTGTGATTCTCAAAGCAGATCAACCTCCCAGAAAACTGACATGGGAGGGGGATCTCAAAATCTTGGGTAAAGCAGAGCATTTTTCTGCCTCTTCCAACAAACCGACTTAAGAAACCAATCAAGCCACAGGACCTCAAGCTGACCAGAGACTCCAACAAGAGACTGGTTACAGACAAAAGGGAGATACAGGATTCTTCCCAGCCCTCCCCCCCCCAAAAAAAATCAAAAGACTTCTTTTTTTTCTTTTTGTTTTCTTCTTCTTCTTTTCCTTTTTTTATTTGTTTTTTGTTTTTTGTTACCATATATATATATATATATATACATATATATATATATATATATATAAATTTTTTCCCTTCTAAAACTTTTATTAATCTTTAATTTTTGCCTCTTCTGAAAAAATAATTGTTTTCCAGTAATTTTTTTCTCATCTTATAATTTTTATTTTAGGAATATGTGAATGAGCGTTTTCCTTTCTTTTCTTGCCTTCTTTCTCTTTTTCTTTCTTTCTTAATTATCTTTTTGTTTTTTGTCTAGCTCTACTGAACTTCTGATCTTTTCTTCTCCCTTTCCCATCATTAAAGTTTTTCACATCTCCTCTATGTCCCTCCCCTTCTCTCAACATATTCACATTCCTCTCTAAATAGACGGTCTTTTAACTTCTATAATAACATTAATTTTTACGTTTCTATTTTTTTCTGGTTTGTTTCCATTCCCCTTTCCATCTCTTCTTTTTCTCTCTCTCTCTACTTGCATCCTACCCAACCCATTTCCTGCATTGTGATTAGGACATAGTTAACTCTCCCTGTGCCTCCCCACACCAATCTATTCCTATTTTTTACCCACATCTCTCCCTAATCCTAATAATTTCTGGTTTTCCAAATTCTTTTCTGCGGTTTGAAGTCCTTTAACATATAGTTGTTTGATGTTGAATAGATGTATCTGTTGAACTAGATTGTATCTGTAGACTATTGACTGTACAAACGCAAACATTGGTTGATGGTTGCCTTAAGATAGTGTTCTACCACAAAACTGGTGCAATCTTCATCTCAAATGGGCAGAGTAAGCCGGAAAAACACAAGAAAAATGGCAAATTCGGGTATCTCAATTCCCAATCTTGATAATCAGGGATTAGAACAGATAAAGAATAATCCATAGTAGAGTTCCAAAATAGCTCTACAAACACTACTAGCAAACATGATAAATGAGAAGTTTGACAATGTACAAAGGACTCTGTATGAACATGATAGGGAGAGAGAGGAGGCATCCCAGAAGTTTATACAGGAATATCATAAGCGTGAGGAAGCTACTCAAAAACTGATACAGCATTTGCGTGAACAACTTGAGAATACTCAAAGAGAAAGGGAGGAATGGCGTGAGCAGGCAGAGAACACTCAAAGAGAACTGCAGGAATCCCACGAAACAGAAGAAAGAGAACTACAGGAATCCCACAAATGGGAGGAAGCTAATCAAAGAGTAATTCAGGAATTGAGAGACCAGGTAGAGAATACACAAAGATCACTAAAGGCATTCATGGAATCCATTAAAAAAGGGCTGAAGGAAGTCAGGGAGACCACAAAGGGAATGCTGAATGGAACCCAACAGAAGGAATGGGAGTCCAAAGAAACCATAACCAATCAACTAAGTGATTTGAGAACAAACACTGACCACCAAATTAAGGAAGTAAAGAAATTCATACAAGACCTAAAACAGAGCTTAAACAAAGAACTTGAAGCCATCAAAGCTGACCAATTAGAAGGAAAAGAGATAAAAAACAAAGTAGAGAGTCTTGACAGCAGGTTAGACCATGCAGAAGATCGATTCTCAGGGATTGAAGACAGCCTAGATATTATAGAGAAAGAACATACAACCATCCAAGACAAGTCCAAGAAATATGATAGGTTTATCCAACACTTGGAAGACACCATCAGAAGGCCCAATCTAAGGATAATGGGTGTAGAGGAGCACCTAGAAACATAAGTTAATGATCTAGGAAATTTGTTCAACAGGATCCTAGCAGAGAACTTCCCAAACATACAAAAAGATAGGCCTATTCAGATACAAGAAGCTTTTAGAACCCCAAATAGACCAGACAAGAATAGGACATCCCACCATCACATTATAATCCACACAGGATCAACCCAGACCAAGGAAAAGATCCTTAAAGCTGTCAAGGAGAAAAGGTTAATCACCTATAAAGGGAAAGCAATTAGAATCACCTCAGATTTCTCAGCAGAGACAATCAAAGCAAGAAGAGCCTGGAATGACTTATGCCATGCCCTAAAAACAAACAACTATCAACCAAGAATACTGTACCCAGCTAAACTCTCCTTCATAACTGAAGGCCAAATAAAAACCTTCCATAGCAAAGAAAAATTGAAACAATACATCTCCACCAAACAAGCCCTACAAAAGATTCTTTAAGATGTCCTACACATAGAAAACCAACAAGACCGCAACAAAGGCCAAGAAACTGCACCCAAATTGAGAATCCAAGAACCTTAGGAAGAACCCAGATTTCGCAGCCCCCAAGAAGGTGGATAACATGGCAGGAACTCCCAAATACCTCTCAGTCCTATCTCTTAACGTTAACGGACTGAACTCTCCAATTAAGCGACACAGACTGTCTGGTTGGATTAAAAAACAAGACCCTTCTATCTGCTGCCTGCAGGAGTCACATCTTGCCCATAAAAACAAACACATTTTTAATGTTAAAGGCTGGAACAAAATCTACCAAGCAAACGGCCCTCATAAACAGGCGGGAGTTGCAAACCCAATATCAGATAAAATAGACTTCCAATTAAAATTCGTGAGAAGAGATAAAAAAGGTCGCTACATACTAATTAAAGGATCTCTCCTTCAGGAGGATATTACAATTCTAAATATCTATTCCCCAAACAATGGAGCACCCAAATTTATCAAAGAAACACTACTTTCCCTCAAATACCATATAGATCCAAAAACATTAATTGTTGGGGATTTTAACACACCACTCTCCCCACTAGATAGATCAACTCGGCAAGAACTCAACAGAGAAACCGCAGATCTAAACAGCTGCATAGATCAACTAGACTTAACAGACATTTACCGAACATTTCACCCAGCAGCATCAGAATACACGTTCTTCTCAGCAGCACATGGAACATTTTCTAAAATAGACCACATTTTAGGCCACAAAGCAAACTTGTCTAAATTCAGAAACATTGAAGTTATACCTTGCATTCTCTCTGAACACAAGGGAATAAAATTAGAACTCAACACCAAAAGCCACCACGAAAGTCCGGTATCACATGGAGGCTAAACAACACACTGCTGAATCATCAGTGGGTCATGGAAGAGATTAGAAAGGAAATTCAAATGTTCATGCTATTCAACAAAAATGAACACACAAATTACCAGCTCTTCTGCGACACAGCAAAGGCAGTACTCAGAGGCAAGTTTATAGCTCTGAGCTATTACATCAACAAATTGGAGAGATCTGAAACTAACAATTTAATGACACATCTAAACCTCCTTGAAAAAGAGCAGCAAGATAAACCCCAATCCAGTAGACGGAAAGAAATAATCAAAATTAAATCAGAATTAAATGAATTAGAATCCAAAAAACTATAGAAAAAATCAACAAAACAAAGAGTTGGTTCTTCGAAAAACTTAACAAAATTGACAGACCCTTAGCAAACCTTATCAGAAAAAGGAGAGAACATACCCAAATTAATAAACTCAGAGATGAGAATGGAAACATCACCACGGAAACAACCAAGATTCAGAACATTATAAGGGAATATTTCTCAAAACTTTATGCTAATAAGTTTGAGAACTTGACAGAAATGGACCTCTTCCTAGCAAATATTGACATGCCAAAACTAAACCAAGATGAGTTAAACCAGCTTAACAGGCCCATATCAAGCATTGAAATAGAAACAGCAATAAGAGACCTCCCAGCTAAGAAAAGTCCAGGACCAGATGGTTTTACAGCGGAATTTTACAAGGCTTTCAAAGCAGAGCTCACACCAATACTCCCCCAACTCTTCAATGAAATTGAAAGAGAAAGCTCACTACCGAACACATTCTATGAAGCCATCATAACCTTCATCCCAAAACCAGGCAGGGACTCATCAAAGAAAGAGTACTATAGACCCATTTCTTTGATGAACATTGATGCAAAACTTCTCAACAAAATTTTCGCCAATCGACTTCAATAATTCATCCAAAAAATCATACACCATGATCAAACAGGATTCTTTTCAGGGATGCAAAGCTGGTTCAATATACGCAAAACAATTAATATTATTCATCACATCAACAGGAGCAAGAATAAGAACCACATGGTTATCTCAATAGATGCAGAAAAAGCATTTGACAAGATCCAACACCCCTTTATGATGAAGGTTTTGGAAAAATTAGGAATCCATGGAACATTCCTCAATACAATAAAGGCTGTATATGACTAACCTACAGCCAGCATTATACTCAATGTTGAAAAACTAAAGCTATTTCCTCTTAACTCAGGAACAATACAAGGATGCCCACTCTCTCCACTTCTCTTCAATCTAGTATTAGAATGCGTAACTACAGCAATAAGACAAGATGCAGACATAAAGGGGATCCAAATAGGGAAAGAAGAAATAAAACTCTCCCTCTTTGCAGATGACATGATCTTGTATTTAAAGAATCCAATAGACTCCACTCCCAAATTACTCAAGCTGATTCAAAACTTTGGCAAAGTAGCAGGTTATAAAATTTACCCCCCAAAATCAATGGCTTTTCTGTATGGCAACAATGAGAAAAGTGTGGCTGAAATTAGGAAAGCAACTCCATTTGTAATAGCCCCACAAAAAATAAAATACCTAGGAATTAACTTAACCAAAGAAGTGAAGGATCTCTATGATGAAAATTTTAAAATCTTGAAAAAGGAAATCAACACAGAACTTAAAAAATGGCAAAACCTCCCATGCTCCTGGATTGGCAAGATTAACATCGTGAAAATGGCAATCCTTCCCAAGGCTATCTACAAATTCAACGCGATACCTATCAAAATTCCACCCTCATTCTTCAAGGAAATAGAAGAGGCAATCCAAAAATTCAAATGGAACAATAAAAGACCCCGAATAGCAAAAGCTCCTCAACGGAAAGAACAGTGCTGGAGGAATATCAATACCAAATTTCAAACTCTACTATAAAGCCATAGTAATCAAAACAGCTTGGTACTGGCATAAGAACAGATCTCAGGACCAATGGAATAGAATTGAAAACCCATAAATGAACCTACAGACCTATAGCCATCTAATCTTTGATAAGGCAGCTAAAACAATAGAATGGAAGAAAGACAGCCTCTTCAGTAAATGGTGCTGGCAAAATTGGTTAACTACATGTAGAAAACTAAAGCTAGATCCTTATATATCACCCTGTACCAGAATCAACTCCAAATGGATCAAAGACCTTGAACTCAAAGCAGACACTCTGAAAACATTACAGGATGGAATAGGAGAAACCCTAGGTCTCCTTGGCTCAGGCCGAAATTTTCTGAATAGAGACCCGGAAGCACAACAAATCAAAGAAAGGTTGGACAAATGGGATTGCATAAGGTTGCAGAGCTTCTGCAGGGCAAATGACATAGCTAGCAAGATCAATAGAAAGCCCATCGATTGGGAGAATATCTTTACTAGCCATACAACGGACAAGGGTCTCATATCTCAAATATACTTGGAACTCAAAAAATTAAACCACCCAACAACAAATCCTCAAAAAACAACTGCCCAATAAATAAGTGGGTGAAAGACTTAAAGAGAAGCTTCTCTGAAGAAGAAAGAAGGATGGCCAATAGACACATGAAGAAATGTTCAACATCCCTAGCCATAAAAGAAATGCAAATCAAAACAACATTGAGATATCACCTCACTCCAGTTAGAACAGCAAAAATCAAGAACTCTAACAACAACAGATGCTGGAGGGGATGTGGACAGAAAGGAACCTTACTTCATTGTTGGTGGGAATGTAAACTTGTTCAACCACTTTGGAAAACAGTATGGAGGTTCCTCAAAAGACTTCACATAGATCTCCCCTATGATCCAGCAATCCCACTTTTGGGCATTTACCCAAATGTTTACAAACAAGACCACACTAAAGCAACCAGCACAACTATGTTTATTGCAGCATTATTTACCCTAGCTAAGATATGGAACCAACCCAGATGCCCCTCAGTAGATGAATGGATCAAGAAAATGTGGTATATATACACAATGGAATTCTATGCCTCCATCAGAAAGAATGACATTTCCCCATTTGTTAGGAAATGGAAAGACTTGGAAACAATTATATGAAGTGAAGTAAGCCAGGCCCAAAGAAGCATAGGTCCCATGGTTTCCCTTATTTGCAATATCTAGTATAGGTATGAGTCAAGCAGAAAAGGTCAGATAATGTGATGTTAGGAAAATGAACCCTTAAATATGTATTTTAATGTTTTCGTTTCTTTCATGCATGTGTTTCTAACGCATTTACAAGATTATTTCTTTGTTGCTTTGTATGTCCCTCCCCCACAGTGTAACCCCCGCTTTCACTATATTTGATGTCAGTATAACATGTGGAGGAGATGGGGACAAACAAGTGGTTTAAGGATTCAGGTGGACCTGTTGCAACAATGAGAAGTACAAAATGTCATATCAAAACCAGCTTTACAAAGTCGGTGTGGGGGGGGAGTGGGGTATAGTTAGGTGGGGGGAGGAGGGAGGCTGGGTAGGGAGGTGAAGGGTAAACAAAGGAGGAGGCTGCAATGCTTGGTAAGAAATGTATGCATTATCCTGCCCATGTAATTGTAGCCCCTCTGTACAGTATGTTCTCAAATAAAATAAAATAAAATTACAAAACAAAAAACAAAAAACAAAAAACAAAAAACAAAAAAACATTTTAGTTTTATGTACTCAAACATTTACTTAGTGCTCTAAATGAGGAGCATCTCGTCCTCTGACCTACCCCATGAAAAACATTGTGTGATTAAATAAGCAGAAAATCTATTGCGTTTGGGTATCTATAATCCTCATTATGTATAATCCTCATTAACTTTCTGTTTAAGTTGGGTACAACATTCCCTAACTCACCTAACCATATAATCTTTCCACATACTAGCCTGAACATTCATTAACATTTCACTGACCTACAGAACACGTGGGGAAATTTTTTCTTCTTTACTTTAGTTATACATTTATCCCAGTACTATTACATAGAGCTTTGTATTCATATGTTAAATTTGTCCAGATTTGTGAAGAAATCTCTCCAACTCCTTTAAGATCCTCTAAACGCTAGATGCACATACTTTTTCTAAAAGAAGCTGGCAATATAGGTGGGAAAAAGAAAGTTTAGTGATAATCCTTATCATCTGAGACACTGAAGATCATTAATTACTTGGATCTTTCTAACATATTCGGAGAGTCTCAGAAAAGACAACACAACAAAGAGGAGTCACCAGTACTTTCTGGAGGTCCCTTAAAAACACTAAAACCCTCATTTCTGTTTGGCTAAGAAAAATTCCCTTTCTCATTACCTAAAATGCTTGACCAATCTTACCTCTCTGAAATGAGGGCTTTTCCTTTTTATTAAAAAAAGAGTCTCTGTTACAGATTATTTTGTTTTATTATTTGTAGTTTTTTCCTAGGTGATCTGAAAAATAAAAGGAATTTCTAAAACCATAGATAGCTAATGCTATTTTTTCAGAAGTACACAGCCAGGAAGAATGAGTTTATATATAAAGAAAATGTTTATACAGGAAATGTGACTTCAAATTCCAGACTTGTTTAGAGCTTGTACAAAGTTTTTGATAGACTGATAGACTCAAACACTGAGTTAGACCAAAAGATGGTAAAATTCTTTCTTTAATTTTTTGAAGGACAGCTGTGCTCTTCAGCTCAAGACTAGCACTCTAGCACTTGAGCCATAGTGCCACTGGCTTATTTCTTTTTGCTTATGTAGTACTGAGGACTCGAACCCAGGGCCTCAGGCATGCAAGGCAAGCACTCTACCACTGAGCCAGCTTCCCAGCCCCAAGATGGTGAAATTCTTTAAATGTCTCTATGTGTGAAAGAAGTATCCACTTGAGAACAATAATCATAGTTTAGCTGAAGAGGGAGGGAAGGAGCAAACTTCTAGAGTTCTTTTGGACTTTACCCTGAAGCAAACCAAATAAAACTAAATGTTTAATGAAATCTGTCTAAATCCAACCAACACATGCAGAAAAATGCCAAGAGGTCACTCACCCAGGGATACTAATGGTGGGACAAGTAAAGCAAAGGATGGACCTAATTCTGGGGTGATTTGAATCATAGCCACAATTAAAGCTTCAGTACCATGTCAAATACATTTCAACTTTAAAATCCTTTGCTTGCATAAAGGTTTTCAAGTCGACTAATGACTAATGACTACGTGAAACAAAAGCAATGTATGAGAATTGCAATTATCACCACAACAAAGGAAAGGAAGCATAGTTGATATTAATGGCCCACTGTATAAAACTCACATTAATTTCTCTCCATGAGTAAATGAAATAACTTCTTAAATGTGACTCCTGCCCAACATTCAAACTCAATGCAATCGATCATTCACACTATAACCAGAGGAACCTTACAAACCTGATCATAGTCATTTCACTAAATAATGTCACTAGCATCCTGCTTCCCCAGAACTAAACTACAAATCACTGGTTTAACCTGAAAGTCCTTCCCAGTTTCCCTTTGTCACACCCCTCTTCAGCTACATCATTTGCCCTAACTTCTCCATCCTCACCGCATTTCCACAATTCATCCAGAGCACCACACATAATACACTTCTTAATTTTTTCATACCTGAACCATTTCATCAGCTTTCTCTCTTTTTGGATTGCCTTCCCTTCAATGCATCCCTTAGGAAATGATCTGTTGATCAAAATTATGTTCAAAGATCATTATCTCTTTGAAGATCTTCTTTGCTCCCCTAGGTCAAATTAATGTTGCTCTTCCTGTGCCCACAGGAACCTCCTACAGTAGATAATAAATTGTAACACATTAACATTATTAAGAAGTGATTTTCTAGACATAGTTTTACTCAATTTAACCCTAACAATAACCTCATGAGGCTGGTACTATGATTATTATCACCAATTTTCAAGTAAGACAGTCTGAGACATACATACACTGAGTGTCCTATATGAGGTCATTCAAGTATTCACTGACAAACACAAATTTGGAATACAGTTGGTCTGTCCCCATATTAACTCTTAAAGATTATCCCAAAGTTCCATTGCTTGAGGGTCCCCTGGGATCAAGCTAAAAAGAGAATCCAGGGCTTTGTTTGGCTAGAGGTTCCATGAGGCAGGAGTCAACTTCCATAGGAAGCCTTGAAATCAGGGGAAAAAAAGCAGATCCATGATCTAAAATGGGCGATTAAGTCAAGCAAACCAAAGAGGTAAGATTTCACAAGCCCTCAAATAAAAAGCAAATACTAATGTCAGAAACTGGGCTATGAAATAAATAAAAAGTGAGAATAAGTCTGGTTCCATAAGCAGGGTAATTTCTAACTCCTTATGTCCTGAAAAATGAGCTAAGAGATGTTCTCCCTTAGAGGAAGTAGAAATAAATCTATCCATGTACTTACAAGTGTCAGAAAAGTATAAACTCCCCCTTCAAAGCTTCTTCACTTCCCTGTTCAGGATAGGGGAGTTCAAATTTTGAACAGCTCCTCACTGGCCTGGGCAAGATTCTCTCCCATGTGAACAGCACATTCCCCATATTGCAAAACAAGGACCACAGTCATTTATTTATAAATCATACACTGCTCAATTGTAATTTTTGTGTGAGTGATGCTGGGATTAACCTCTTGTAATTGTTAAACAAGCACTCAATACTTAGCCAGTCCCTGCCTAGCCCTCATTTGTAATTTTTATCAGCTTGCTATTTGTCTTAATTGGCACTGCATTTCAGGTCAAAATTCACCAAATTTCTTTAGCAATAGCCTTGTTCCCTCTGGTACCCTGTTCTGCAAATTACATTTTTCTTCACAGATTTAGTGAGAAAGGAGCACATTTTTTAGGACCCTACTCAAATGCATTTTTCTTCATGAAGTGTTACATTTTCAACTTTATTGAAAGTAAACTGATTCTCTCAAATTCCTATACACATTCTTTGTACCAATTAAAGTTATTCTCTGTATTTTTATGTCAATAGCCTTGACTGATGATTCTATTACCACTGCAACTACCACTAATACTAGTAGCTATCTCTTTTTTTTTTCCTGTGCTAGAACTGAGCTTCAACTCATGGCTTGGAATTCTGAAGGTCTCAGTTGACCATACCTTCACTTCCAACATTTTTCTGATTAGTTGAAGGTAAGAATCTCACTGTTTTTTCTATTCCAAACCCCGCAATTCTTAGACTGAACCACTTGAGTAGCTAAGCTTATACATGTGAGCCACTAGCACCTGGGTTCACTTCTTAACAATATGCTATGGGGGTTGGGATGGTGGCTCAATGGTATAGCGCTCGCCTTGCATGAGGCCCTGGGTTCGATTCCTCAGCACCACATAAGCAAAAAGAAAAAAAAGCCAGAAGAGGTGCTTTGGCATAAGTGGTAGAGTGCTAGCCTTGAGCTGAAGAACTGAGGGATAGCACCCAGGCGCAGAGGTCAGGCCTCATGATCAGATCCCCTCTCCCCACCCCCAAAAAAGAATATACTATGGGCCTTTACATATAGTCAATTATTCAACAACCTGAAATGCAGCTGTTTCATGTCAGGAAATAAGAATCACTTTAAAAACTATGAAATAATCTTTTGTAAAAAGACATATTCTTATCTTTATTTTATAAACATGAAAGCTAAGGTACTAAATCATTGACAATCTTGTCAAGTTCACACACCAGTTAGCCATAGAGACGTGAAATGACTCCAGGCCTTATTTCTACATCCAGTTGTACTTACTATCTTTGTGCTGACTCAGTTTTTCTGTTTCCATGTAATAAGGCTGATATCATGTGAACATGGACTGAATGCAGAACAAATTATAAGCAATAGAAAATGTGTCTATCTTCTGAGCTGAGGCATTTTAGAATACAACCATGGAAGCCACAAAAGAGAGATCCTGGATCTAAAAATCACATTACCCAATGCAGAGGTGTTACGCATCAAACATTCAGAAAGCAAAAGACAAACCAGTGATGATCCCTTAGTTCTCTAATTTGTTTTTCTTGTTACCAATGCTGCTATAATAAAGACTCTCCAACCTAGTTTCTCAACATTAATTCTCCTCCAATTTCTGAGTCAACATTTCAGAGTATTTTTCAGCTAACACAGTCAGAAGAAAGAAGAGAAGGAAATGAAAAAGTAAAGGCTACTAGCTTCTTCACATGGAAATAAAACAACAATGAGTCAATCAGATACAATATGTGAGGAACTCACGGAGAACCTCACAAATCCTAATAGTACCTCAGGTGTAATCTCAGATTCCACAAGATCATCTCAGAATAAGAGAAGAGGACTGAATGTAAACAAGTTATGCAGTTATCCTACTCCAACAAAAATTTTTCTTGTCTTTCTATCTACACTACATTTACATATTAGTTTCATTTCCTGTATATAAGGAAATCTTGTCTGACATTAGATTTCAGTAGTCAGAATAGCTTTTAGAAACAGCACAAATTCAATCACTTATTTCAGGTAATTTTCACTTATCATGAAAGAGGATCATGAACTTCTTCATTTCAGTTTCTATAATGGTAGGCACTATCCTCTCTACTGCCTTTCCTATTCATTGACCATAATAGGTACACTCTTTCAAATACTATTAAATTTAGAAATATTAAATGTGTTTGCCTCCCTCCAAGCAAATTCATCATAGTAATTTACACTACTCACAAAAACCCAAACATATACAAATTAGTTAATGGCAGTATTTCTCACAATGGTGAAAACTAGAAACCTCAGTGTTCCACACTAGTTATATTATAGTATTTTCTATAAAAGATTATTTCATAGAGATTTTAAAGTGATTCTCATTTACTTACATGAGACAATCACATTTCAGGCTTGTGAGTAAAATTGTAAATTACAAAAATCTGTATTTTGATTCCATTTATATGTGTGTTTGTATCTATGTCTGAGGACTATTTTGTGTATGGAAATAAAGAAGGCATAAAAATCTGCTTCAGAATTTTAACAATTCTTTCTTGGTAGGTTTTGAGATGCACTTCACTTTTATACTCTTCTGTGTTGCTTCTGTTTTAAATGTTCATATATCTATATATCTATATATAAATAAAGGATTAGAGATATAGCTTAATGTCAATGCTTATCTAGCATGCTTAAGATACCAGTTTCAATATCCACTAGCACAAAAATCACAAATGTAATACAGATTCATATTGGAAAAATGTTTAAGCTGTATCTTAGCTGCCACTTTCCAGCACACCAAAATTTCATTCAATGGAAACACAAAGTGACATAAACTAAGGTTAGCAATCTAGTTTATAGACATAACTTCTACCTACTTTCTATAATCAGAATGTTGCCTGTTATTACTCAATCTACAATGAAAATAATGAGGTTTCAAAAGTACACTCATAGTTAATTCTTTTACTTCAGATTTCAACATTAAACCATAAAGACAGATTCTACATATAGACCATAATTCCAATGAAACCTTGGGTGAAAGTCTTGTTGCAGAATGAGTTCCTAAGTCATAATGTTTTTCTCTTTCTTACCACGTTTCCAATTTATGAAGTCATAGATGTAACAGTACCGGAAAATTTACTGGCTGTCAAATAAAGAAAAAATAAGAGAGGCTCTAAACTATATTTGTTAACACACTCAGTAGTATATCAGACAAGATATTGTGAAATAAGTTCTATACTTCAAGCCTCTTTTACCTGTTAAAGGATTTTTTCAAATAAGAAAGTAATAGACAAAATACACCATGAAGTTTTCTAGTTTAAAATCTAACCACCAGAATTTACCAACTAAGATGGCAAAATAAGAGAGTAAACAGGAAAATATTCTAAAATTCTATTGGAACAATAACCCATGATATCACGGATTATTCCAAGCAGAGTGTAAATGAAGTTTGATTTTAGGGCTAGCCCATCCATTAAACAGATGCTACATTAAACATAAAATTGCTTAATACAAAGTATTTGTGTCACTGGCTATTCTGGTTAAACACACACTATATTCATCATGGTTAAAATAATAAAGATTAATTTGTACTTTAAGTCATAGTTCAGTTGGTTACATAGCTATTCAGGAAAGCTCTCATTCATCTAAATGTTGACTTACAGAGACAAGATTCTTCCATATTGCAGTTTAACATTTGGAATATGTAGTTTCCAACTTTGCCACAGAACAGATGCTGGGGAATAAAAGAAGAGGATTTTATGGATTGAGCTGGAAATAGCATATACCATTTACACCTATGTGCCTTTGTCTAGAAATTAACCATATTATTTTACCTTGCTCCAAGAAAGGACTGAAAATATAGTTCGGTACCTAGGAAGACAAAATGGATTTGTGAACATGATGAATGCTGCTGTAGTTTGATGTTAACTGTTATTTTTATCTTTGTAGAACATGTTCGATACTATGGTAATTTCTTTCCTTTTCTGTATGCCTGAAACTCATGTGGCAAAGGAAGACTCACTGCTCTAAAGTATAGACCTAAAAGTTATTTCCAGCTTCTCCCTTTCCTCAGTGCTCCCACAGTCATCAATATTCCTGTGGCTCATTTTTTTCAGCCTATGCCTTTATCACCCCCACCATCAGCCAGGTATTCAACTGCCGTCTCCTGGAAAGAAATCTCTGCCTCCACTCTGACCTCAAACCCAATTTTCCCACCCCATCCATTGTCACCTCCACCAATACAGAAACAATAACAAATCTTTATTATCCTAAGACATAGTATCACTTCTCCTTACCTTTACACCTCAGTAGGTTTACTTCAGGCTCTGTTAAATATCTCACAATATCTCCTTAAACTACAAAACTGCTCTGCATACTAAATGAGTTCCTTACATATGGACTAAGGAGACAAACAATAATCTCTTAGGAGATATTAAAGTATATATAGGCATTTCTTTATATTCTAAGTGGTCCCAGACTTCTAGAAATTGAGAGTTTGGCTCTACATATTTGATTATTCCTTTTCTTGCCATATAGCCATACATTTGGAATATTTTAAAATATGGAATGCTTCAGCAATTTGTTTGTCATCCTTATACAGGAGACATGCTAATCTCTGCATCATTTCAATCTTAGTATACAGTATATGTTGCTGTAGCAAGTACTTGATATTGCTTTCTATTGCCTTCAGCATGTTGATGCTCTAGCCAGCCCTTCTTTACTGTTTCTACAATATGCAGCAATGGATTCTACAACAAATATAATCAAATAAATATAATCTCTAATAAATGTAATTATTCCATATTATATATTACATTGTTATATATTAATGTAATTACTAATATGTATTTGATTATAGTTTACAAGAGAATAAGTAACAGCAAAACTGTTAAGGCTGTGGCCCATGGGAGCACTTGTTCACTTTGCAGACGCCCATCCCTAAAATAATATAAACTAGTCTTCTTTCCTCTCTTCCCAGCATTACTATGTGTTCACTGATGATTATTTAATAAATGAAGTGACCTAAGAATTCTAACCAAATCTACAATTTTATCAGCAATTCACCTTTATATTATCCCAATAAACCAAGACAGGAAGAGATGAAGAAGAAATTAGAGAGCTAAAAAGGTCTTAAAAGTGTGGTGGATATTAAAGCAGATAGTTGTGACAGAACTGGTGATATTGTGACACAATCCTCTGGTGATATTGTGACACAATCCTGCCAAAGTAGGACAGGCAGGGAGGGAGAGGAGGAGGAGGAAGAGCATCATAATGATTCTTCTCAACACTTCTCTGGAACAAACTTGAATTGGTTTCTTCAAGGTGGGGGTGATGGGCTTGAGGGGGGGACCCTTTCTCTGAAGTCTGACAAGGAATCAGGAAATATTGCAGTCCCTCAGGCAGTCCAAGTAAGCACAGGAACAAGATAAGAATTCCTCACCTTGAGCACTCACACTGAGCTTTTTTTTGAAAGTTCTCAAACCTTCATGATAGAAACAGTTTTGATCCTCACAGCAAGATCTGTGAGGCAGGAAGGACAGGGAGTCTGATCTTTAGTGAGGTAAACTGAGTCAGAAAGGAGCAATTGTAGGTCATCCAACACCAAGGCCAATGCCTGCATTTCTTTTTTTTTTTAATTTTTACTTTTTGTGAACATACTGTACAGAGGGGTTAAAATTACATGGGCAAGATACTCATCCAGCATGTATTTATTGATCTCCTATTATGTGGCAGAGCCTGTGTCAAGCGAGGTAGATCTACATGGCACTTGCTCTGAACTTAGAGAACTGTACATTTGAAGAAAAGACCAATAAATCATTAACATAATAACAGGTTTTAGTTAATATCATAATTTCTGATTATGTTACCATAACATGGGAAATTATAGAACAATATTGTTAGAGCAATGATATAAATATACCAGCAGGAAGATTTCAGGATCAAGGAATCAGAAAGGAAAAGTCTGAGCTAAAAGGTAGTGAAAGCAGTGAAATTCCTGAAGGAGCCAGGTGCTGGTGACTCACACCTGTAATCCTAGTTACTCAGGAGGCTGAGATCTGAATCTATGTGATATCCTACCAGTCTAGCTGACCTGCAGTAAGCATTGCATTAGATTGGTTTAGCTAGCGTCTTCCTCACCCCCAGTGTCTTGTAAATACCAGCTCCATGGCTAATAAAGTGTTACTTGTGGCCATGCCCTGGTGGCTCACGCTTGTAATTCTAGCTACTCCGGAGGATGAGATCTGAAAATTGCAATTCATAGCCCACCCTGGGCAGGAAAGTCCATGAGCCTCTTATCTCCAATGAACCATCAAAAAAGTTGCAAGTGGAGCTCTGTCTCAAAGTGATACAGTACTAGCTTTGAGCAAAAAAGCTAAATTAAACATTTTTTACATCAAAGGAAAATGAGCAAATATGAGTGAGGCAGGAAAAAAAGAATCACAAGGACCCAGAGAAACAAAGGTAAGTGTTTCCTTTCTAAGTGGAAGCTAGATAGTTGATACATTCATAAGTAAATACATTGGTTGGTGTGCAGGTATATGCAGATACATTCACTGAAATACAGTAAACTCAAATGTCATCTCAAGTATTGTGTAATTCCTTAGAAAGGCAAAGTTCAACAAAATAAAAATAAACAACAGGAATCAGCTACTCAAAAGGAGTAGAGTAGGGTCAAGGAGAAATGAGTAAATGAATGAAGAAAAAAGAGGAGAAAACAGTCAAGAATCCTATGTATTTCCTACAAAATGAAAATGAATGAGGGGAGGAGAGGAATGGGTGAGAATTTTGAAAGGAGTAACATGGACCAAGACATATTGAATTCATCAACTGCTTTGTTACATGACAACTCCATTATACAATGACTTAAAGACAATTCCAGCCAGGCACTGGTGACTCATGCCTGTCATCCTAGCTACTCAGGAGGCTGAGATCTGAGGATTGCAGTTTAAAGCCAGCCCAGGAAGGAAAGTCCATGAAACTCTTATCTCTATTGAACCACCAGAAAACCAAAAGAGGCACTGTGGCTCAAGTAGTAGAGCAATGGCCTTGAGCTTAGGGACATCGCCCAGGCCCAGAGTCCAAGCCCCATGACTGACCAAAAAATAAAAAAGAGACAATTCCAAAACATTCAGAACAAATAGAGTGAAAGAAGCAAGGCAGAAGTAAAAAAAAATATTACAAGGAAAGAACTGAATTCGAAGACTTACATTCCAATCACTGGGGTGTCATGATTCTATGTCAGTGGCATACGTTGCTGGCTCCCAGAGCCTCAGTTTCCCTCCTCTGGTGAGAGAAGGATCTGGGTCCCAGAGGGTGCCCTTCTAAATCTGAGGTTCTCTGCAGTTCTACATTGCTATTCTTGTTCCTCCAGAGAAAGACAGACAGAAAGACAAACAGACAGACAGACTGTGCCACGTGAGCCTGGTGCAGGATAATTTATAGTGCAACAATGCAAACGGAACATATTCACCAACCACAATCTTGATTGTCATCATTATTGGCCTCGTGGGAGAAGTTTATTTCTTCCCTGCCCTTCAAATGTTAGCACAATGTGAAAAGACTGGCTGTACTTTTCCTGGGCTTTGCAAGATGTAAGTCTGTAAACACGGAGACAAATCCATTTCAATGTCTGGCTTCAGGAGGAGGAGAAGGGGCCATCTAGAGCTACCATTCCGGCAGGGTGCAGTTCATTCCCACAAATATAATTGGAGAACCTACCAGGTACCTCATTTCCCCCCTCAGAGATCATTCTCTGCTTTAGTTCCATCCGTCATATGTCCTTTATTAACCTCATGAACATCTTATAGTGCCAGGTACCAGTATTACAGGCTCATGCCTGTAATCCTAGCTATTAAAGAGGCTGAGATCTGAGGATCATGGTTCAAAGCCAACCCAGGTAGGAAAGTCTGTGAGACTCTTATCTGCAATGAACCACCAGAAAACCAAAAGTGGAGCTGTGGGTCAAATTGGTAGAATGCTAGTCTTGAGCAAAAATGATCAAGGACAGTATGCAGACCCTAAGTTCCAGCCCCAGGACAAGCATATATGTGCGCGCACACACACACACACACACACACACACACACACACACACACACACACACACCACATGCACACACACGTATCTGAATACATAAACCTTCCTTATAGATAACATCTTTCCTGTGAATTCTCCCAAGATGCCCACCAAACTATTGGTAACCCTTTCAAGCATTTGCCCAACATTAATACCTCACTTCATACCTGATCAGCAATAGTTCAAACCCTAGTATCATCAAAAAAAAGAGAACAAAAGAAAAAATGAAAGAAAGGGCTGGCTGGTAGTTCCTGTCATCCTAGCTCTTCAGGAGGCCAAGATCTGAGAATAATGGTTCAAAGCCAACCTGAGCAAGGACAAGACCAATCTATGAGACCCTTATTTCTAACCAGTGGTAGAGTGCCAGCCTTGAGCAAAAGTCTTCAGGGAACTGAAGGATCTCTATGATGAAACATTTAAACCTGAAAAAGGAAATCAAAACAGAACTAAGAAAGTGGGAAAACCTCCCATGTGCCTGGATTGAAAGGATCAACATTGTGAAAATGGCAATACTTCCCAAGGCTATCTACAAATTCAATGTGATACCTATCAATATTCCAACCTCATTCTTCAAGGAAATAGAAGAGGCAATCCAAAAATTCATGTGGAACAAAGAAAGTCCCCGAATAAAAATAAAGAACAGTGCTGGAGGAATAACAATACCAAATTTCAAACTCAACTACAAAGCCATAGTAATCAAAACACCTTGGTACTGGCACAAGAACAGACATAAGGACCAATGGAATAGAATCGAAAACCCAGAAATGAACCCACAGACTTATAGTCATCTAATCTTCGATAAGGGAGCTAAAATAATAGAATGGAAGTACAGCTTCCTCAGTAAATGGTGCTGGCAAAATTGGTTAATAACTAGTAGAAAACTAAAGCTAGATCCTTCTGTATCACACTGTACCTGGATCAAAGACCACGAAGTCAAAGAAGACACTCTGAAAACATTACAGGACGGAATAGGAGAAACCGTAGGTCTCCTTGGCACAGGCAGAAAATTTCTTAATAGAGACACAGAAACACAACAAATCAAAGAAAGGTTGTACAAATGCGATTGCATGAAGTTGCAGAGCTTCTGTTTGGGAAAGTACATAGCTAGCAAGATCAATAGAAAGCCCACGGATTGGGAGAAGATCTTTACTAGCCATACAATTGACAAGGGTCTCATATCTAAAATATATCTGGAACTCAAAAAATTAAATCCCCCAATAACAAATCCTCAAAGAAACAACTGCCCAATAAATCAGTGGGCTAAAGACTTACAGAGAAACTTCTCTGAAGAGGAAAGAAGGATGGCCAATACACACATGAGAAAATGCTCAACTGGAGGGGATGCGGACAGAAGGGTACCCTACTGCATTTTTGGTGGGAGTGTAAACTTGTTCAACCACTTTGGAAAGTAGTATGGAGGTTCCTCAAAAGACTCCACATAGAGCTCCCCTATGACCCAGCAATCACACTTCTGTGCATTTATACAAATGATCCCAAACTAGACCATACTAAAGCTATCAGCACAACTATGAATATGGAACCAACCTAGATGCTCCTCAGTAAATGAATGGATCAAGAAAATGTTGTATATACACAATGAAATTCTATGCCTCCACTAAAAAGAATGACATCTCCCCTTTTGTTAGGAAATGGGAAGACTTGGAAACAATTATATGAAATGAAGTAAGCCAGGCCCAAAGAAACATAGGTTCCATGGTTTCCCTTATTTGCAATAACTAGTATATGTCTGAGAGAAGTAGTAATGGTCAGATAAGTTGATGTTAGGCAAATGAACCCCAAGATAGTGACTCAAGTAGTTTTTCTTTCTTGCTATTGTTTCTAACATATTTATAAGATGATTTCTTTGTTGCTTTGTATGTCCATCCCCCACAGTATAACCCTTGTTTTCACTGTATTTGATATTGATATAATTTGAGGAGGGGAAGGAAAAAAATTGTTTAATTAGGTATAAGGCTGACCCATTGCAACAATTAGATGTACAAGATGTTATGTTGAAAAATGAACTTTACAACTTTGGCTGGAGAAGGGGTGGGCAGGGAGAGAAGATGGGAGGGCAGGGATGGTATGGGGAAACAAAGGAGGAGGCAACAATGTTTGGTAAGAAATGTACTCATTACCTTGCTCTAGTAATTTTATCCCCTCTGTATGGTATCTTCACAATAAAAAAAATTATTAAAAATAGGGGGGAGGCGGGGAAGGGAGGTGAAGGGTAAACAAAGGAGGAGGCTGCAATGCTTGGTAAGAAATGTATGCATTATCCTGCCCATGTAATTGTAGCCCCTCTGTACAGTATGTTCTCAAATAAAATAAAATAAAATTAAAATAATAATAATAAAAAATGCTCAGGGACAGTGCTCAGGCCCTGAGTTTAAGCCCTAGAACTGGCACCAAAAAAAGAAAGAGAAAGGAAGTAAGTTAGGAAAGAAGGAAGGAAGGAAGGAGGCGAGGGAAGGAGGGAGGGAGGGCAATTTGAATGTCTCATTTAGTAAGCCAATGGCTACTGTTGTCTAATGTTTTGGAGTGAATTCTTGTTTAATAACGCACTATGAAGGTTCTCGCTATTCTAAGCCTGTCAATATCAACCTGAGACCTATGCTTTCAGATTTGATTCTGTTTTTTGTTGTTATGTTGTTGTTGTTTTGGTTTTATTTTTTTGATGGCTGTGGGACTTGAACTCAGGGCCTGGGAGTTGTCCCTGAGCTCTTTTGCTCAAGGCTACTGCTCTACCTCTTTGAGCCACAGCTCCACTTCTGGTTTTTGAGTAGTTAATTGGAGAGAAGATTTTCACAGGGATTTTTCTGTGTGGGCTGACTTTGAATCATGATCCTCAGATCTCAGTCTCCTGAATAGATAGGATTACAGGCCTGAGCTACCAGCCCCCAGCTCAGGTTTACATCTTTATCTGTGAATTATGTGCCAAGCTACAGCATCCTCTGTCATGAAGATGTCTAATAACCATTGCAAATGGACTAAGTAGCAGGAGTAGCAGGCTCAGAGACAAGACCCTGGGCAGGGCAGCAGGGCCACCTAAGCCAGGATGAACAATTAATGACCCAGGTCTGGCTTTGTTCAGCTACCTAAAGATAACAGTTTTTTAAATGTGTGTGTGTGTGTGTGTGTGTGTGTGTGTGTGTATGTGTGTTAAATGAGCAAATGGTTGTTGAAGTGAAAGACATTCCAAAATCTCCAAGGCTAAAGCTTCTGCAGCTAGGCTGCAGTTATGCTTTTGTAGCTTATGCTAGGACAGATAAATCAATTCTACCAGAGCTGCAAAGCCGTACCTGGTACAAAGGAGAGATGTGATGGTGGGAATCGGTGATGACACTGATTAGTCATGTCTGCCCTACATGATCAGAAATGGCTGCAGGAACAATGCCTTCCTGTCAGGTATTCTTCATGCTTGCCCTACATTTTGTGAAATAGACTTTTCACTGCTATCTCTCTCTCCTCTCTCTCTCTCTCTCTCTCTCTCTCTCTCTCTCTCTCTCTCTCTCTCTCTCTCTCTCTCTCTCTCTCTCTCTCACACACACACACACACACACACACACACAAACACACATACACACACACACACACACACACACACACACACACATACACACACACACACACAAAGCCAGGGAGAAGGATAGACTGGAATAAAGGTGTTCATTGAAGTGGGCTATAATCTAATGAGGAAGAAGATGGCTCTCAGTCCCCACGGAGCCATCTCTGATTCCTAGGCTGAGGGCTTTGTAAGGGGTCTCCAGGGCCTCTCTATCAGCAGGTGACCTCCACTCTTTAGCCTCCTTGCTAGAGCCTCCTGACTCCTTGCTAGAGGACATCATGCATATTATCTCATCTCATCTTTTGTTGTTGTTCTGGTCCTGGGGCTTGAACTCAACACCTAGTTGCTGTCCCTTAGCTTTTCACTCAAGCTAATGTTCTACCACTTGAACAGTTCCATTCTGGCTATTTGGTGGTGAATTGGAGATAAAAAAAAAATCTCATGGACTTTTGCCAGGGTTGGCTTCAAAGTTATAACTGTCAGATTACTATGCCCAGCTGGCAAATTATTTCTAAAGCAAAATAGGTTAGTGGTTTATTCCTGTAATCCTAGCTATTCAGAATGCTGATAATATGAGAATCAGGGTTTGGAGCCAGTCTAGGCAGCCAAATCCTTGAGATATTTATCTCTAATTAACCAGCAGAAAAGCTGGAAGTGGAGGTGAGACTCAAGTGGTTGAGCACTAGCTTAGAAAGAAAAAGCCAAGCAAGAAGACGAAGCCCTGAGCTCAAGCCCCAGTATTAGCACAGAAAAAAAGGAAAGAAAGGAATAAAGGTAGGAAGGTAGAAAGATTGGAAGAAGGAAGGTAAGAAGGAAGGAAGGAAGGAAGGAAGGAAGGAAGGAAGGAAGGAAGGAAGGAAGGAAGGAAGGAAGGAAGGAAGGAAGACAGAGAGAGAAGAAAGAAGGAGGGAGGGAGGAAGGGAGGGAGAAGGAAGGAAAATAAGGAGAAAGAAATGGAGAAAGAGAAAGAAAAAAGAAAGAAGAGAAAGAAAGGGAGGAAGAGAAAGGAAAGACAAAAAGTAAAAAAAAAAAAAAAAGAAAGGCAGCCAGGAAGACAGGCAGGCAGGCAAAGTCATAACATTGAATGCAAATCCTGGCCTTGCTATATTATCTTTTTATATAAACCTTATCATATAATTGGGCCTCACACACACAAAATGATACGACCTAATCAAATTATCTCTCTTTCTAGCTCTATTCCTATATAGTCAATAGCATGGGTAAAGTCACTGCAGTCTCTATTAGCAGGGTCAGAAACTGCCTGGTTGATGAAAGTCATGTTCCATGCTCTCTGTCTCTCTGTCTCTCTGTCTCTGTCTCTGTCTCTGTCTCTGTCTCTGTCTCTGACTCTCTCTCTCTCTCTCTCTCTCTCTCTCTCTCTCTCTCTCTCTCTCTCTCTCTCTCTCTCTCTCTCTTTCCATTCTTCATGGCTAGCCCCTGAGAAGCAAGCAACTGCTACCGAACACCATCAAATCACACCTTCCCATCCCCTATATACACAGTGTTCCGAGTGGTCCTTCTGAGATGATTACCATGCTTCATCCCCACCCCCGCCCCCACACAGCACAGACCTCCTGATTGTGGCTCAGAGCTCTATCCTAGGCACTGTAACCTTCTGACTACACTGAGCAATTCTTCTCTCCATGCAGCTGTGGCTGCTAAGCTTCAGAGAGCAACATAAATTTCCATCAAGTCCACACTCTGCCCACAAATGTCAATGCCAATGTCCATGCCACTTTGGTCATGTAGGAACAGGCTGGGGGGAACATCTTTGGCTCATTCAGCCTTACTTCCAGATGCAAGCAACACCTGCCAGACTTCATTCTTCTCCCTTCCTGCTCCCTTCCTGGCCCTGCCTTGGCTTTCACAAGGCACTTGCCCTTGGGAGCAGAGGCTCCTGTGGGCATATAGAAATATTATCTGCATAACTTATCACTCCCTATACAGTCATCTTCCCCCAACTAATGGAGAATCAGAGAGAGTTTTTTAAACTACCAGATGTGTGTGTGTGTGTTTGTGTGTGTGTGTGTGTGTGTGTGTGTGTGTGTGTGTGTGTGTGTGTGTGCATAAATATCTAGCCACCCAGTGAAGGAACATATTGCTTTTATGATTCTGTGTCATTCTTCAAGCTAGTTCCTTTATAAGAGTGCTTTATGTGGGCACGAATTCATTACTCCTTCTAGACCATCTCCTGTTTCTTTTTTATATTACTTGTGTGTATATGAGTGTGTGTGGGTGAGTGTCTGTGAATGAGTGTGTGTGTGTGTGTGTGTGTGTGTGTGTGTGTGTGTGTGTGTATGAATGTGTGTCCTGTTCCTGGGGCTTGACTCAGGACTGGGGCACTTCTCCTGAGCTTTTTCCACTTAAGGCTGATACTCTAGACCTTGAGCCAAAGCTCCACATATGGCTTTTTGCTGGTTAATGAGTGATAAAATTGTTACAGACTTTCCTGTCAGTTTTCAGATCTCAGCGTCCTGATTAGCTAGGATTACCGGTGTGAGCCACCAGCAACCCAACCTAACTTCAGTTTCTAGAATGGTTACCTGATCCATGCTCAGCCAGTCAGAATTTCAGCAGTTATTGCCCTATGATATGTAGATTTTCCAAGCAACAAGAATGGGGATTAGCATTGTGAAGTGATTCTCTTTCACTGACAGGCCATAACAGCAGAGAATAAGCCTTCACTTCAGTGACTTCCTCTGTGCCACATCGGGAGATCTGATAATGCCAATAGAGGGGAACAGAGAATGGAGAAGCAAACATTCCTTATGACATTATTTATTTTTTAAAATGATCTTTAAGTCGTTGTACAAAGAAACTTCTATCCTGACGGGCTTTTTGTTGTTGTTGTTACCAGTCCCTGAACTCTTTCACTCAAGGCTAGCACTCTACCAGTTTGGGCCACAGCTCTACTTCCAGTTTTGGGTGGTTAATTGGAGATAAGAGTCTCACAGCTTTTCCTTCCCAGGCTGACTTTGAACTGCAAACCTCAGATCTCAGCTTCCTGAGTTGCTAGAATGATAGGTGTGAGCCAACTTCAAATAACCACCAGAAGTGGAGGTGTGGTTCAAGTGGTAGAGTGCCGACTGTGAGAAATATAAATTCCAGTAAGTGTGCAGGCCCTCATTTCCAGCGGGAGTGCTGGCACAAATTAAAAAGAAAATAAAGAAAAGGAAAAAAAGAAGATAGAAAGGAAGGGAAGAGAAGGAAAAGAAGAAGGGAAAGGAGTTAAAAGAGAAGAGAATTGAGGAGAAGAGAGAAGATGTGTATGCCAAGCACTGGTGACTCATGTTGTAATCCTAGCTCCTCAGGAGGCTAAGATCTGAGGATCCTGAATGGAAGCCAGCCTGGGCAGTCCATGAGACTCTTATCTTCAAATAACCACCAAAAGTGGTGGTATGGATTAAGTAGTAAAGCAATAGTCTTGTGTGACAAAACTAAGCAAGAGCCTAAAGGCCTGAATTCAAACTCCACTCCAGGTGTGTGTGCACAGGACCATACAACACACACACACACACACACACACACACACACACACACACACACAAACACACACATACACACACACATCTACACACACACATTGATGTGGCTGTTGGCAGGAGGCCTCAATCACTCAGCTCCAGGGCCTCTCTGCAGAACTGCTTGAGCATCCTTACATCATGGCGCCTAGATTTCCTCAGAGGAGGACAAGACACCCTAGGCCATAGCACGAGTTCTTTTATGGTTTAAAGCCAGTCACCCTATAGTTTAAGGAGGAATGATTAGCATCTCCACACCTCACCTTCAAGGAAAGGGTTTCTAGACAATTGTCCATTGCAATGCATAGTTTCTCTTCTGAGCCATAGGAAAATGCCTTCTCATTTCACTACAAGGAATCTTCACCATTTTTTTGTCAGACATGGGGCTTGAACTCAGGGCCCAGGTGCTATCCTTGAGCTCCTTTTGCTCAAGGCTAGTGCTCTTGCAGTTGACCCACAGCTTCCTTTATGATTTTCTGGTGATTCATTGGAGATAAGACTCTCATGAACTTTCTTGATGGGGCTAGTTTTGAACTCTGATCCTCATATCCCAGCCTCCTCATTAGTTAGTATTACAGGTGTGAGTCACCAAGGCCTGGCTTCCTCACCCTGTTTATTAGGAGTTTGTTTTGATCTCCTTGTGTGCTACAAATTGTGGAATAACTGACCTTGTTTTACTCTATGCTCCTTGGAAACAAAGACTTATAGCCCACGTCCATGAACAGTAAAATATTTCACTGCAAATATTTTACACACTACCATCATCTATAAATTTTCCTGATCTCCTTTCTGACTTTTTTCTTGCCTTGTTTTTTCCCATTTATTTTGTGGTGCTCTCTAAGCTTTGCATTTTAAAGAGCTGCCTTAAATCCTTTTCAGGACAAGGCAAGATATAAATAAATAAGTAAAGCATATGAATGTACACATATGTACCTAATAAAGCTCTCTTGATTTACAACTATGGATCCTGTGTGTCAGAGCCCCAAATCATTTGAGCAAATTCAGGTCATTGTATCTGACAGATGCTGTGATAAGGAGACTATCAGCAGCACTTACAGAATCTTCCAGAATCCATTACTTATTCATGTTGCATGCCAAGCGCTAACCTAACCCTCCTTTACCTTCACAACAGCCCCCAGAGGTAGGTAGGCACTGTCTGGTCCCTATGTTACCAATTAGGCTTAAAGGGGTGATACATCTTTTGCCAAGATTACATTTGAAAGCCAGCCACTGATGGCTCATGCCTGTAATCCTAGCTACTCAGGAGACTGAGATCTGAGGATCACAGTTCAAAGCCACCCTGAGCAGGAAAATCCATGAGACTCTTACCTCTTAATGAATCACCAGAAACCTGGAAGTGGAACTATGACTCAAAGTGGTACATTGCTACCCTTGAGCAAAAAAGCTCAGGGTCATGACCCAGGCCCTGAGTTCAAACCCCATGACTGACCAAAAAAAAATCAATTTATAGAAAGTAGCAGAGACACAAAACAAACACAAGATGGGTGAGTGCTGGAGTAGAAGTTCTATAATGTTTTGGGGCATATTGTAAGATGTTATTAATAAGAATATCAAAACTCCATGGAGATAAACCAAAAATCATCAAGTAGTTGCTTACCATTCTTGGGTCAACTCCAGCTTTGCCATGGGTGGTGCTCAGTTCCCCAAAAAAGGAGAAGAAAATACACCAGAGAGGATTCCACAGCACAAGCAAGAAGCTATGGGTGACATATGTGAAGCATAGAGAGCAGAATTTCCATGACTTAAGAAAACAGGACACAGCAGACATACTACAGATGTTCAAAGAACCCCAAACTTCATTCCCTAAGAAGGTTCTAGGGGTGATGAAATTTGAGCTGCACCTTGAGAGACAGACTACAACTGGGTATAAAGAGAATACTAAAACCAGGCACCAGTGGCTCCTATAATCCTAGCTACTCAGGAGCTAAGATCTAAGGATCAAGGTTCAAAACCAGCGTGAACAAGAAAGCCTATGAGACTCTTATCTCCAATAAATGACTAAATAAAAAAAGCCAGAAGTGGAGCTCAAGTGATAGAGCACTAGCCTTGCCCCAAAAAGCTTGAGAAAAGGAACATGCCCCTAAGTTTAAGCCACAGGATTGGTACAAAAGAAGGAAGAGTAGAAGGAGAAAGAGAAGATTCCAGTAGACTGGAAGGAAATACAAAGTTGAAATTTTCCAGGTATCCACACTGTATAATTAATTGGCCCTTCAAAAACTTACATTAGCCAGCTAAGACTAAGCAGGTAGCAGGTGGTCAGTCACTGCAATCGCACTCTAGAAGAGAAAAGCACAGATGCTATACCCCGGACTCTCAGAAAAGAGAAAACTCAGAAAGAACCTGGAATCTACCCATCCCCCAACTCTGTAGCAACAAGATGAATGAAAAACCAGGAAAAGGTGTGTGTGTGTGACTGTGACCCCTACACCACTGCTTCGTTGAGGGCAGAGAAGGTAGGAATACTGAGGTCTGGACACTCATCCACGAAATGGGGCTAAATGTATTTCCCCCCCTAGGGAGATCAAATTAGATAATCCACTTAGAAAGCATTCTACCCTATAAAACAGAATAATATGAACATTCCCAGGACTGGACAACATCCTTCTATACAAGTGTATGTGTTCTATTTGGGACCAACCTAAATTAAGCTAAAAGCTGTTTCTTGATCCTTGCAATGAACTTTTTTTTTAAAGTGTCTATATGCATGTGTGTGTGCACACACATACACACACACACATACACACCACACATACACATGCATACTGGAATTATGCTGGAACTCAGGGCCTGTACACTGTCCCTTAGCTTTAATTTTTTAAAATTTTTTCTTAACCACTTGTGCCACTGCTCTACTTCTAGCTTTCTGTAGGTTAACTGGATATGAGTCTCACAGACTTTCCTACCTGGGCTGGCTATAAAACACTCTCTTCAGATCTCAGCCTCTTGAGTAGCTGGGATTATAGGTGTGAGCCACCAGTTCCCAGTTTTGCACTGGCTCTGGGTTTACCTTCTGTGCTGCACATAAAAATATCTATTCTATTTTCATATCTTAGTTCTCCAAGTATTTACAGCCAATAATTACCACCATTGCCCTTCTCCCAACCAAAGTTCTAGACTATTCAAAACAATTCTTTGCCAGCTGCTAGCGGCTCACAAATGTCACCATAGCTACTCAATAGGCTGAGTAGTGGTAGGATTGTGGTTCAAAGTCACCCCAAGCAGGAAAGCCTCTGAGATTCTCATCTCCAATTAACTACCAAGAAAAAAAGGCAGAAATGGAGCCGTGGCTTAAGTGGTAGAGTGCCAGCCTTGAACAAAAAAAAAAAGCTCAGACACTGCATGTAGGCCCAGAGTTCAAACCCTAGGTCTGTTCACATATGCACACATGTGCTCGCGCGTGCACGCACACACACACACACACACACACACACACACACACACACACACACGTAGTCCATCTCCTTCTGAGGCTTTTCACAGTTTCACACAAAAACAGCGTGGCACCTTCTGTCTGACACTTTCAAGAGTTTTCCATATGATGACCAGTAAACAACACGAGTTCTAAATGTATCTATACCTAGAAGCTAGTTGATCCTCCTACCATCCATGCTTCTGAACTACCTTGCTTTCCTTCTGTAGCCAATCTAATTCTTGCTGGCTAGCTCAACATTCAGCCCACATCCTTGAATAAATAAAGCTTTTTCTGATGAAAGGTCGTGCTCTAACTCTTGAGTTTCAGAACCATTTCTGGCAATTTCTAAGTAGTTTATTGGAGATCAGAGTCTCATGGACTTTTCTGCTTTGAACTTTTCTAACTTTTCTGTTTTGAACTGCAATCTTCAAATCTCAGCCTCCTGAGTAGCTAAGATTTCAGTCATGAACCACTGGTACCTGGCATCAGTCTTTTTTCTTTGCTCCAGAATTCCTCTCATGTTGATCCTCATGCACTAAAAGACAATTCAACGTTACTGTCAACATGATGGCTTTTAAAATCAAATTTCCCTGCATACAGTCTAGACCCTTCTGCATCACAAGCCACTAACAAGTTATCTGAGATCTGATCATCAACACAAGGCAGGTGACACTAGTAATTTTAGGAGCTTTGTCCTGAGGATTAAAGAAGTATTTAGGTGGGGGCTAGTGGCTTGTGTCTGTAATCCTAGCTATTCAAGAGACTAAGAGTGAGAAGATTGTAGTTTGAGGCCTGCCTGGGTAAAAATGTTTGCAAAAATCTATCACCAAAATAACCAATAAAAAGCAAGGCTGGAGGAATGTTTCATATAGTAGAGCACCTATAAGCAGCAAATTCAAGCCTAGTTACTGCTTTAAAAAAAAAGAATAACTTTTACTCTTCACTGTACACTTGAACAACTCAAATGCATATCCCTGGAGAGCCTATTTTTAAATGGTTTTCCTAGATAATTAATATATAGACAGGGATGAGAGCTCTGTAGCAAAGACCTTGATATTTGAAAGGTTTTTTTTTTAATACATCATTGTTGTTCTATATTTTAAAATAAGATTAGATTATCAAAACTGGTTAATCAGCAAGGTCTAGCTTTCAAAGTCAACTATGTGTAGTTATTTCATTTATCATAATCCATGAGCTGGATAGCATTTGGCAGCGTCCTTATATTTCAATTTACATCACTTTCAGCATTTCACTGTTCTGAGAAACATTATGTATGGGCTTGTGCATGTAAATATATTTATAGCCACTCAACTATTTACCTAGGATAAATTCTGAGATGAGGAATTGCTGACTTGAAGGGTAATACACACATTTTTTTGGGGGGGTCCAGTCATGGGGCCTGAATTCTGGGCCTGGGCACTGTCCCTCAGCTCTTCAGCTCAAGGCTAGCGACCTACCACTTGAGACACAGCGCCACTTCCGGCTTTTTTCTTTTTGCTTATGTGGTGCTGAGGAATTGAACCCAGGGCCTCAGGCATGCAAGGCAAGGGCTCTACCACTGAGCCACCTTCCCAGCCCCCATAATACAGTTTTAAGAATTTTGAACATGTCAACTTGCTATCCTTAATGCAATGGTCAATAGGATGGCATGCATTAGAGCTACAAATAAGAAAAAAGGGGGCTGAGAGGGTGGCTCAGTGGTAGAGCGCTTGCCTTGCATGCATGAGGCCCTGGGTTTGATTCCTCAGCACCACATAAGCAAAAAGAAAAAAAGCAGGATGTGCCGCTGTGGCTCAAGTGGTAGAGTGCTAACCTTGAGCTGAAGAGCTGAGGGACAGCGCCCAGGCCCAGAGTTCAGGCCCCACGACCAGACCACCCCCCCCAAAAAAAGAAAAAAGAACAGTTCAAATTGATTTAAACAATAAAGGGGATTTATGGGCTCATAGAACTGGCAAGTATAGCATTTAAGTGAATTTCAAGGCTAGCAGGATTCTGCATTTTAATAATATCATCAGGGATCTGTCTATATCATCTCATCTCTCCCCTTAGCCCTGTGTGGTAACAGACTTTTTTCAGTTAAAATATCTTTTTCTGTAGCCAGCAATTGCAAATGCCTATACAGGGAGAAAAGGAAGCTCTCTAGAAATGAATGGGCCTGGGGAAAATTATAGTTGTTTTTGTTTCTGTTGGTTGAGGGGCTTGAACTTGGGGCCTGAATGCTGTCCTTGAGATTTTTCTGCTCAAGGCTAGCCTTTGAGCCATAGTGACATTTCCAGTTTTCTGGTGGTTCATTGGAGATAAGAGTCTCATCTGCCTAGGCTGGCTTTGGACCATGATCCTCAGATCACAGCCCCCTAAGTAGCTAGGGTTACAGGTGTGAGCCACTGGTGTCTGGCTAAAAAGTTATGTTAAAGGAAGTAACTCAGGTCCAGAAAGAAAAAAGAACACATGTTGTTTCTAATAGATGGAAAACAGACCTAATTTATAAATATATATAAGCACACACTGGGTCATGTGCATATATATATATATATATATATATATATATATATATATATATATATATATATGTACATACACACATACATAGATACATACTACAAATGTATTAACGAAAGTATATGGTATACCATTAACTGAAATATGTGGTATATGCAGGAGAGAATTCTTTGAACAATTAACAGAGTCTAACAAAATGGATAACAGGAAGCTAGAACTTGAGGTGGGGGGCAGGAAGGTGAGGTGGTAGGATGTGGAGGGATGGAGAGAGGAAGGGTGGGGGAATGCAATCATCATATTCAATGTACACTGTGAAAATGGAACTATGTAACCTGGGTGGGGTTGGGAGAGAAGGGAAGAATGATGGAAGGAATGGCGTGGATCAAGGTGCAGTGTACAGCTGATAGCTTGTGGCTGTTGCCCATAATGCTAGCTACTCAGGAGGCTGAGATTTGAAGATAAAGGTTCCAGACTGGCCTGGGTAGGAAATTCCATGAGATTTTCTACAAATAACTACAAGAAAACCAGCAGGGGAGCTGTGGCTCAAAGTGGCAGAGGGCTAGCCTTGAGCAAAGAAGCTCAGGGACAGCGACTAGGCTTTGAGTTCAAACCCAAAAACCAATTTTTTTTTAAAGATGCCCTGTGCTCCTAAACTGATGTGTTGCATTGAAACCTCTTTGTACAACTACTTAAAGATAGATAAATAAATAAATCAGGAGTAAGGATCTTTCTTCCACATTTGGCCTCACCTGGAATTGATTGATCAGAGATGGGATCATTGTAATTCACATAGCCCAAATATAAAGGAGCAGCCAGCTGCTCCTTCCAGACCTTATAGCTTGCAGGAGTGACTTTCAGATGTACTGGGGAAAGGAGAAGGTGACAAGAGGAGGCACCTACAAAGCCCGTACTGGATGAGCAACATGTGAGAAAATAAAATCTTAGTGCTGCTTACACATTTGAATAAAGAAGGGAATAAAATGGATTTGTGAGAAATGGGCTTAACATTCAATCACAAAAGGCTACTATAGGCAGTTTGAAGCTATTGCCACAGGTAGTAAATCCATTAGCAGGCCTTATGCACAGGAATAGAAAGCCAAAGACTGTAGTGTATGTAGTATGTTACACTCACACAAGTGCTGTGGATGTAAAGAACTGTAGTATTGGGAGCTGGTATGGCTGTAATCCTAACTACTCAGGAAATTGAGATCTAAGGATCAATGCTCGAAGCCAGCTCAGTTCAGTGAGACTCTTATCTCCATTTAACCACCAGAAAATTGGAAGTGGTGCTTTTCTCTAAGTGGTAGAGGACTCATCTGGAGCAAAAGAACTCAAGGACAACTCTGAGGCCCTGAGTTCTAGCCCCAGGACTGACAAAAAAAAAACAAAAAGAAAAAGGAAAAACAAAAGATGTCTTGGAATAGGTAGATTAGTCAGGCAGAAGAAATCAGGAATAAGCCTGAAAGATTTCTCTTAAAAAAATAGAAAAATAGGACTGGGAATGTGGCTCAGTGGTAAAGTGCTTGCCTTGCATGCAAGAGACCCTGGGTTCGATTCCTCAATACCCATAAGCAGAAAATGCCAGAAGTGGCACTGTGGCTCAAGTGCTACCCTTGAGGTGAAGATCTGAGGGACAGCACCCAGGCCCAGAGTTAGGCCCCACAACCAACAAAAACATAAATAAATAAAAAGGAGAGAGAGAGAGAGAGAGAGAGAGAGAGAGAGAGAGAGAGAGAGAGAGAGAGAGAGAGAGAGAGAGAGAGAGAGAGAGAGAGAGAGAGAGAGAGAGAGAGAGTAGATGATCTGAGAAAACTTCCCAAGCATTCTAACTTCCTTTTGACCCAGATAGGTTGGATAAAATGAAGGTAGGATAGTCCTAAATGTCTTCAGGAAATTCCATGCCCAATAGCTAAAACGGAATGATCAATTAAAAATATCACGGGTCGTGACCAATGAGCAAGTCACCTTCCAAGCATCTCATTAGCATAAAAGTTAACTGACATCTAAACAGATTAAAAGAAAAAACCCACCAGTTAGTTGGAAAACCCCTATCATGACCCCTCTCACCCAGCAAGAACATTTTCTCTTCTCACATGCATAAATTAAATACTTTTAACACTCACTCCTTGCTGTCTGAGGATTTCATTCCTTGAGTTCTCCAGGCAGTGACACAGTAAGATAAGGATCTGCTGCAGCTCTAGTGGTGGCCATTGTCTGTTGCTGGACTGAAGGCGGTGACATAATTGGGCCTCTGTGCCTATGAAGGAAACAGCAGGCAAGAAAAGTCAGTGTTCTAGGCTGTCAATATTCACGTGGCTAGAACTGGGCTTGTAGCTTTAAGTCTAAAGTTAACAAACTTCTATGAGAACTTCTTGATGTTTATGGTACCTTGCATATTTCCCTCTTGAAATAGCAATGGCTCTTACTTTGGGTTTATCACGTGTCAGAATTTTCTAGAAACATACCCATTGGACCCACCTGTAATTCTATCCCCTGTTCCCAGGCAAGGTTGTTTAGGCTGTTATTGCCTCCCTTTGAGAAAAGTTGCCACTGTGTATAGTCTTTTTTTTCTGGTCCTGGGGCTTGAAATCAGGACCTGGGCCCTGTCCCTAAGCTTCGTCAGGCTCAAGGCTAGTGCTCTGCCACTTGAGCCATAGCACAACTCCTGGATTTTTTCTGAGCAATTTATTGGAGATAAGAGTCTTAAGTACTTTCCTGTGCAAGCTGGCTTTGTTCCTTAGATCTCAGCCTTCAGAATAGGAAGGATTACAGGCATGAGCCACCAAACACCTGGCCTATAGTCCTTTTATGACTTCAT